>NW_026061832.1:1200000-1530797 GCF_023897955.1 Schistocerca gregaria | reverse complement strand
CTTGAATTTTACTTCTTCTTACTGGCTATTACACCAACTTAGAAGCTTCTTGTGTGATCTACGATTGTGCTTTTCGTGTCTCCGCATACCGCAGCACGCGACATAGCTTTGCAGACGGAAAGTGTATCCGTTTCTTAGAGAAGAGCGGCCAATGTGACGATCTGGCATTGAGTCGATTCGACAGCAAGTGACGAAAACGGGCGGATTTTAGAGGTTTTTACAACATTCGAACACCTTTCACACCCTTCCGTGCAACGTGGCTGCTAGACCTCACTTCATGCAAAACCTTAATGTCCTAGCTGTTGTCCAAGGCACCAAAGCCGGCTAAAAAGTCAATAATCGACAACTAAAACTTGATTTGCAAAGCTTCTTACTGGCTATCACATCAACTTAGAAGCTTCTTCTGCGTTCTACTATGGTCCTTTTAGTGTCTTCGCATACCGCAGCACGCGACATAGCATTACAGACGAAACGTGTAACTGTTTCATAGAGAAGAGCGGCCTATGTGACGATCTGGCATTAAGTCGATTCGATAGCAAATAACGAAAACAGTCAGATTTTAAAGGTTTTTATTACATACGAACACTTTTCACATTCTCCCGCGCAACGTGGTAATAGACCTCTCTTCAGGCAAAATCTTAAGGTACTAGCTCTTGTCCAAGGCACCAAAGCCGGCTGAAAAGTCAATAATCGACAACTAGAACTTGATTTGTATAGCTTCTTACTGGCTATCACATCAACTTAGAAGCTTCTTCTGCGTTCTACTATGGTCCTTTTAGTGTCTCCGCATACCACAGCACGCGACACAGCTTTGCAGACGATAAATGTAACCGTTTCTTAGAGGAGAGTGGCCAATGTGACGATCTGGCATTAAGTCGATTCGATAGGAAATGACGAAAACAGTTGGATTTTACAGGTTTTTACTACATATGAACACTTTTTACATTCTCTCGTGAAGCGTGGCTGCAAGACCTCTCTTCATGCTTACACTTAAGGTCCTAGTTCATGTCCAAGGCACCAAAGCCGGCTAAAAAGACAATAATCGATAACTCAAACTTGAATTTTACTTCTTCTTACTGGCTATTACATCAAGTTAGAAGCTTGTTTTATGTTCTACTATGGTGCTTTTAGTGTCTCCGCATACCGCAGCAAGTTAAATAGCTTTGCAGACGAAACGTGTAACAGTTTCATAGAGAAGAGCGGCCAGTGTGACGATCTGGCATTAAGTCGATTCGATAGGAAATGACGAATCCGGGCGAATTTTACAGGTTTTTACTACATATGAACACTTTTTACATTCTCCCGTGATACGTGGCCGCTAGACCTCTCTTCATGCATACTCTTAAGGTCCTAGCCATTGTCCAAGGCACCAAAGCCGGCTACAAAGTCAATAACCGATAACTAAAACTTGAATTGTACTGCTTCTTACTGGCTATTACATCAACTTCGGAGCTTATTTTATGTTCTACTTGGTGCTTTTAGTGTCTCCGCATACAGCAGCAAGCGACATAGCTTTGCTGACGATAAATATAACCGTTTCATAGAGAGGAGCGTACATTGTGACGATCTGGCATGAAGTCGATTCGATAGCAAATTACGAAAACGGGCGGATTTTACAGGTTTTTACTACATGTGAACACTTTTCACATTCTACCGTGCAACGCGGGCTGATAGACCTCCCTTCATGCAACATCTTAAGGTCCTAGCTCGTATCCAAGGCACTATAGCCAGCTAAATAGACAATAATAGAAAACTTAAACTTGATTTGTATTGCTTCTTACTGGCTATCACGTCAACTTACAAGCTTCTTCTGCGTTTTACTATGGTGCTTTTAGTGTCTTCGCATACCACAGCACGCGACATAGCTTTGCAGACGAAAAGTGTAACCGTTTCATAGAGAAGAGCGGGCAATGTGACGATCTGGCTTTCAGTCGTTTCGATACCAAAGGACGAAAACGGGCGGATTTTACAGGTTTTTACTACATATGAACACTTTTCACATTCTCCCGTGCAACTTAGATAATAGACCTCTCTTCAGGCAAAATCTTAAGGTTCCAGCTCATGCCCAAGGCATCAAAGCCGGCTAAAAAGACAATAATCGACGACTAAAACTCGATTTGTACTGCTTCTTACTGGCTATCACATCAACTTAGAAGCTTCTTCTGCGTTCTACTATGGTGCTTTTAGTGTTTCCGCATACCGCAGCACGTGACATAGCTTTGCAGACGAAAAGTGTAACCGTTTCATAGAGAAGATCGGCCAATGTGACGATCTAGTAATTAAGTCGATTCGATAGCAAATGACGAAAACGAGCTGTTTTTAAGGTTTTTACTAGATATGAAATCATTTCACATTCCCGCGTACAACATGGCTGCTAGACCTCGCTTAAGGCAAAATCATAAGGTACTAGCTCATGTCCATATCACCAAAGTCGGCTAAAAAGTCGATAATCGATAACTAAAACTTGAATTGTACTGCTCCTTACTGCCTATTACATCAACTTAGAAACTTCTTCTGTGTTCTACTACGGTGCTTTTAGTGTCTCCGCATACCGCAGCACGCGACATAGCTTTACAGACGAAACGTGTAACCGTTTCATAGAGAAGAGCGGCCAATGTGACGATCTGGTATTAAGTGTGAGATGATATACATGAGTTCCAAAAGAAATCCGCTGAAATTCCATTACTCGATAAATAGTATAATTCTCAAGGCTATCAATTCAACTAAGTACCTGGGTGTTAAAATTACGAACAACTTCAGTTGGAAGGACCACATAGATAATAATGTCGGGAAGGCGAGCCAAAGGTTGCGGTTCATTGGCAGGACACTTAGAAAATGCAACAACTCCACTAAAGAGACAGCTTACACTACACTCGTTCGTCCTCTGTTAGAATATTCATGCGCAGTGTGGGATCCTTACCAGGTGTCTCCACATACCGCAGCACTCGTTATAGCTTTGCACACGATAAATTTAACCGTTTCAGGGAGAAAAGTGGCCAATGTGACGATCTGGCATTAAGTCGATTCGATAACAAATGACGAAAACGGGCGGATTTCTCAGGTTTTTACTACAAATGAACACTTTTCACATTCTCCCGTGCCACGCGGCTGCTAGTCCTCCTTTAATGCAAAAATCTTAAGGGCCTAGCTCTTGTCCAAGGCACCAAAGAAGGGTAAAAAGTCAATAATCGATAACTAAAACTTCAGTTGTACTGCTTCTTACTGGCTATTACATCAACTTAGAAGCTTTATCTGTTTTATACTATCGTGCTTTTAGTGTCTCTGCATACCGCAGCACGCGCCATAGCTTTGCACACGATAAATGTAACCGTTTCAGAGAGAATAGCGGCCAATGTGACGTTCTGGTTTTAGGTCGATTCTATAACAAATGACGAAAACGGGCGGATTTCTCAGGTTTTTACTACATATTAACACTTTTCACATTCTCCCGTGCAACGCGGCTGCTAGTCCTCCTTTAATGCAAAAACCTTTAATGCCTAGCTCATGTCCAAGGCACCAAAGAGGGGTAAAAAGTCAATAATCCATAACTAAAACTTCAATTGTACTGCTTCCTACTGGCTATTACATCAACTTAGAAGCCTCTTTTGTGTTGTACTATGGTGCCTTTAGTGTCTCGGCATACCGCAGCACGCGACATTGCTTTGCAGACGATAAATGTAACCATCTCAGAAAGAAGAGCGCCAATGTGAAGATCTGGCTTTAAGTCGATTCGATAACAAATGACGAAAACGGACGGATTTATCAGGTTTTTACTACATCTGAACAATTTTCACATTCTCTCATGCAGCGTGGCTGCTAGTCCTCCTTTCATGCAAAATCTTAAGGTACTAGCTCATGTCCATGGTATCAAAGCCGGTTAAAAAGTCAATAATCGATAACTAAAACTGGAATTGTACTGCTTCTTAGTGGCTGTTACATCAACTTAGAAGCTTCTTCTGTATTCTACTATGGTGCTTTTAGTGTCTCCGCATACTGCAGCACGCGACATAGCTTTGCAGACGATAAATGTAACCATTTCAGAGAGAAGGGCGGCCAATGTGACGACCTGGCTTTAAGTCGATTCGATAATAAATAACGAAAACGGACGGATTTTCCAGGTTTTCACTACATGTGAACACTTTTCACATTCGTCCGTGCAACGCGGCTCCCTGACTTCCCTTCATGCAAAATCTTTAGGTCTTAGCTCATGTCCAAGACACCACAGCCAGCTAAAAAGTCAATAATCGATAACTAAAACTTGAATTTTACTGCTTCTAACTGGCTATTACATCAACTTTGAAGATTCTACTGTGTTCTACTGTGGTTCTTTTAGTGTCTCCACGTACCGCAGCACGCGATATGGCTTTGCAGACGATAAATTTAACCGTTTCAGAGAGAAGAGCGGCCAATGTGACGATCTGGCTTTAAGTCGATTCGATAACAAATGGCGAAAAGGACGGATTTCGCAGGTTTTTACTATATATGAACACATTTCATATTCTCCCGTGCAACGTGTGTGCTAGACCTCCCTTCATCGAAAATCGTAAGGTCCTAGCTTATGTCCAAGACACCAAAGGCGGCTAAAAAGTCAATAATCGTTAACTAAAATTTGAATTGTACTGCTTCTTACTGGCTATTGTATCAACTTAGAAGCTTCTTCTGTGTTCTACTATGGTGGTTTTAGTGTCTCCGCATACCGCAGCACGCGACATAGCTTTACACACGAAGGATATAACCGTTTCAGAGAGAAGAGCGGCCAATGTGGCGATATGGAATGAAGTCGATTCGATAGCAAATTACGAAAACGGTCGTATTTTTCAGGTTTTTACTAGATTTAAACACTTTTCACATTCTTTCGTACAATGCGGCTCCCTCACCTCCCTTCATGCAAAATCTTAAGGTCTTACCTCATGTCCAAGGCACCAAAGCCAGCTAAAAAGTCAATAATCGATAACAAAAACTTTAATTTTACTGCTTCTAACTGGCGATTACATCAACTTCGAAGCTTCTTCTGTGTTGTACTGTGGTTCTTTTTGTGTCTCCACGTACCGCAGCACGCGATATAGCTTTGCAGACGTTAAATGTAACCCTTTCAGAGAACAGAGCAGGCAATGTGACGATCTGGCCTTAAGTCGATTCGATACTAAATTACGAAAACGGACGGATATCTCTTGTTTTTACTACATATGAACACCTTTCACATTCTCCCGTGCAACGTGGCTGCTAGACCTCGATTCATGCAAAATCGTAAGATACTAGCTCATGTCCAAGGCACCAAAGCCGGTTAAAAAGTCAATAATCGATAACTAAAACTTGAATTGTACTGCTTCTTAAAGGCTATTACTTCAACTTAGAAGCTTTATCTGTTTTATACTATCGTGCTTTTAGTGTCTCCGCATACCGCAGCACGCGACATAACTTTGCAGACGATAAATTTAACCGTTTCTGGGAGAAGAGCGGCCAATCTGACGGTCTGGCTTTAAGTCGATTCGATAACAAATGACGAAGACGGATGGATTTCTTATTTTTTTAATACATATGAACACTTTTCACATTCTCCCGTGCAACGCGGCTGCTAGTCCTCCTTTCATGCAAAATCTTAAGGTCCCGGCTCATGTCCAAGGCACCAAAGAATGGTAAAAATTCAATAATCGATAACTAAAACTTGAATTGTACTGCATCTTACTGGCTATTACATCAACTTAGAAGCCTCTTCTGAGTTCTACTATGGTGCGTTTAGTGTCTCCGCATACCACAGCATGCGACATAGCTTTACACACAACAAATGTAACGGTTTCAGACAGAAGAGCGACCAATGTGGCGGTGTGGAATGAAGTCGAATCGATAGCAAATGACGAAATCGGCCGTATTTCTCAGGTTTTAACTACATATGAACACTTTTCTCATTCTTCCGTGCAACGCGGCACCCTGACCTCCCTTCATACAAAATCTTAAGGTCTTAGCTCATGTTAAAGGCACCAAAGCCAGCTAAAATCAATAATCGATAACTAAAATTTGAATTGTGTTGCTTCTAACTGCCTATTACATCAACTTCGAAGCTTCCTCTGTGTTCTACTGTGGTTCTTTTAGCGTCCACACGTATCGCAACACGCGATATAGCTCACAGTCCATAAAGACAGTCCTGATCGTTCATCATAGTAAAATAGCAGTGTTTTTGATCAATGTCTATGGAGTAAAAGAAAGTGCACACTGAAGTAGTGGATTTCCATGCAGTCTTGAAGAAGTAGTGTTTTCCTTCCAACAGAAAGACAGTGCTGGCTCTTCAGATGCTGACAGGTAATGGGCCACCACATAGCAAACCCACAGCAGAGTCAGCCCAAGTTTTGAAGAATATTTTTAGGTAGGTCGTCACAGAATAGGCCCATTGTAGTCCTGGTAGAGATTACGGTATTGGTGGGCCACCAGAGGTGCAGACCCATTGCAGTCCTTGTAGAAATAATGGTATTGGTGAGTCATCAAAGGTGTAGACCCACTGTAGTCCTTGTAGAGATGGCCAGCAGCTATCTGTTTGACTGTGCAGGCGCACAATCACCATTGAAGAGTCTTGCGGATAATATAACAAGTCCATAACCACCACTTGTGCACTCAGAAAAATTGTTTTTGAATTGTCCTTAGAACCAGCAATGCTGTTATCCATTCCCTTACTGAGTTATTAACACACGTGCAAACACTATCAGTCCCTACTTCTCACATATTGTCCATATACTATGACCAACAGAAACGTGTGACGTGAAATGTAATTTACAAGTTACTTAATTTGATGAACTGGTGTCAATTACAATTTTATAACATAAGAATGCAATAACAAAGGTACAAAATACATCTTTAAAGAACATAACAATACAGATAACATTTGCAGTAGTACAGGCTTTACAAAAGAATCGAAATAGCAAATATATCAGTGTTACAAAAATTACAACAAAAGTACATACATAAGGTTCAGAATAACTTTTGAAACATCAACTTCACACATGAGCATTAAAACAAAACACTATAAATAATGTCTGAACATATTTACAAAGAAAATGACATAGTATTTGAAAAATTCTACAACATAAATCTTATTAGCTAAACACATAAAGACAGGAAAAAGACAAATACACAAGGGTACATAAACACATAGAGGGATAATACGAAAGGAAAGGACAGGGTTTGTTTTACTGCAGTATTTTGCATAGAGATCTCCCTTAGTTCATCATTTTTCCAAAAAGTCCTATCTAAACCTGCTTTCTGTATTCGGTTCACATCCTCTTTCAAAAATAGTTTTTCTCCACTGTACACTACTTTTTTGGCCAAACCAGTTTCTTAAAGCTTCTCAATGCTTTTCTTCCAATTCATCATAGTTAGTTTCTTATATAGTCTACCCCCTCTTAAGCTAACTTAAATCTACTGAGCTCAGATACGAAACTAAGGGACGAGGCAATGCAGCAGCACAAAACAATTAACACAAACAGCAATGATAAAAAAATGGAAATTGGCAAAAAAAGGCAGCAATATTACAACTAATATAAGGCAAACAAGAAAAATAAATCAGTAATAAAATTAGCTTAACCTAGTAATACAAAGTGACATTCAGTAGCACTATGAATGGCAAGCAGCCGCAGCAAATGCTATAACTTATACCTAAACATGACAAAGCTGAAGCAGAAAAAATATTACAGTATAAATGTTTAATACCTATGTCACATCTTAACATTAGAGTGATGCATCACGAAAACATACGCTAGCAGATAAGTTACCAAATCGTAAAAAGATTATTTTTGCAATTCCTGTGAAGGGAAATGTCTATTTGTGTTCTCTTTTCTAAGAAAGTATCATAAAATGATTCTTTACTGGGTCTGTAGACAGAAAATAGTGATATTAGTACATCTATTAAATTTTGTTTTAGCCAATGCTGCAGTGCAGATAGAAACTGGATATTAAAGAAAATGAGCAATCTCTCAGCTATAAAGACAATAGATATAAAATATTTCTCATCATTTCATTTCAGTAAATATCATAAATTAAGAGCTTCACAGTGTAATCATATGTTTTCAGGTTTGGGCGTGGCGTATTTGCGATGCTTTCTACAAAGGAATGAATGTCAATAGCGAGGATAATGGCCTCTTTTTTTTTACCTGTGTCTCTGAAAGTCACACACTAATGGCTTTCTTTTTGTCAGGTGGTTGTCGCGCAGCTGGGTGCCCACGACGCATTACATGCAGTTGGTCACTTAACTGTCTTATCGAAATATTTACGACACCAGTTTCCGCTACAGTGGCAGGCTCATATAAAAAAATTCACAGGTCAAGAATTTGCGTTACACATCTGTAGAAACAAAATACTATTGATATAACAGTGTCCAAAAAATTTTCGTCGGCATTGTAATACGTTCACGCATTTACATACATCTCATAACTCTTAAAGTACGATTCTTGGTTTCCAACAACTTTTTTCACAAACCAGAGTCCCTAACCTCTTCTCATTATTTCTTACCTTATTCGTCGACACTTCTTCAATATTTCATCATAACAGATACATAGCATAATCAAATGACTCATATAGCATCGGCTTATTGATCATAAACATACCGCAAGAGCATAATACACATAGTAATCGTAATAATAACATCATAACACCTCAGTCAACTCTCAAAATCTCCGTAACTTCCTCCAATAATTTCAAAACCTAAAAAAAAAATTCTCTGCTCATGTCAAAAGTGTCATCTGCCTCAAACGTACTTTAAAAATCGTGATCCCATACCAAATATGTCATTCAAAGCTCTCATAGTATCACAATGGTTCCGAAAAAATATGAACAGTTCACAAAGTACAGACAAAATACAACTTCGTAAGTGTGAAGTTATCCAATGGTGTAATTACGTAAACATCTGTCGCTGATGTAGTAAAGTAAATGTTTGTCTCTCTCAGTTAAATGATCAGATAGCTGTGTAATTTATGTGTTAGAGAAATATGGTACCGATGTGTAAAGTTGTATAAGCAAATACCATATTAGCTAGGGCTCCTTGTGCTTGCCAAACACATGGTACACAAAGCATGCGTGTACCCCCCTGAGGATAATGTAATTATATCCTCAAGTGTTACAGATTACAGCAATGGAATGAAATGTATTACGGAAAACTTTCTTTGTAATTAAAATATGTTGAAAAATAAATAGTTTAATGCGTGTCCTGTAGCGCTAAATGTGCGTCTTGCTGTAAGACAATCTCTGTGGAAGTGTCGTAGTTGTTGTCCTCCGAAGGCTAAGTTCTGCAGAAGTCAATGTACTTACCTCATGATAAACGAAATTGAAATGCTATGCGTATAGATATCATAGTTATTACACTTATTGCCGTGATGAAGTAAGTACTGTACTGTACGTATTGTTGTGCTACAGAAAAGGCTGTCTCATTGTAGCTATACCACAAACGTTACTACTAAAACATGTTTTACTTTCCAGAAAAATTCAGAAAAACTGTGTAGATATAAAACAGATAAACTGCAAAAGCAACGTTGTAAATTGTCACTCATCAGTAGCGTCGTGATAAAATCGTGTAGCTGTCACATAAACTAACCACTGTATCATCTGGTATCTCACAGAAAGTACTTTAAATCCAGAATGTATTTTCAAGTAAACCAAAATGTTGCATTAAAATCCCATTAGCAATACTGGTAAATGTTCTAAGTATGTGAACCTTATGGTCGTTACGTAATCGTGCAACTAACAAGCAAGAATGTACACGCACAATAACACTGTGACGTCTGTTCACTATAACAATGCATTCGTAATTTCTGTTTAAATATGTTCCGTAGGTTCTAAACTGGATAGTAAACTTCAAACATTGTTGCATGTTAACAGTTTCTCAGTGTGACAAAGCATACTAGAAATGTGAAGTGAAATGTTTTATGGCAAAGACAAAGTTAAAAAGCAGATTATCTTTCAATAAACGGTTTTACATGTGAAATGTGGTGTAAACCTTTACTCTTCCTAGTACGCAGAGTTTCAACTTCAACGCAATTATCATGTGGTATACGTCGGATTCTGTAAGGTCCATTGTAAACTAGAAAGAATTTGTGACTCAAGTGTTTCTTCTTATGTGACAATGGATGAGCTTTAATGAGAACTTTCTGACCAATATATAATTTCTTTGCATTTGCTTTACCGTGTAATTTTTTCCTTTTGTCTGCAGCAGAATTTATATTTTTAATAGCCAAATCAATTATGTCTTTGTGTCGAAGTTTACATGTATTCGGAAAAGGTACAAGCTCTCTGATTCTGTTTGGTGGTTCTTTATTCTTCAGTACAAGAACAGGTGGTAAAGCAGTGGAGTCATGAGGCATTTCATTCAGCACGTTTTGAAATAAGTGTAAATATCTGTCCCAATGCTGATGCTTTCTGTGACAATAAAGTCTGCAAAGCTTATTGATTTCTTTCATAATCCGTTCAGACGGGTTACAATGTGGTGAGTACAATGAAATAAAAACAGATTTGATTTTATGGTTACGAAGCATGCGTGACCAAACAGCAGATCTGAATTGCGGTCCGTTATCTGAAATTACTTTACTAACGTGTCCAACTTCACGTAAGAAATTTCTAACAAAGGCGTTGGATACAGACCGTCCAGTGGCTTTACGTAACGGAGTGAAAGAAACGAATTTTGAAGTAAGTTCAACAGCGACTAGAACGTACGAAAATCCATTAGATGTTCTGACAAGCGGTCCCAAGAGATCAACAGCAGCAAATTCTTTTAATTTAGAAGGAATGATAGGAAACAATGGAGCACGATGAGTGACAGTAGATGGTTTCGCCTTTTGACAAAGTTTACAAATAGACAAGACTCTTCGAATTCTCTTTTCCATATTGTTAAAATAACAAGTCGTTCGAAGAATATGATAACATTTTCGTGGACCAAAATGTGCATAGCTGAAATGAATGTACCAAATGAGCTTATTAACAAAATCGTCTGGAATGCAAAGTACCCATAGCTTGTCATCAACAGTGCATCGTTTGAACAGTATGTTGTTTCTAACCAGATAATAAAGCCGAATCTGTGTGTGTGTCTTTTCATGCCATTTACTTTTGATGTCTTTCCAAATCGGATCTTTGTCTTGTTCATGAGCAATGTCCTTTAAAGATGTGGTGATGAAGTTTTCAAAGGCGACTTTCTGGATGTAAAGAATACTGAAATTTCTCTCGAGGTTGCTTTCTGTGTTACTTTTCTCAAGCCCAGCCGGTGCGCGTGACAGTGCGTCCGCAACAATGTTCTCCTTGCCGGGAATGTAAACTATTGTGAAGTGGAATTCTTGCAGAAACAATGCCCAACGTTTTAACCTGTCATGATTTAATTTTGAAGACATAAGAAATTGTAATGCACGGTGGTCACTGTATACTTTTACGTGCTTACCATAAAGAAAGAAACGGAATTTGTTAAATGCCCAAACGATAGCTAAAGCTTCTAATTCAGTAACGGAATAATTTTTTTCAGATTTTGTTAGCACTCGGCTAGCAAAAGCAATGGTTTTCTGAACAGTAATGTCATTTTCTGTGTCTTCTTGAAATAAATGGGCACCAAGACCGACTTTAGAAGAATCCGTGCTTAGGCAAAAGTCTTGTGAAAGATCTGGATGAGCTAGTATTGGCGCGTTAAGGAGCGATTCTTTCAAAGAATTGAATTCCAACTGTGCTTGTTCGTCCCAGTTCCAAATAGTATTTTTTCCAGTGAGAGAACAAAGTTTTGGTGTAACTAGAATTTGCATATTCAGAAAACGACGGTAAAAATTTACGAGACCTAGAAAACTGCGGACTTGTTTTTTTGTGGATGGAATTGGAATGGCTCTGATTGCTTCTAACTTTTCAGGAACCGGCTGGATGCCTTCATAAGAAATAATATGTCCCAAAAACTTCACTTTTGTCCTACCGAATTCAGACTTTTCCAAGTTAACTGTAATTCCAGATTCTGCAAAAATATGTAACACGCTGTTGAGGATGCGATTATGTTGTTCCCATGAGGCTTCTGCTATCAGAATATCGTCCACATATAAGGTGATGTGACGTTTTAAGAGCTCAGGTAATATGGAATTTAGCCCGCGAATGAATGCTGCCGAGGAAATGTTCAAACCAAAAGGAAGTTTCCGAAACTGATAACAAACGCCAAAACAAAGAAAAGCTGTATATTTTCTACATTCTGGATGAAGTTCGATCTGATAAAAGCTGGATCTGAGATCAATGGAAGACAACACTTTTACACCATTAAAATTTTGAAGAAGTTCTTCCAACGTTTGCGGCCTGTCTGTTTCAGGAATAATGATAGTATTGATTTGTCTCGAATCTAAGACAAGCCTGATCGATCCATTTTTCTTCTCAACAACATGTAATGGATTGTTGTATGAGCTTACTGCAGGCTCAATAATGCCGTCGTCAAGCATGGATTGTATTTCTGTTCTAACACGGTCCCTATAATGTGCTGGAATTACGTATGGTCTAACACAAAATTTAGTATGCTCATGAACACGAAATTGGTATTGAAATCCCTTGATTGTTCCTGTTTTGTGAGTAAAAACTGTGGAATGTGCTTGTAAAATCTCAGAAAGGTCCTGCCTATCAGTGTAATTACAATTCTCAATTGTTTGAATTTTATTCTGAATTAACTCATTAGTTTCAATTGTGCCGTCGATATCATCCCTGTCAGTACTTGCAGAGCGACTGTTAGTGTCTAGTTCCGTAGAAAATTCCGAACTGTTGTCTAACAGAAGGAAAATCCGATTAATTTCCTCGTCATGGTTTGAGAGCCAATCTTCAAATTTCAAAGCTATTGACTTACCTTCTTTCTCTAAACTTATTTCAGCATCGTGAAAGTTTGAGATTGCTTTGTATTCATTCAAAAAGTCTACTCCCAGTATAATTTCCGTCGACAACAATGGAACAACAAGAAAGTTCATAGAGAAGCTGTGGCTCTGACAAAAGAATTCTAAGTTGGTTTGTTGGTGTACATCTACACTTTTTCCAATGACTGCACTTTGTAATTTAATCTTGCGTAACGGAAGTGTGGGGCAATCGTTCGATTTATTGCATTTGCTAAAAGCTGTTTCACTAATTACTGAAATGGGACTGCCTGAGTCAAGTACTGCCGTAAATTTTACGTCATTTACAGTAATGTGAATCACAGGATATGCAATGTTGTTGTGTTTTACGTCGTGTTCCTGGAGTAATATGTCCCTAATTTCTTCCATTTTAACGTAATTACTAGCTACGGCAGCTGCGTCGTCAGTTTGATAACTACGTTTTGAGGCTGCCAGCGGTATGAGTCATTGCCTACTGTGTCTTTGTTGGCGCGCGTCGTTATTGGGATTTGGAGACCTAACTTCTACAAATTCACCTTGTCGAGAGGGCCCTGCTCTGTTTGATTCCCGCCAGTTCTGCTGCAATTCAGGTCTGTCGTTACGATCATATCGTCTGTCGTCATGTCGGTAGATTCCATAGTTTCTTTCTTGTCGGTCACGTGGTGGAGAATTTCTCTCTGAATCGTAACTGCGCGCTGGACCGTTGCGTCTAAAGTTATTCTGTCTCCCTTGATAGTAATTATTTTGGTTCCCATATTGTCTGTTTCTCTGATTGTCTCTGTGATAGTCATTACCGCGGAGAGGTGACCTTTCCCTGTAATTATTACTACTCTGCCAACGGTTGTCATACGGGTGGTGTCTGTTTTGGTCACGATTTGTATTGTGAGAATAGCCTTGTCGTGTCCAGTTATTATTTCTTTCATCGCGGAATTGCGACGGATGTGACCTGTAATTGTTGTGTTCCTGTTTTCGCGTTCCGCGATTGTCAGTGTCAATTTCTAATTCTTGTAAGAGTCCCTGAAAAGCTTCAATGTCGTCTTTGCAACGGCCTGCCAAAATAATATGCCGTAAATGTTCAGGCAATTTGATTAAGCAAATGCGGATGAGTTCTGACAGGCTGTATGGGTTTGACAGGTACTGATTCTTGTGCAACATGTCTTCAAAATATTTCACAAGACTGGAAAATTCAGATTGTTCGAAATGTTTCATCATCATGATGCCATGTTTTACTCGGTCTTGTGTGGCTTGCGGCCAATATGCTGAGAGGAAGGCATGGTAAAATTCTCCTTCACTGTGGCAATCGTGAATGACCGATCGCATTCTTACAGCTGGTTCATTCTCTAAGCAGCCATACATAAATTCTAATCTGTGCTCTAGTGACCAGTTGGGAGGAAAACAATGAGAGAATTGATGGAGCCACGCTTGTGGATGAATGTCGTTGCCAGAATTCTTAAATGTTTTGAATTTACGTGCAGTAATGAACAGCTTATAGTCAAAATCATCGTCTCGGCGGGTAGCATATCGGTCATTGTTACGTCGTGTCGGCGGTTCCATCTCAGAATTCGGTGTACCTTGCCAATTTCTTTCATAATTTCCGAAGTGCCCTGTGATATTATTTTGTGGCTGTTCCGTATTTCTATGTCGCTCTTTCCGTGTTGGAGCGCGAGTGTCCTCTGAAATACGTAATTGTTGTATTACCTGTGTCAGCTGATCCTGTACTTCCCGGATTTCTCTTTGGTGTTGCGTACTAATTTGATTCAGACTTTGTTTGAATTTCCTAATTTGTTCGCACTCTTCTGTGTCATTAAAGACTACCGGTTTTGTGTCATTCAAATTATCATCTACCTTCGTAGATAAATTAGTGAACTGATCCGAAAGTTCGGCTACTTTCTCCGATAGTGAACACATTTCCTCAGTGTGATTTTCTGAACCAAATTTCAGAATGTCCATTTGTGTTGAAATCGAATCTACTGTGTCCTTTAAGTTTTCCTGAGTTCTTGCAAGTTGCATAACCGAATCGGTGGATGCAACTGAGTCCATTTTAGCTTGCAAGGTGTCGTGATTTTAACGAACAACAGTTTGCAATTCTTTTATGGCTGCTTCGTGATTCTGTAATGAGTTTTCATGCCGCGAAAAAATAGGTTGAAAATGCTCACAAATTTGTGTTTTTACGTCATTACAGATTTTTTGACATTTCGATTCAATGTTATGTAACTCAGTAGTTAAATCTTCACGTGTTTGTTCAAGTGTGGTGTCTAACTTCCGAAGATTATGTTCCATTGTGTCCAACTGTTGCTGTGTTTGTCTCTGATTTTGTTCCATTGTGTCTAACTTTTGAAGATTTTGTTCCATTGTGTCTAACTTTTGAAGATTATGTTCCATTGTGTCTAACTTTTGAAGATTTTGTTCCATTGTGTCTAACTGTTGCTGTGTTTGTCTCTTGTTTTGTTTCATTTGTTGCATTAATTGCAATAATAATGTATTAGTGTCTGGAATTTGATCATCTATGCATTTCATCAGTGCATTTGCACCGGCAACATTCACAGTTTGACAAGCAGAAAATGTGTCTCGGCTTATTTGAGAAAACGGTGAGGACGCAAACCAGAATGTACAGTATTTGCAAGATTGTGTCCTGTCATATCGGATTCCTGACGCGAGCTGTTGCCGACCAATCGATCGATAATGCTTCCCTGTTCACTAACTGTTTCACTTCCTACACCATTATTTGCAGCCCGCTCCATTTTCCTATGCACTATTACCAAATTACTACTTTGAACATTTGTGAATTCATTACATGGTGGCGCTAACACATTGCTTCCGTCTTCACTGTCATTTCCCAGTTTACTTTGTAGCCTAGTATTACGTTTTTCACACGCCATTATTGTCACAATATTTCACACGATAAAACAGAAAAGCACAATTTGAAGAGCAAAAATAACAGAACACATTAACATAGCACTGAAAATAATATCTAGTTAATTGCAAGCGCAGCTGCGAAATACTTGGTGCAACTCTACATGCATGCCACAACTGTTGTACTGTACAACAATGAAAGACTACAACTACAAAGGAAATTCACTCTAAGATTAGGCGCTAGCAATAAACAAAAGCTACACTAATTACACAAACTACAAGGAAAAAATCAGAAGATTCCAGTGAGGTATCCTCGGCTAAGGGTCGACATATGAAACGTCCCCTTAGAAAAATTATACAAGACTGTGCTTAAATTGACACACAATAGTTTTTAGCGCAACGCAATCTGACTTTCAATAATCCCTACAAAAGAATGGCCCTGACTAACGTTAACCTATATGTTTCACAAATCACTTACCTCACAAAAATCTTCGTTACTCGAACTACTGCAATACAGCGAGCGCCACTACTGCCAGCTAACTAAAATAATCAAACTGCGGAAGGCACTAACTACTGATAGGTACAGTTAGCAAATGAAAGATTTTGATAGAGAACAAACAATGTATTTACTTTAATAGTCATAATATATATATCAGTTCATGACACCAATTCTTACAAATTTCAAAACTCCGCCATCTCTCTCCCCACGTCCACCACTGCTGGCGGCTCACCTCCAACTGCGCAACGCTACGCGCTGTTAGCATCCAGCTGCCGCTGCCCAACACTACAATGGCAGACAACAATGCAAACTAAACACAGACTGCACACGGCACAGCCAGTGATTTTTTCATACCGAGCGCTATGTGGCGTTACCAATAAGAAGACCTAAACAGCCTACTTACAAGCTCATGTCCAAGGCACCAAAGATGGGTAAAAAATTAATAATCGATAACTAAAACTTGAATTGTACTACTTCTTACTGGCTATTACATCAACTTAGAAGCTTCATCTGTGGTATACTATGGTGCTTTTAGTGTCTCCGCATACCGCAGCACGCGACATACCTTTGCAGACGATAAATGTAACCGTTTCAGAGAGAAAAGCGGCCAATGTGACGATTTGGCCTTAAGTCGATTCGCTAACAAATGACGAAAACGGACGGATTTCTCAGGTTTTTACAACATATGAACACTTTTTACATTCTTCCGTGCATCGCGGCTGCTAGTGGTCCTTCCATGCAAAATCTTAAGGTCCTAGCACATCTACAAGACACCAAAGAAGGGTAAAAAGTGAATAATCGATAACTAGTACTTGAATTGTACTGCTTCTTACTGGCTATTACATCAACTGAGAAGCTTCTTCTGTGTTCTGCAATGGTGCTTTAAGTGTCCCCGCATACCGCATCACGCTACATAGCTTTGCAGACGATAAATGTAACCGTTTCAGACAGAAGAGCGGCCAATGTGACGATCTGGCTTTAAGTCGTAACGATAACAAATGACGAAAACGGACGGATTTCTCTGGTTCTTACTACATATAAACTCTTTTCACATTCTCCCGTTAACGCGGCTGCTTGTCCTCGTTTCATCCAAAATCGTAAGGTCCTAGCTCATGCCCAAGGCAACAAAGAAGGGTAAAAGGTGAATAATCGATAAGTAAAACTTGAATTGTACTGCTTCTTACTGTTTAATACACCAACTTAGAAGATTCTTCTGTGTTCTACTATGTTGCTTTTAGTGTCTCCGCATACCGCAGCACGCGACATAGCTTTGCAGACGATAAATGTAACCGTTTCAGAGAGAAGAGCGGCCAATGTGACGATCTGGCTATAAGTCGATTCGATAGCAAATGACAAAAACGGATGGATTTCTCAAGTTTTTACCACATATGAACACTTTTCACATTCTCCCATGCAACACTGCTGCTAGTCCTCCTTTCATGCAAAATCTTAAGGTCCTAGCTCTTCTCCTAGGCACAAAGGCCGGCTAAAACGTCAATAATCGATAATTAAAACTTGAATTGTACTGCATCTTACTGGCTATTAAATCAACGTAGAATTTTTCATCTGTAATCTACTATGGTGCTTTTAGTGTCACCGCATACCGCAGCACGCTACATAGATTTGCAGACGACAAATGTAACCGTTTCACATAGAATAGCGGCGAATGTGACGATCTGGCTTTAAGTCGATTCGTTGACAAATGACGAAAACCGGCGGATTTCTCAGGTTTTCACTACATATGAACACTTTTCACATTCTCCCAAGCGACGCGTCTGCTAGTTCTCCTTTCATGCAAAATCTTAAGGTCCTAGCTCATGTCCAAGGCACCAAAGCCGGATAAGAAGTCAATAATCGATAACTAAAACTTGAGTAGTACTGCTTCTTACTGGCTATTACATCAACTTAGAAGTTTTTTCTGTGTTCTACTATTGTGCTTTTAGTGTCTTCGCATACCGCAGAACGCGACATAGCTTTGCAGACGATAAATGTAACCGTCCCAGAGAAAAGAGCGGATAATGTGACGATCTGGCTTTGAGTCGATTCGATAACGAATGACGAAAACGGACATATTTCTCCTGTTTTTACTACATATGAACACAGTTCACATTCTGCCGTGCAACGCGGCTGCTAATCCGCCATTCATGCAAAATCTTAAGGTCCTAGCTCATGTCCAAGGCACCAAAGCCAGTTAAAAAGTCAATAATCGACAACTAAAATTTGAGTTCAACTGCCTCTTACTGGCTATTACATCAACTTAGAAGCTTCTTCTGTGTTCAACTATGGTCTTTTTAGTGTCTCCGCATGCCGCCGCACGCGACATACTTTTGCAGACGATAAATGTAACCGTTTCAGAGAAAATAGCGGCCTTTGTGACGATCGGGCTTTAAGTCGATTCGATAACAAATGAAGAAAACGGACGGATTTCTCAGGTTTTTACTACATATGAACACTTTTCACATTCTCCCGTGCGACGCGGCTGCTAGTACGCCTTTCACGCAAAATCTTAAGGTCCTAGCTCATGTCCAAGGCACCAAGGAAGGCTAAAAAGTCAATAATCGATAACTAAAACTTGAATTGTACTGCTCCTTACTGGCTATTACATCAACTACTATGGTGCTTTTAGTGTCTCCGCATACCGCAGCACGCGACATAGCTTTTCAGAAGATAAATGTAACCGTTCCAGAGAGAAGAGCGTCCAATGTGACGATCTGGCTTTAAGTCTATTCGATAACGAATGGCAAAAATGGGCGGATATCTCATGTTTTTACTACATATGAACACTTTTCACATTCTCCAGTGCGACGCGGCTACTAGTACGCCTTTCACGCAAAATCTTAAGGTCCTAGCTTATGTCCAAGGCACCAAGGAAGGCTAAAAAGTTAATAATCGATAAGTAAATTTTGATGTACTGCTTCTTACTGGCTTTTACATCAACTTAGGAGTTTCTTCTGTGTTCTACTATGGTGCTTTTAGTGTCTCCGCATTTCGCAGCACGCGGCATAACTTTGCAGGCGATAAATGTAACTGTTTCAGAGAAAATAGCGGCCAATGTGACGATCTGGCTTTAAGTCGATTCGATAACAAATGACGAAAACGGACAGATGTCTCCGGTTTTTACTACATATGAACACTTTTCACTTTCTCGCGTGCAACGCGGCTGCTAGTCCTCCTTTCATGCAAACTCTTAAGGTCCTACCTCATGTCCAAGGCACCAAAGAATGGTAAAAAGTCAATAATCCATAGCTAAAACTTGAATTGTACTGGTTCTTACTAGCTATTACATCAACTTAGAAGTTTCTTCTGTGTTCTACTATGGTGCTTTTAGTGTCACCGCATACCGCAGCACGCGACATAGCTTTGCAGACGATAAATGTAACCGTTTCAGAGAGAAGAGCGGGCAATGAGAATATCTGGCTTTAAGTCGATTCGGTAACAAAGGAGGAAAATATACGGATTTTTGAGGTTTTTACTACATATGAACACTTTTTACATTCTCTCGTGCAACGCGGCTGCTAGTCCTCTTCTCATGCAAAATCTTAAGGTCTTACCTCATGCCCAAGGCACCAAAGAAGGGTAAAAAGTCAATAATCGATAATTAAAACTTGAATTGTACTGCATCTTACTGGCTATTACATCAACTTAGAAGCTTTTTCTGTGTTCTACTATTGTGCTTTTAGTGTCTTCGCAAACCGCAGAACGCGACATAGCTTTGCAGACGATAAATGTAACCGTTCCAGAGAGAAGAGCGGCCAATGTGACGATCTGGCTTTGAGTCGATTCGATAACGAATGACGACAACGGACATATTTCTCCTGTTTTTACTACAGATGAACACAGTTCACATTCTCCCGTGCAACGCGGCTGCTAATCCGCCATTCATGCAAAATCTTAAGGTCGTAGCTCATTTCCAAGGAACCAAGGATAGCTAAAAAGTCAATAATCGATAACTATAACTTGAATTGTACTGCTTCTTACTGGCTTTTACATCAACGTAGAAGTTTCCTCTGTGTTATACTATGGTGCTTTTTGTGTTTCCGCATGCCGCAGCACGCAAAATAGCTTTGCAGACGATAAAAGTAAACGTTTGAGAGAGAATAGCGGCCAATGTGACGATCTGTCTTTAAGTCGATTCGATGACAAAAGACGAAAACGGACGGATTTCTCAGGTCTTTACTACATATGAACACTTTTCACATTCTCCCAAGCAAAGCGTCTGCTAGTCCTCCTTTCATGCAAAACCTTAAGGTCCTAGCTCATGTCCAAGGCACCAAAGCCAGCAAAAAAGTCAATAATCGATAACTAAAACTTGAGTTCAGCTGCTTCTTACTGGCTATTACATCAACTTAGAAGCATCTTCTGTGTTCAGCTATGGTGTTTTTAGTATCTCCGCATTCCGCCGCACGCGACATACCTTTGCAGACGATAAATGTAACCGTTTCAGAGAGAATAGCGGCCAATGTGACGACCTCTTTAAGTCGATTCGATAACAAATGACGAGAAAGGACGGGTTTCTCAGGTTTTTACTACATATGAACACTTTTCACATTCTCCCGTGCAACGCAGCTGCTAGTCCTCCTTTCGTGCAAAATCTTAAGGTCCTAGCTCATGTCCAAAGCACCAAAGAATGGTAAAAAATCAATAATCGATAGCTAAAATGTGAATTGTACTGCTTCTTACAGGCTATTACATCAACTTAGAAGCTTCTTCTGTGTTCTACCATGGTGCTTTTAGTGTCTCCGCATACCGCAGCACGCGACATAGCTTTTCAGACGATAAATTTAACCGTTTCAGAGAGAATAGCGGCCAAAGTGACGATCTGGCTTTAAGTCGATTCTATAACAAGTGACGAAAACGCACGGATTTCTCAGGTTTTTAGTATATATGAACACTTTTCACATCCTCCCGTGCACCGCGGCTGCTAGTCCTCTTTTCATGCAAAATCTTAAGGTCCTAGCTCATGTCCAAGGCACCAAAGAAGGGTAAAAAGTTAATAATCGATAGCTAAAACTTGAATAGTACTGCTTCTTACTGGCTATTACATCAACTTAGAAGCTTCTTCTGTGTTCTACTATGGTGCTTTTAGTGTCTTCGCATACCGCAGAACGCGACATAGCTTTGCAGACGATAAATGTAACCGTTCCAGAGAGAAGAGCGGCCAATGTGACGATCTGGCTTTAAGTCGATTCGATAACAAATGACGAAAATGGACGGATTTCTCAGGTTTTTACTACATATGAACACAGTTCACATTCTCCCGTGCAATTCGGCTCCTAGTCCGCCATTCATGCTAAATCTTAAGGTCCTAGCTCATATCCAAGGAACCAAATAAGGCTAAAAAGTCAATAATCAATAACTGAAACTTGAATTGTACTGCTTCTTGCTGGCTTTTACATCAACTTAGAAGCTTCTTCTGTGTTCTACTATGGTGCTTTCAGAGTCTCGGCATTCCGCAGTACGCGCCATACCTTTGCAGACGATAAATGTAACCGTTCCAGAGACAAGTGCGGCCAATGTGACGATCTGGCTTTGAGTCGATTTGATAACAAATGACGAAAACGGACGGATTTCTCAGGTTTTTACTACATATGAACACCTTTCACATTCTTCCGGGCAAAGCGGCTGCTAGTCCTCCTTCCATGCAAAATCTTATGGTCCTAGCTCATGTCCAAGGCACCAAAGCCGGCTCAAAAGTCAATAATCGATAACTAAAACTTGAATTGTACTGCTTCTTACTGGCTATTACATCAATTTAGAAGGCTTATCTGTGTTCTACTATGGTGCTTTTAGTGTCTCCGCATACCGCAGCACGCGACATAGGTTTGCAGACGATTAATGTAACCGTTGCAGAGAGAAGAGCGGCCAATGTAACGATCTGGCTTTTAGTCGATTCTATAACAAATGACGAAAACGGACGGATTTCTCAGGTTTTTACTGTATATAAACACAGTTCACATTCTCCCGAGCACCGCGGCTGCTAGTCCTCTTTTCATGCAAAATCTTAAGGTCCTAGCTCATGTCCAAGGCACCAAGGAAGGGTAAGAAGTCAATAATCGATAGGTAAAACTTGAATTGTACTGCTTCTTACTGGCTATTACATCAACTTAGAAGCTTGTTCTGTGTTCTACTATGGTGCTTTTAGTGTCTTCGCATACCGCAGCACGTGACATAATTTTGCAGACGATAAATGTAACCGTTTAAGCGAGAAGAGCGGCCAATGTGACGATCTGGCTTTGAGTCGATTCGATAACGAAAGACGAAAAAGGACGGATTTCTTCTGTTTTTACTACATATGAACACAGTTCACATTCTCCCGTGCAACGCGGCTGCTAGTCCGCCATTCATGCAAAATCTTAAGGTCCTAGCTCATGTCCAAGGAACCAAGGAAGGCTACAAAGTCAATAATCGATAACTAAAACTTGAATTGTACTGCTTCTTACTGGCTTTTACATCAACTTAGAAGTTTCTTCTGTGTTACACTATGGTGCTTTTTGTGTCTCCGCATACCACAGCACGCGACATAGTTTTGCAGACGATAAATGTAACCGTTTCAGAGAGAATAGCGGTCAATGTGACGATCTGGCTTTAAGTCGATTCGATAACGAATGACGAAAACGGACGGATATCTCAGGTTTTTACTACATATGAACACTCTTCACATTCTCCCGTGCAACGCGGCTGCTAGTACTCTTTTCACGCAAAATCTTAAGGTCCTAGCTCATGTCCAAGGCAACAAGGAAGGCTAAAAAGTCAATAATCGATAACTAAAACTTGAATTGTACTGCTTCTTACAGGCTATTACATCAACTACTATGGTGCTTTTAGTGTCTCCGCATACCGCAGCACGCGACATAGCTTTTCAGACGATAAATGTAACCGTTCCAGAGAGAAGAGCGTCCAAAGTGACGATCTGGCTTTAAGTCTATTCGATAACGAATGACGAAAGTTGGCGGATTTCTCAGGTTTTTACTAGAAATGAACACTTTTCACATTTTCCCGTGCAACGCGGCTGCTAGTCCTCCTTTCATGCAAAATCTTTAGGTCCTAGCTCATGTCCAAGGCAGCTAAGAAGGGTAAAAAGTCAATAGTCGATAGCTAAAACTTGAATGGTACTGCTTTTTAAAGGCTATTACATCAACTTAGAAGCTTCTTCTGTGTTCTACTATGGTGCTTTTAGTGTCTCCGCATACCGCAGCACGCGACATAGATTTGCAGACGACGAATGTAACCGTTTCAGAGAGAATAGCGGCCAATGAGGCGATCTGGCTTTTACTCGATTCGAGAACAAATGACGAGAACGGACGGGTTTCTGAGGTTTTTTCTACATATGAACACTTTTTACATTCTCCCGTGCAACGCACCTGCTAATCCTCCTTTCATGTGAAATCTGAAGGTCCTAGCTCATGTCCAAGTCACCAAATAAAGATAAAAAGTCAATAATCGATAACTAAAACTTGAATTGTACTGCTTCTTACTGGCTATTATATCAACTTAGAGCTTCTTCTGTGTTCTCCTATGGTGCTTTTAGTGTCTATGCATACCGCAGCACGTGACATAGCTTTGCAGACGATTAATGTAACCGTTTCAGAGAGAATAGCGGCCAATGTGACGATCCCTTTATGTCGATTCGATAACAAATGACGGAAACGGACGGGTTTCACAGGTTTTTCTACATATGAACAATTTTCACATTCTTCCGTGCAACGCATCTGCTAGTCCTCCTTTCATGCAAAATCTTAAGGTCCTAGCTCATGTCCAAGGCACCAAAGCCGGCTAAAAAGTCAATAATCGATAACTAAAACTTGAATTCTACTGCATATTACTTGCTTTTACATAAACTTGGAAGCTTCTGCTGTGTTCTACTATGGTGCATATAGCGTCTACGCATACCGTAGCACGCGACATAACTTTGCAGACGATAAATGTAACTGTTTGAGAGAGAATAGCGGTCAATGTGACGATCTGGCTTTAAGTCTATTCGATAATAAATGAGGAAAACGGACGGATTTCTTAGGTTTTTACTACATATGAACACTTTTCACATTCTCCCGTGCAACGCGTCTGCTAGTCCTTCTTTCATTCAAAATCTTAAGGTCCTATCTCATGTCCAAGGCACCAAAGCCGGATAATAAGTCAATAATCGATAGCTAAAACTTGAATTTTACTGCTTCTTACTGGCTATTACATCAACTTAGAAGTTTCTTCTTTGATCTACTATGACGCTTTTAGTGTCTCCGCATACCGCAGAACGCGACATAGCTTTGCAGACTATAAATGTAACCGTTTCAGAGAGAAGAACGGTCAATGTGAAGATCTGGCTTTACGTCGATTCGATAACAAAGGAGGATAACGGACGGATTTTTCAGGTTTTTGCTACATATGACCAGTTTTGACATTCTCTCGTGCAACGCGGCTGCTAGTCCTCCTCTCATGCAAAATCTTAAGGTCTTATCTCACGTCCAAGGCACCAAAGAAGGGTAAAAAGTCCATTATCGATAGCAAAACTTGAATTGTGCTGCTTCTTACTGGCTATTACATAAACTTAGAAGCTTCTTCTGTGTTCTACTATGGTGCTTTTAGTGTCACCGCATACCTCAGCACGCGACATAGCTTGGCAGACGACAAATGTAACCGTTTCAGAGAGAAGAGCGGTCAATGTGAATATCTGGCTTTAAGTCGATTCGATAACAAAGGAAGAAAATGGACGGATTTTTCAGGTTTTTACTACATATGAACACTTTTCACATTCTCCCGTGCGACGCGGCTGCTAGTACGCCTCTCACGCAAAATCTTAAGGTCCTAGCTCATGTCCAAGGCACCAAGGTAGGCTAAAAAGTCAATAATCGATAGCAAAAACTTGAATTGTACTGCTTCTTACTGGCAATTACATCACCTTAGAAGCTTCTTCAGTGTTCTACAATGACGATTTTAGTGTCTCCGCATTCCGCAGCACGCGACATAACTTTGCAGACGATAAATGTAACTGTTTCAGAGAGAATAGTGGCCAATGTGACGATCTGGCTTTAAGTTGATCCGATAACAAATGACGAAAACGGACAGATTTCTCCGGTTTTTACTACATACGAACACTTTTCACATTCTCGCGTGCAACGCGGCTGCTAGTCTTCCTTACATGCAAATTCTTAAGGTCCTACCTCATGTCCAAGGCACCAAAGAAGCGTAAAAAGTGAATAATCCATAGCTAAAACTTGAATTGTACTGCTTCTTACTGGCTATTACATCAACGTAGAAGCTTCTTCTGTGTTCTAATATGGTGCTTTTAGTGTCTCCGAATTACGCCGCACGTGACATACCTTTGCAGACGATAAATGTAACCGTTTCAGAGAGAGGAGCGGCGATTGTGACGATCTGGGTTTAAGTCGATTCGATAACAAATGACGAAAACGGACGGAATTCTCAGGTTTTTACTACATATGAATACATTTCACATTCTCCCGTGCAACGCGGCTGCCAGGAATCCTTTCATACAAAATCTTAAGATCCTAGATCATGTCCAAGGCACCAAAGAAGGGTAAAATCTCAATTATCGATTACTAAAACATGAATTGTACTGCTTCTTACTGGCTATAACATCAATTTAGAAGTTTCTTCTTAGTTCTACTATGACGCTTTTAGTGTCACCGCATACCGCAGAATGCGACATAGCGTTGCAGACGATAAATGTAACCATTTCATAGGGAACAGCGGCCAATGTGTTGATCTGGCTTTAAGTCGATTCGATAACAAACGACTTAAACGGACGGGTTTCTCATGTTTTTACTACATATTAACACTTTTCACATTCTTCCGTGCAACGCGGCTGCTAGTAATTTTTTCATGCAAAATCTTAAGATCCTAGCTCTAGTCCAAGGCTCCAAAGAAGGGTAAAAAGTCAATAATCGATTACTAAAACTTGAATTGTACTGCTTCTTACTGGCTATTACATCAAATTAGAAGCTTCTTCTGTGTTCTACCATGGAGCTTTTAGTGTCTCCGCATACCGCAGCACGCGACATAGCTTTTCAGACAATAAATTTAACCGTGTCAGAGAGAATAGCATCCAATGTGGCGATCTGGCTTTTAGTCGATTCGAGAACAAATGACGAGAACGGACGGGTTTCTCAGGTTTTTTCTACATATGAACACTTTTCACATTCTCCCGTGCAACGCACCTGCTAGTCCTCCTTTCATGTGAAATCTTAAGGTCCTAGCTCATATCCAAGGCACCAAAGAAGGGTAAAAAGTCATAATCGATAGCTAAAACTTGAATTGTACTGCTTCTTACTGGCTATTACATCAACTTAGAAGCTTCTTCTGTGTTCTCCTATGGTGCTTTTAGAGTTTTCGCATACCGCAGCACGCGATATAGCTTTTCAGACAATAAATGTAACCATTTCAAAGAGAATTGCAGCCAATGTGGCGATGTGGCTTTAAGTCGATTCGATAACAAATGACGGAAACGGACGGGTTTCTCAGGTTTTTGCTACATATGAACACTTATCACATTCTCCCGTGCAACACGGCTGCTAGTCCACCTTTCATGCAAAATATTAAGGTCCTAGTTCGTGTCCAAAGCACCAAAGAATGGTAAAAAAATCAATAATCGATAACTAAAATATGAATTGTAATGTTTCTTACAGGCTATTACATCAACTTAGAAGCTTCATCTGTGTTCTACCATGCAGCTTTTAGTGTCTCCGCATACCGCAGCACGCGACATAGCTTTTCAGACGATAAATTTAACATTTTCAGAGAGAATAGCGTCCAATGTGACGTTCTGACTTTTACTCGATTCGACAACAAATGACGAGAACGGACGGATTTCTCAGGTTTTTCTACATATGAACACCTTTCACATTCTTCCGTGCAACGCGGCTGCTAGTCCTCCTTTCATGCAATATCTTAAGGTCTTAGCTCATTTCCAAGGCAACAAAGCCTGCTAAAAAGTCAATAATCCATTACTAAAACTTGAGTAGTACTGCTTCTTACTGGCTATTACATAAACTTGGAAGCTTCTTCTGTGTTCTCCTACGGTGCTTTTAGTGTCTTCGCATACCGCAGCACGCGACATAGCTTTTCAGACAATAAATGTAACCGTTTCAAAGAGAATTGCGGCCAATGTGGCGATCTGGCTTTAAGTCGATTCGATAACAAATGACGAGAACGCACGGATTTCTCAGGTTTTTAGTACATATCAACACTTTTCACATTTTCCCGTGCAACGCAGCTGCTAGTCCTCCTTTCATGCAAAATGTTAAGGTCCTAGCTCATGTACAAAAGCACCAAAGAAGGGTAAAAAGTCAATAACCGATAACTAAAACTCGAATTGTACTGCTTCTTACTGGCTATTAGATCAACTTAGAAGCTTCTTCTGTGTTCTACTGTGGTGCTTCTAGAGTCTCCGCATACCGTAGCACGTGACATTGCATTGCAGACGATAAATGTAACCGTTTCAGAAAGAAGAGCGGACAATGTGACGATCTGGTTTTAAGTCGATTCGATATCAAATGACGAATACGGACGGATTTCTCTGGTTTTTACTACATATGAACACTTTTCACAATCTGCAGTGCAACGCGGCTAATAGTCCTCCTTTCATGCAAAATCTTAAGTTCCTAGCTCATGTCCAAATTCACCAAAGAAAGGTGTCGATGAAAACACAGAAATTGCATCGCGATTGAATACAACAGGCACCATGCGGACTTTTCCCCATGGGAGTAATGTCTCAAACTCTCCACGCTTTGATCGCTCCCTAGCAGACCAATAGTAGTTTCCGAAGCACATCTGGAGGCAGTTTGTAATCTGTGGACCTTCAGAGTGTTGATGAAACACAGAAGTTGCACCGAAATGGAATACAACATTCACCATGCGAACTTTTCTCCTTGGGAGTAATGTCTCAAACTGTCTGCGCTTTGATCGATTCCTTGGAGACCAGTAGTGGTTTCTGAAGCACATCTGGAGGCAGTTTGTAATTGTGGACCTTCAGAGTGTTGATGGATCACAGAAATTGTATCGAGATTGAATACAACAGGCACCATGCGAAATTTTCTCCATAGGACTAATGTCTCAAACTGTCTACGCTTTGATCGTTCCCTGGAAGACCAGTAGCAGATTCCGGAGTACATCTGCAGGAACTCTGTAATCTGTGGACCTTCCTTTCAGAATGTTGTTGAAATATTAAAATTGTATCCTGATTGAATACAACAGGCACCATGAGGACTTTTCTCCATGCGAGTAATGTCTCTAACTGTCTACGCTTTGATCGTTCCCTGGAAGACCAGCAGTAGTTTCCGAAACACATTTGGAGGCATTCTGTACTCAGTGGAGCTTCAGAGTGATGATGAAGCACAGAAATTGCATCGTGATGGAATAAGATATTCACCTTGCGGACTTTTCTGGAAGGGAGTAATGTCTCAAACTGTCTACGCTTTGATCGTTCCCTGGAAGACCAGTAGTTGTTTACAAAGCACAACTGGAGGCATTCAGTATTCTTTGGACCTTAAGAGTGTTGATGAAACACAGATATTGCATCGGGATTGAATACAACATGCCTCATGCGGACTTTTCTCCATGGGAGTAATGTCTCAAACTGTCTACGATTTGATTGATTTCTGGGAGACCAGTAGTGGTTTCCGAAGCCCATCTGGAGGCATTCTGTAATCTTTTGACCTTCAGAGTGTTGATGAAACACAAAAATTGCATCGGGATTGAATACAACAGGCACCATGCGGACTTTTCTCAATGGGAGTAATGTCTCAAACTGTGTACGCTTTGATCGTTCCCTGGAAGAACAATAGTAGTTTCCCAAGCATATCTGGAGGCTGTTTGTAATCTGTGGAACTTCAGAGTGTTGATGAAACATAGAAATTGCATCGGGATTGAATACAAGAGGCACCATGCGGCTTATCTTCATGGGAGTAATGTCTCAAACTTTCTACGCTTTGATCGATTCCTGGGAGACCAGTAGTGTTTTCCGAAGCCCATCTGGAGGCATTCGTAATCTTTGGACCTTCAGAGTGTTGATGATACACAAAAATTGCATCGGGTTTGAATACAATAGTCACCATGCGGACGTTTCACCATGTGAGTAATATCTCAAACTGTCTACGATTTGATCGATTCCTGGGAGACCAGTAGTGGTTTCCGAAGCCCATCTGGAGGCATTCTGTAATCTTTGGACCTTCAGAGTGTTGATGAAACACAAAGATTGCGTCGGGATTGAATACAACAGGCACCATGCGGACTTTTCTCCATGAAGTCACGTCTCAAACTGCCTACGCAATGACCGTTCCCTGGAAGACCAGTAGTAGTTTCCGAAGCAAATCTGGAGGCATTCTATAATCTGTGGACCTTAAGAGTGAAGGTGAAACACAGAAATTGCATCGTGATTGAATACAGCATTCACCATGCGAACTTTTTTCTATGGGAGTAAGGGCTCAAACTGTCTACGCTTTTATAGTTCCCTGGAAGACCAGTAGTAGTTTCCGAAGCATATCTGGAAGCTTTGTGTAATCTGTGGACCTTCAGTGTGTTGATGGAACACAGAAATTGCATCGGGATTGAATACAACAGGCACCATGCGGACGTTTCTCCATTGGAGTAATTTCTTTAACTGTCTACAGTTAGTTTGTTCCCTGGAAGACCAGTAGTAGTTTCCGAAGCCCATCTCAAGGCATTCTATAATCTGTGGACCTTCAGAGTGTTGATGGAACACAGAAATTGCATCGGGATTGAATACAACTGGCACCATGCGGAGTTTTCTCCATGGGAGTAATGTCTCAAACTGTCTACGATTTGATCGGTTCCTGGGAGACCAGTAGTGGTTTCCGAAGCCCATCCGGAGGCATTCTGTAATCTGTGGACCTTCAGAGTGTTGATGAAACACAAAAACTGCATCGGGATTGAATACAACAGGCACCATGAGGACTTTTCTCCATGGCAGTAATGTCTCGAACTATGTACGCTTTGATCGTTACCTGGATGAACAATAGTAGTTTCCCAAGCATATCTTTAGGCTGTTTGTAATCTGTGGACCTTCAGAGTGTTGATGAAACATAGAAATTGCATTGGGATTGAATACAAGATGCACCATGCGGCTTATCTTCATGGGAGTAATGTATCAAACTTTCTACGCTTTGATCGATTCCTGGGAGACCAGTAGTGGTTTCCGAAGCCCATCTGGAGGCATTCTGTAATCTTTGGACCTTCAGAGTGTTGATGAAACACAAAGATTGCATCGGGATTGAATACAACAGGCACCATGCGGACGTTTCTCCATTGGAGTAATTTCTTTATCTGTCTACGGTTAGTTTGTTCCCTGGAAGACCAGTAGTAGTTTCCGAAGCCCATCTCAAGGCATTCTATAATCTGTGGACCTTCAGAGTGTTGGTGAAACACAGAAATTGCAAAGTAAAGGAATACAACATTCACCACGTGGACTTCTCTCCGTGGGAGTAAGGTCTCGAAGTGTCTACGCCTTGATCGTTCCCTGGAAGACCAGTGGTAGTCTCCGAAGCACATCTGGAGGAATTCTGTAATCTGTGCAATATCAGAGTGTTCATGAAACACAGAAATTGCATCGGGATTGAATACAACAGGCTATATGCAGACGTTTCTCCATGGGAGTAATGTCTCAATCTGTCTACGTTTACATCGTTCCCTGGAAGACAAGTAGTAGTTTTCGAAGCACATCTGGAGGCATCCTGTAATCTGTGGACTTTCAGAGTGTTGATGAAACACAGAAATTGCATCGGGATTGAATACAACAGGCACCATGCGGACTTTTCTCCATGGGAGTAATGTCTCAAACTGTCTACGATTTGATCGATTCCTGGGAGACCAGTAGTGGTTTCCGAAGCCCATCTGGAGGCATTCTGTAATCTGTGGACCTTCAAAGTGTTGATGAAACACAAACATTGCACCGGGACTGAATACAACAAGCACCATGTGGACTTTTCGCCTCATTAGTAATGTCTCAAACTGTCTACGCTTTGATCGATTCCTGGGAGACCAGTAGTGGTTTCCGAAGACCATCTGGAGACATTCTGTAATGTGGGGACCTTCAGAGTGATGATGATACACTAAAATTACATCGGGGTGAATACAACAGGCACCATGCGGACTTTTCTCAATGGGAGTAACTTCTGAATCTGTCTACTCTTTGATCGTTCCCTGGAAGACCAGTAGCAATTTCTGAAGCACATCTGGAGGCATTCTGTAATCTGTGGACCCTCAGAGTGTTGATGATACACAGAAATTGCATCGAGATTGAATACAACAGGGACCGTGCGGACTTTTCACCATGGGAGTAATGTCTCAAACTGTCTACGCTTTGATCGATTCCTGAGAGACCTGTAGTATATTCCGAAGCACGTCTGGAGGCATTCAGTAATCTGTGGACCTTCAGAGTGTTGATAAAACTCAGAAATTGCATCGGGATTGAATACAACAGGCACCATGCGGACGTTACTCTATGGGAGTAACGTATCAAGTGTCTACGCTTAGATCGTTCATTGGAAGACCTGTAGCAATTTCCGAAGCACATCTGGAAGCATTCTGTAATCTTTGGACCTTCAGGGTGTAGGTGAAACACAGAAATTGCATCGGGATTGAATCCAACAGTAACCAAGCGGACTTTTCTCAATGGGAGTATTGTCTCAAACTGTCTACGCTTTGAACGTTCCCAGGAAGACCTGTAGCAATATCCGAAGCACATCTGGTAGCATTCTGTAATCTGTGGACCTTCAGAGTGTTGATGAAACACAGAAATTGCATCGGGATTGAATACAACAGACACCATGCCTACTTTTCTCCACGGGAGTAGTGTCTGAAATTGTCTACGCTTTGATCGTTCCCTGGAAGACCACTAGTAGTTTCCAAAGCACAACTGGGGGCATTAAGTAATCTTTGGACCTTCAGAGTGTTGGTGAAACACAGAAATTGCATCGGGATTGAATCCAACAGTAACCAAGCGGACTTTTCTCAATGGGAGTATTGTCTCAAACTGTCTACACTTTGATCGCTCCCAGGAAGACCAGCAGCAATTTCTGAATTACATCTGGAGGCACACTGTAATCTGTGGTCCTTCAGAGTGTTGATGAAACACAAAAATTGCAACGGGATTGAATACAACAGGCACAATGCGGACTATTCTCCATGGGAGTAATGTCCTAAACTGTCAACGCTTTGATCGTTCCATGGAAGACCTTAGTAGTTTCCGAAGCACATGTGTAGGCAAATCGTAATCTGTGGACCTTCAGAGTCTTGATGAAACATAGAAATTGCATCGGGATTTAATACAACATTCACCATGCGGACTTTTCTCCATAGGTGTAATGTCTCAAACTGTCTACGATATGATCGTTCCCTGGCAGACCAATAGTAGTTTCCGAAGCATATCTGGGGCAGTTTGTATTCTCTGGATTTTCAGAGTGTTGATGAAACACAAAAATTGCATCGAGATTGTATACAACAGGCACCATTCGGGCTTTTCTCCATGGGAGTAATGTCTCATACTGTCTTCGCTTTGATCGTTCCCTGGAAGACTAGTAGTAGTTTCCGAAGCACATCTGGAGGCATTCTGTAATCTGTGGACCTTCAGAGTGTTGATGAAACACAGAGATTTCATCGGGATTGAATACAACAGTGACCATGCGGATCTTTCTCCATGGGAGGCATGTCTCAAACTTCCTACGCTTTGATCGTTCCCTGGAAGACAAGTAGTAGTTTCCCAAGCAAATCCGGAGGCATTCTATAATCTGTGGGCCTTCAGAGTGTTGGTGAAACACAGAAATTGCATCGAGATGGTGTACAACCTTCACCATGCGGAATTTTCTCCATGGGAGTAATATCTCAAACTGTCTATGTTTTGATCTTTCCCAGGAAGACCATTAGTAGTTTCCGAAGTACATCTGGAGGCATTCTGTAATCAGTGGACCTTCAGAGTGTTGGTGAAACAAAGAAATTGCATCGTGATGGAATACAACATACAACATGCGGACTTTTCCCCATGGGAGAAATGTCCTAAACTGTCAACGCTTTGATCATTCCCTGGAATACCAATTGTAGTTTCCGAAGCACATCTGGAGGCAGTTTGTAATCTGTGGACCTTCAGAGTGTTGATGAAACACAGAAATTGCATCGCGATTGAATACAACAGCCACCATGCGGACTTTTCTCCATGGCAGTATTGTCTCAAAGTGTTTACGCTTTGATCGATTCCTGATAGACCAGTAGTAGTTTCCGAAGCCCATCTTTAGGCATTCTGTAATTTGTGGACTTTCAGAGTGTTGATGAAACAAAAAATTGCATCGGGATTGAGTTCAATATGCACCATGCGGAGTTTTCTCCATGGGAGTAATGTCTCAAACTGTCTACGCTTTGATCGTTACCTGGAAGACAAGTAGTAGTTTCCCGAAGCAAATCTGGAGGCATTCTATAATCTGTGGACCTTCAGAGTGTTGGTGAAACACAGAAATTTCATCGAGATGGTATACAACATTCAACATGCGGAATTTTCTCCATGGAACTAATGCTCAAACTGTCTATGCTTTGATCGTTCCCAGGAAGACCAGTAGTAGTTTCCGAAGTACATCTGGAGGCATTCTGTAATCAGTGGACCTTCAGAGTGTTGGTGAAACAAAGAAATTGCATCGTGATGGAATACAACATTCACCATGCGGACTTTTCTCCATGGGAGAAATGTCTCAATCTGTCTACGCTTTGATCGTTCCCTGGAAGAACAGTAGTAGTTTTCGAAGCACATCTGGATTCATTCTGTAATCTGTGGATCTTCAGAGTGTTCATGAAACTCAGAAAGTGCATCGCCATTGAATACAACAGGCACCATGCGGATGTTTCTCCATGGGAGTAATGTCTCAAACTGTCTAGGTTTACATCGTTCCCTGGAAGACCAGTAGTATTTTCCGAATCACACCTGGAGGCACTCTGCAATCTTTGGACCTACAGTGTGTTGATGAAACACAGAAATTGCATCGGGATTGAATACAACAGGTACCATGCGGACTTTTCTCCATGGGAGTAATGTCTCAAACTGTCTACGCTTTGATCGTACCCTGGAAGACCAGTAGTAGTTTCCAAAGCATATCTGGAGGCATTCAGTAATCTTTGGACATTCAGAGTGTTGATGAAACACAGAAATTGAATCGGCATTGAATACAACACGCACCATGCGTACTTTTCTCCATGGGAGTAATGTCTCAAATTGTCTCCGGTTTGATCGTTCCTGGGAGACCAGTCATAGATTCAGAAGCACATCTGGAGCCATTCTTTAATCTGCGGACATTCAGATTGTTGAAGAAACACAGAAATTGCATCGGGATTGAATACAACAGGCGTCATGGAAGTAATGTTTCAAACTGTCTACACTTTGATCGTTCCCTGGAAGAACCTGTAGTAGTTTCCAAAGCACATATGGAGGCATTCAGTAATCTTTGGACCTTCAGAGGTTTGATGAAACACAGAAATTGATAAGGGATTGAATACAACAGGCACCAGGCGGACGTTTCTCCATGGGAGGAATTTCTGAAACTGTCTACGCTTAGATATTTCACTGGAGGACCAGTACTAGTTTCCGAAGCACATGTGGAGGCATTATATAATCTGTGGACCTTCAGAGTGTTGGTGAAACAAACAATTGCATCGTGATGGAATACACCATTCACCATGCGGAATTTTCTCCATGGGAGTAATGTCTCAAACGTCTACGCTTTGACCGATTCCTGGGAGACCAGTAGTAGTTTCCGATGCAAATCTGGATGCATTCAGGAATCTTTGGGCATTCAGAGTGTTGACGAAACACAGAAATTGCATCGGGATTGAATACAACAGGCACCATGCAGACTTTCCTCCATGGGAGTAATGTCTCAAACTGTTTACGCTTTGATCTATTCCTGGGAGACCTGTCATAGATTCCGAAGCACATGTGGAGGCATTCTGTAATCTGTGGACCTTCAGAGTGTTCATGAATCACAGAAAGTGCATCGGGATTAAATACAACAGGCACCATGCGGACTTTTCTCCATGTTAGTAATGTCTCAAACTGTCTACGCTTTGATCGTTTACTGAAAGACCAGCAATAGTTTCCGAAGCACATCTGGAGGCATTCTGAAATCTGTGGACCTTCAGAGTGTTCATGAAACACAGAAAGTGCATCGGGATTGAATACAACAGGCACCATGCGGCTGTTCCTCCGTGGGAGTAAAGTCTCAAACTGTCTGGATTTACATAGTTCCCTGGAAGACTAGTAGTAGTTTCTGAAGCACATCTGGAGGCACTCTGTAATCTTTGGACCTTCAGAGTGTTGATGACACACAGAAATTGCATCGGGATTGAATACAACAGGTACCATGCGGACTTTTCTCCATGGGAGTAATATCTCAAACTGTCTACGGCTTGATCGTTCCCTGGAAGACCAGTAGTATTTTCCAAAGGACATCTGGACGCATTCAGTAATCGTTGGACATTCAGAGTGTTGATGAAACACAGAAATTGCATCGGCATTGTAAACAACAGGCACCATGCGGACTTTTCTCCATGGGAGTAATGTCTCAAACTGTCTACGCTTTGATCGTTCACTGAAAGACCAGCAATAGTTTCCGAAGCACATCTGGAGGCATTCTGAAATCTGTGGACCTTCACAGTGTTCATGAAACTAAGAAAGTGCATCGGGATTGAATACAACAGGCACCATGCGGATGTTCCTCTGTGGGAGTAAAGTCTCAAACTGTCTGGATTTACATAGTTCCCTGGAAGACTAGTAGTAGTTTCCGAAGCACATCTGGAGGCACTCTGCAATCTTTGGACCTTCAGAGTGTTGATGACACACAGAAATTGCATCGGGATTGAATACAACAGGTACCATGCGGACTTTTCTCCATGGGAGTAATATCTCAAACTGTCTACGGCTTGATCGTTCCCTGGAAGACCAGTAGTAGTTTCCAAAGGACATCTGGACGCATTCAGTAATCGTTGGACATTCAGAGTGTTGATGAAACACAGAAATTGCATCGGCATTGAAAACAACAGGCACCATGCGGACTTTTCTCCATGGGAGTAATGTCTCAAACTGTCTACGCTCTGATCGTTCACTGAAAGACCAGCAATAGTTTCCGAAGCACATCTGGAGGCATTCTGAAATCTGTGGACCTTCACAGTGTTCATGAAACTAAGAAAGTGCATCGGGATTGAATACAACAGGCACCATGCGGATGTTCCTCTGTGGGAGTAAAGTCTCAAACTGTCTGGATTTACATAGTTCCCTGGAAGACTAGTAGTAGTTTCCGAAGCACATCTGGAGGCACTCTGCAATCTTTGGACCTTCAGAGTGTTGATGACACACAGAAATTGCATCGGGATTGAATACAACAGGTACCATGCGGACTTTTCTCCATGGGAGTAATATCTCAAACTGTCTACGGCTTGATCGTTCCCTGGAAGACCAGTTGTAGTTTCCAAAGGACATCTGGACGCATTCAGTAATCGTTGGACATTCAGAGTGTTGATGAAACACAGAAATTGCATCGGCATTGAAAACAACAGGCACCATGCGGACTTTTCTCCATGGGAGTAATGTCTCAAACTGTCTACGCTCTGATCGTTCCCTGGAAGACCAGTAGTAGTTTCCGAAGCACATCTGGAGTCATTATGTAATCTGTGGACCTTCAGAGTGTTGATGAAACACAGAAATTTCATCGGGATTGAATACAACAGGCACTAGATTTTTCTCTATGGGAGTAATGTCTCAAACTGTCTACGCTTTGATCGTTCCCTGGAAAACCAGTAGTAGTTTCCGAAGCACATCTGGAGGCATTCAGTAATCTTTGGACATTCAGAGTGTTGATGGAACACAGAAATTGCATCAGCATTGAATACAACAGGCAACATGGGGACTTTTCTCCATGGGAGTAATGTCTCAAACTGTCTACGCTTTGATCGTTCCCTGGAAGACTAATAGTAGTTTCCAAAGCACAACTGGAGGCATTATGTAATCGGTGTACCTTCAGAGTGTTGATGAAAGATAGAAATTGCATCGGAATTTAATACAACAGGCACCATGCGAACTTTTCTCCATGGTTGGAGAGGAATGTAGAAAATTGGGATGTGGAAGTAGGTGAGAACCAATGATTATGCAACACTGAGTCTGTGACAATGGCGAAAAAGAAGAGAGACAGTGTGTCAGTGAGAAGATACAGCAGCAGTAGGAAGGAGTGAAACAGATAGTAGCAGTAAGATAGAGCAAGGCAGAGACAGTGACAGCAAGAGGAAATACTACTACTACTACTACTAGTACTACTAGTAGTGGTAGTAGTAGTAATAGTAGTAGTGAATGAGTGAGAATGGGCAAGCCGCTGTGAGGGGTATGAGTGACATATTAGTGAGAAGAGAACAAGTATATTTGTATACCAAAAGTTTTGGGAAATTTTTGGGAAGGTGCTGTGTAAAGTAGGATGAGGCAGCTAGAATCAGATTTTTCAGTCAATTATTTAAAAAGGAGCATATACACTTATTTGTGTTTAGAGAGGAGCATTTTCCCATTGGTAGATAAAACACTCAAAAAATATTACGTGTAACTGAACCAAGACATCAGATTCTTCCATTTTGTCCCTATATAACACTTAAAATGCTGAGATGAAGTGAGAGATATGATGCTGCGCGAAGAGTTTGACAGAGCACTGAAAGACCTAAGTTGAAACAAGGCCCTGGGAGTTGGCAACATTGCATTAGAACTACTGACAGCCTTAGGAGAGCCAGTCCTGACAAAACTCTACCATCTGGTGAGCAAAATGTATGAGACAGGTGAAATACCCTCAGACTTCAAGAAGAATATAATAATTCCAATCCCAAAGAAAGCAGGTGTTGACAGATGTGAAAATTACCGAACTATAAGTTCAATAAGTCACAGGTGCAAAATACTAACGAGAATTCTTTACGGATGAATGGAAAAACTGGTAGAAGCTGACCTCGGGGAAGATCAGTTCGGATTCCGTAGAAATATTGGAACACGTGCAGCAACACTGACCCTATGACTTATCTTAGAAGCTAGATTAAGAAAAGGCAAACCTGTGTTTATAGCATTTCTAGACTTGGAAAAAGCTTTTGACAATGTTGGCTGGAACACAGGGAGTCGTTTCTGAAAGTATTTGTATGGAGTGTAGCTATGTATGAAAGTGAAACATGGATGATAAATAGTTGGACAAGAAGAGAATAGAAGCTTTCAAAATTTGGTGCTACAGAAAAATGCTGAAGATTAGATGGGTAGATCACATTACTAATGGGGAGGTATTGTGTAGAATTGGAGAGAAGAGGAGTTTGTGGCACAGCTTGACTTGAAGTAGGGATTGGTTGGTAGGACATGTACTTAGGCATCAAGGGATCACCAATTTAGTATTGGAGGGCAGTGTGGAGGGTAAAAATCATAGAGGGAGACCTAGAGATTAATACACTAAGCAGATTCAGAAGGATGTAGGCTACAGTATGTACTGGGAGATGAAGAAGCTTGCACAGGATAGAGTTGCATGGAGAGCTGCATCAAACCAGTCTCAGGACTGAAGATCACAACAACAACAACAACAACAACAATAACACTAAAAATCTTGAAAACGGCTTAATGTTTTTACCATTTGTGTGTTATTATTAGTGTATCAAAGAAATAAAAGAAGAAACTACTCCATCTTCATCAGTGACCCATTATAAAGTTAGTTAGTTACACATTCCATGGACAATTTTGCATGACAGATTGTAATGATGTGGAGAAAGTCATTTTACATTGACATTCCAAGTTAATTTGTACATATAATTACTTTCTGATCATTTCCTAGTTTGTGTTTTTTCTTTATTATTTACAAAAAGAAAAGTGTGTTCAGATTTAAGTAAGTAATTACTGTTCACCATAGTATCCTTTGCATCACATACATGATGTAGGTATTGTCATAATGAGATACAGCATACATACATCACAATTCTAGATGTTAATATAACTAATATGAAATTAACATTATACAATGTGTTTAAAAAATTTCATAATGGACTAATGGATTGGTATTAGATGTGCCCTATAACAATTCTGACATACAAGCAGTACACTTCAAGAAACAAGAATATACAAACAATATTTAATATTTACAATCAGAACAGCATGTTTGAATGACAATGAAAAGAAAACAAGTGGTTATTAGTCATCAAGGAATTCAAAATACTCATCCATGATATAGATACATTAATTTAATACTTAAGTTTTATTTCTGACAAATTTTTTGTCATCCATAATTCCCTTGATCTAAATTGACAGTGTGTTATACAGCTTTATTCCATAATGGCTCAACCTGTTTTGAGTTTTTGTTTTTATAGCTCTTTCTACATGCAGATTCTTACTGACGTGTGTTGTACTTCTGTAAATCTGAATTCATATGTAAATTACTTGTGTGTGTACTTCTATCAGACATACTTTTGAATATGAACAACAATGGTACTGTAAGTATTATTAAATGCATGAATAAGGGCTTGCAGTGTGTTTGTGGAGAGCTGTATTTAATAATTTTAATGACATTTTCCTGTCATTTCAAAGTATCTGCAAGTGAGGTTTTTTGACACCTCAGAACATTCTTCTATAAGATACAGCAGACTGGAAATAAGCAAAATACAGTAACGTTGTACATTGTTTGTAACAAATTCCATAAATTATGCTCGGTGCAAAACATGCAGAATTGAGTTTTTGGGATATGTAAATGCAATGGCTTTTCCAGCTGAAGACATGGTCAGTGTGCATGCCCAATAATTCTGTAAACTTTACTTTCTCTATTTCGTGGGCACTCAATAAAAACTGGAGGATATACTTCTCATTTCCTTTACTGTACTGTAGCTAATTTATTTTATTTAAATTAAATGTTAACTTATTAGGAAGAAACTGCTGCAGCACGCATTTCACAACTTTTTCAGCAGTAATAGATAAGGATTTTCCATCATCACCAAATTATGGTTGTATGGTCTGCAAATAACATCATTTTTGACAAACTGTTTGGGCTTTTAATGTCAATTATATAGATAAGAAATTATAGGTGGGGCCATGAACAGTACCCTACAGGACACCTTTTGCCACCCTCTTAGCATCTGATAGCCACTTTATTTTTTGCCTGTTTTGAGACCCTGTGAGTTCCAAAACCTGTGTTCTATGTTGTAGATAGGATTAAGTTAGTTCCTTGCCAATATCTTTGATGCTATAGCTTCCAGTTTCTCATGGAGTATTTAGTGGTTTACTGTATCAAAGGCATTGATAAGATCTTGGTTGATTGCTACAACACTTTTGTTATGGTCGAAATTCCTTCTGGCTCCTTCATGAGGCTTGTATGGCTCCTGTGTTATAACCTGTATGAAAGCTGTGTTGATTACAATTCAGAAGATTGGAGGTGTCGAGATAGCTTATGATCCTGATTTTCATCAACTTCCTAAAGATTTATGAAAGAGATTGAAGGAGGGACATACGTCTGCAGTTTTCTACCTAGCATGAATACCCATTTTTGAACAGAGTTCTAACCTTAGAAATTTTCATCCTCTGTGTGAACACACCTTCACTGAATGAGAAATTGGCAGTATGTACCTGTGGCTACAAAATTTGTGGCGCAACTTTTTTATTTGTGACACTTGCACTTTATCCATTTCTGCAGACATTTTTGGCCTCAGACTATTAATTACTTCCACATTTCATATTCATTAGTGGAACTTGGAACTTATTCTCCTACTGATGCCTACTTTGGTGCTGGTTTTTACTTTTGTTTGTTAAAGTTCATGCTTAGTTTCTCAAGTACACTTAGAAAGTAGTTAATAATGTAATTGAGCAATGCTTCTTTTTTTAGTTGATTGTTATCTCCAGATATAAGTATAGTCTCCTGTTCCTTACTGCTTTTCCCAGTTCTCTTTAACTATTTACCATGTTCTGCTTGATTCATTGTCTGACTCCCTTACCAATCTATAATTATGTAATATGTATGCTACATTAATTATCCTTTTTATACACTTACATTTGCAGTTTCATACTTTTTTTTCTTTTTTAGTGACAGAAAAAATTTTCACTTCAGTGTAGAAGTTTCTCAGTGTGTTTTTGTAAGTGTATGTGAGTGGACTTTCATGAATCTTTATAGACAGCACATTTCCAGATCTATCATGGAAAGAGAGAACATGTCATTTGTATTTGTTTGTGACAATACGTATGCTGAGGATTGGTCAGTCAGTGTGGTAGTAAACTGGTGGCAGTTTTCAGGGGAGAAAATTCTTTTGTACCTATGATGTACTATTGTTGTATTTACGGGAAGTGTGAGAACTGTAATGAGTGCATTGTGGTCAGATAAGCCTAGGTCAATGTTCCTTACTTCTAAATCTGAGGTTTCTAGATTTGAAGATGTATTGTCTATGAAACTTTTTGAAGAGTTTGTTAGCATAGCTGGGATATTTATACACATGCCGGAAAAGTTTTGCATCATCCCAGTTCCAAGAACTCCTGAAGATAGATGTTGACTGTTTATATTGTATTACAGACACAGTCCCTTTGACTGTTAAGAGATGTCACTAAACCCACCCAAAGATGTAAACAACCATGCATGAGCAGCACCTATTAGACGGAGGGGCTCCGACAGCCAATAAGTTCGAGTCATTCCACCTGGAAGGAGGTAGACAGCTCATGTTGTCTGAAGTTCAGCCATGCCTAGATGGCCAATACTGTGGTTTGAACACATCCACTTAGTTACTTTGTGCTAGGAAGGTCTCTCCACAGGGGAAGTGTCCAGGCATCTCGAAGTGAACCAAAGTGATAATGTTCAAACATAGAGGACCTACAGAGATACAGGAACTCCTGATGACAATCCTCACTCAAGCCACCCAAGGGCTACAACTGCAGTGGATGACTGCTAGCTATGGATTATGGCTCATAGGAACCCTGACAGCAATGCCAGAATAATGCTTTTTGTGGAGCCACAGGATGTCGTGTTATGACTCAAACTGTGCACCACAGGCTGTATGATGGGCAGCTCCACTCCTGACATCCATGGTGAGGTTCATTTTTGCAACCATGACAACATGCAGTGTCTTACAGATGGGTCCAACAACATGCTGAACAGACCACTCAGGATTGGCATCACATTCTCTTCACTAATGAGTATCATATATGCCTTCAACCACACAATCGTTGGAGACGTGTTTAGAGGCAACACGGTGAAGCTGAACACCTAAGACACACTGTACAGCAGGTGTAGTTTCATTATGTGGGGCTGATGTATGTTGCTGCTGGTCATGGAAGGCATCATAATGGCTGCATGATACATGAATGCCATTCTCCAACCAATAGCGCAATGATATCGGCAGCATATTCGTGAGGCATTAATTGTTGTGGACGAGAATTCATACCCCCAAGAATGACTTCCTTCGGGATAATTATATTGTTTAACTAGAGTGGCCAGCATGCTCTCCAGACAGAACCCATCAAACTTGTCTGGGATTTATTGAAAATGGCTGTTTATGGATAACATGACCCGCCAACCACTCTTGGGGATCTATGCCAAATCGCCGTTGAGGACTGTGACAATCTGGACCAACAGTGCCTTGATGAACTTGTGGATGGTATGCCATGACAAATACAGGCATGCATCAATGCAAGTGGATGTGCTATTGGGTATTAGAGGTACCAGTGTATACAGAAATCTGGACCCCCTACCTGTGAAGGTATCACTGTATAGTGGTACAACATGCAGTGTGTGGTTTTTATGAGCAATACAAAGGGCAGAAATGTTGTTTATGTTGATTTCTATTCCAATTTTCTGTACAGGTTCTGTACTCTCCAACTCTAGGGAATGAGGTTATGCAAAACTTTTTTGATGTGTGTATTAGAATAAAAGTTGAAACTACATAGAAAGTTAAGGAACGGAATTTTATTTGCACTGTGTACCAACATATTGACATTATAAAGTCCCCAGATACAATTATTGACTTTTTCTCACCACATAAGATGCGCAGTCTAATTAATAAAAATGTCTGGATCTCAGTTCTAGTTTCTAGAACACTTTCACAGCTGCAACACTTTCTATACCAAGAAGTCCCTTCCATACAGCCTAGTCATCCATGGCTGTTGCATCAGTAGTGATGAGCAGTTCCTCTGAAAATATGCTGAGGATCTCACTGAGGCCTTCACACACTGTTATTACCTTCCCAGCTTCGTACAACAACACATCCCCGTGCCTTATTGCTCCAGTCACCCACCACCTCCCAAAGGTGCAGCATTCCACTCATGACATGGTAGCACAATCAGGACTGGAGCAACCATATCATATTCTCCTTCTCCCCTGCAGGTCCGGGGTATTCCTGCCTGTCGTACAAGGTGACTAAAAGGAGTTTCACTTGTTTCAGCCTTTATGTGATGGCCCCCTGTAGGGTTTGACTTCCATTCTTCAAACATTTCCAAAAGAATGAGCCAACTGGAGAAGGGAGCCTTAAAAGGTCCATCGTGTTCTTCGTGAATTAAGATCTTTAGACCCATAACCACACAGGCATTGTGCTGCTGATGACTGCACTGTTAACTCCCTGCATATGCCAAGGGGTAGATGCCCATCCTCCTGAGGCATCAGGACTCCCAGCAAAGGCCATCCTATCAGGTGGCGCCTGTTGGGAGGGCCCCTGGTCAGAGTGGGCGGCATCAGGGTGGATGACAAACGATGAAGCGCAGTCCATCACCTCTTGCTGGTGGTGAAACACCAGCAGTCTCTAAGCGATCACAAGCACAATTCAACACACAACAGTACAACAAGTAAGAGCCTAAATGTGGTCCAGGGTATCACATTTCATAGAGACATTCTTTTGCAGTCCGAAATTGAGCTGCTGGCCAATTTAGAGTGACGAGGTGTAAATTTCGTCCAGCATGTCCACCGGGGTCGGAAGGATAATGAGGTTGCCAGCGGTGCCTTCATATTGGCCTTTGAGGGTGATACATTGTTCGAGAAGGTCAAGGTGATGGTCTACTGGTGTGATGTAAGGCCCTGTATCCACCCCCCAACTCGGTGCTTGAAGTGCTGGAAATTCAGCAATATGTTTTCCCTCACTACTTCCAGTGTCACAAACCAAGATTTTGGATGCCCATCACATCCCAATACTCCATGTGCACTGCCTTCCACCTGTGTCAACTGCAGAGAGCACCATTCACCTTGCTCACCTGACTGCAGGATTCTCCAGAAAGAAAGGAGAATCATGGAGTACAAGACGCTGGAATGAATGACCTACACTGAGGATAAGAGAAAATTTGAACACCTGCATCCTGTGTGTATGACATAGTCTTACACCACCACTACAACAGTTCTGACACCATGAGCTCTGCCAACCCAGGTCAACTCTCAGAGCTGGTAGACTCACCTGCCCCCTTGATGTTGGAGAGCATTTCCATCCCTGTTGATCCTGCACCACCTACTTGAGGAGCAACACCACCCTGCCCCCCCCCCCCCCCCCGCCGCCCCCCGCCGCCACCATCATTGCGCAACAATCATGGCTGGAGCTGGAGAAGCGTAAGTGTTCTTCAGCTTCTCTCCCTAGGAAGTGGTCCCTTGGGTCACTCCATTCCTAGGTAGCTTCTAGTGGGAAACAAGACACCTGCCAGTGGCCAAAGAGCAAAAAAGCAGCTGGTTGTAGGACGTCACGCTCATCCTCAGTCCTGGAGACTGAGCCAGTGAAGTCCTCCCAGCCAGGGAAACCCAAGGAGCAGTGAGAGAAATCCAAAACGAAAACCGCTAAGACCAAAGAAATTGCGGTCGCACCCACACCACTGCTACCTACAGGCTCTGCAGCTGAGGGTGGGGTGGAGATTTGGGCACCTGCTAAGTACCTACACTCCTGGAAATTGAAATAAGAACACCTTGAATTCATTGTCATAGGAAGGGGAAACTTTATTGACACATTCTTGTTGTCAGATACATCATATGATCACACTGACAGAACCACAGGCACATAGACACAGGCAACAGAGCATGTACAATGTCGGCACTAGTACAGTGTATATCCACCTTTCGCAGCAATGCAGGCTGCTATTCTCCCATGCAGACGATCGTAGAGATGCTGGATGTAGTCCTGTGGAACGGCTTGCCATGCCATTTCCACCTGGCGCCTCAGTTGGACCAGTGTTCGTGCCGGACGTGCAGACCGCGTGAGACGACGCTTCATCCAGTCCCAAACATGCTCATTGGGGGACAGATCCGAAGATCTTGCTGGCCAGGGTAGTTGACTTACACCTTCTAGAGCACGTTGGGTGGCACGGGATACATGTGGATGTGCATTGTCCTGTTGGAACAGCAAGTTCCCTTGCCGGTCTAGGAATGGTAGAACGATGGGTTCGATGACGGTTTGGATGTACTGTGCACTATTCAGTGTCCCCTCGACGATCACTTGAGGTGTACGGCCAGTGTAGGAGATTGCTCCCCACACCATGATGCTGGGTGTTGGCCCTGTGTGCCTCGGTTGTATGCAGTCCTGATTTTGGCGCTCACCTGCACGGCGCCAAACACGCATACGACCATCATTGGCACCAAGGCAGAAGCAACTCTCATCGCTGAAGACGACACGTCTCCATTCGTCCCCCATTCACGCCTGTCGTGACACCACAGGAGGCGGGATGCACGATGTTGGGGCGTGAGCGGAAGACGGCCTAACGGTGTGCGGGACCGTAGCCCAGCTTCATGGAGACGGTTGCGAATGGTCCTCGCCGATACCCCAGGAGCAACAGTGTCCCTAATTTGCTGGCAAGTGGCGGTGCGGTCCCCTACGTCACTGCGTAGGATCCTACAGTCTTGGCGTGCATCCGTGCGTTGCTGCGGTCCGGTCCCAGGTCGACGGGCACGTGCACCTTCCGCCGACCACTGGCGACAACATCGATGTACTGTGGAGACCTCACGCCCCACGTGTTGAGCAATTCGGCGGTACGTCCACCCGGCCTCCCGCATGCCCACTATATGCCCTCGCTCAAAGTCCATTAACTGCACATACGGTTCACGTCCACGCTGTCGCGGCATGCTACCAGTGTTAAAGACTGCGATGGAGCTCCGTATGCCACGGCAAACTGGCTGACACTGACGGCGGCGATGCACAACTGCTGTGCAGCTAGTGCCATTCAACGGCCAACACCGCGGTTCCTGGTGTGTCCGCTGTGCCGTGCATGTGATCATTGCTTGTACAGCCCTCTCGCAGTGTCCGGAGCAAGTATGGTGGGTCTGACACACCGGTGTCAATGTGTTCTTTTTTCCATTTCCAGGAGTGTAGATCTTGCCAGATCCTCTCACATGATGGATATAGACTATTCAGGCAATAAATCAGTGGAAGCAGGTGACTGTGAGCCATACAGTGCTTCACTGAATTTTCCGTGCCTTCCCAGTCTCACGATGTCATCTTCCAGTGCAACTGTGGTGGTTTTATCCACTGCCTGGCTGAGCTACAGCAACTGTTGAGGTTTAAACCTGCCATCTGCATTGCCCTCCAGGTAACCTGGTTCCCTGCCCTCCGTGACTATAAGGCATATTACAGCAACTACAGTGACTATAATCGATTGACAGGTGGAGTTTGCGTTTATATTCTAAACTCAGTCTGTAGTGAACATGTGCCCCTTCAAAACTCTCTTGAAGCTGTGGCTGTCAGAATAAAGATGATGCAGGAAATAACTGTCTGAAATGTATATCTTCATCTAGATGGTGTAGTACCCCTGAATGTATTAGCTGCACTAATTGATAAACTGCCTAAACCTTTCCTTCTTCGGGATGATTTTAATGCCCATAACCCCTTGTGGGGTGGTACCATAGTTACTGGGCGAGGCAGAGTTGTCGAAATTTACTGTTGCAATTTGACCTATGACTCTTAAATACTGGGGCCGCCACATGTTTCAGTGTGGCTCATGGGAGTTACTAAGCCATTGACGTATCAATCTGCAGCCCAGAACATCTCCCATCCATCCACTGAAGAAGACATGACTACCTGTGTGGTAGTGAGCACTTCCCCATCTTCCTGGCAGTGCCCCAGCATCAGGCACACAGATGCCTGCCCAGATGGGCTTTGAACAAGGCTAACTGGGTAACTTTCACCTTAGCTGTCACCGCTGAATCTCCCCTACATTGTAATATCGATGTGATGGTTGAGCAGATGACTAGCACAATTGTTTATGTCACAGAAAACGGAATCCCTCGCTCTTTAGGTTGCCCAAGGAGTAAGGCAGTCACTTGGTGGTCACCGCAAATCGTTCAGGCAATTGAAGAGTGTCTGCAAGCTTTACAGCCCGTAAGTGGCACCCTTCCCTGGAGCACATCATAGTCTTTAAATGGCTCTGTGCCAGTGTTCGCTACCTTATCGAGCAACAGAAGGAGTGGTGTTGGGAGAGATAAGTCTCCACCATTGGAGGCCACATGTCTTCCCAAGTCTGGAAAAAGATCAAATGTCTCTTTGGGTACCAAGCCTCAATGGCTGTCCCTGGTGTTACCTTAAATGGCGAGTTATGTACCAACACAAATGCGATTTCCGGGCACTTTGCCGGGCACTGCATTGGATAATCACCCCCCAAGGTTTCGCACACTGGAACGGTGGCTGAAAGGTAATGTACTCTAATGCACTACATGCTGTGGTGAATCCTATAACGCCCCATTTACAAAGTGGAAGCTTTTCAGTGCTCTTGCACATTGCACCGACACAGTTCCTGGGCCTGACCGCATCCACAGCCAGGTGATTAAACATATCTCATCTGACTACAAGTGACATATAATCATCATCTTCAACCGGCTATGGTGAGATTGTGTAAAAACGCACTTGATGTGGACAGCTATCACACCATCTGCCTCACCAATGTTCCTAAAAAGCAATGCCACAAGAGTGAGAATAAAACGGATTAAATGTGTAACACAAAACAGAAAGAAAGGAAAAGCCATAAGAATGAAGGGCACACTATGAACACTAAAAGGAACAAAAGAGGACAAGGAAACAACAGAAGAGAGTAAAACATGAAAGCAGATTACAGTGGCTGGCAAGCACGAGAATAGAAAGGGAAAGCCAGTGACTCTGCAACACATTAAAAACTCAACCGTAAAGCACTAGGCTGGAGGACACAGAGGGTCAAAGGATACACTAAACCCTATATAGAAGTATAAAACCCACTCTCACGGATAAAATGTAGAACTAAAGCTGCTGTGGAGTCATTGTGTCCAACACCGAAGGCAGGTTGGTGGGAAAGTTGAAAGTCTGTCACAGAGCGGTTAAATGTGAGTAGTCCAGCAAGAGGTGAACAACTGTCATTTGGAAGCCACATCGACACTTAGGTGGCTTCTCGCTACAGAGTAGTTAACCATGCATTAGCCTCATATAGTCAATGCAGAGCCGGAAGAGGATGACTGATTCCCTGGGAGAGGCCTGCCTGGAAGACTTCCACACATTCATAGCCTCCTTAACGACATGCAGTTTGTTATGTGTGCTGTTATGCCATTCCCTCTCCCAAAGCCAGAAAACCCCATGGTGTAGACAGAATGTAGGTCAGCTTCAGAGAATGCCTATCTCATGAAGCAGTTTCCACGTCGCCTGCTTGGGAGCCATTCCGTGGTTTATCAGTGGACCCCAGGACACGTCATTATCCCTGGCCATGAACTTGTATGATAGGCAGTTGTGAGAAAATGCAAATCACCAAAATGTGAATTTAACTGTTTAATAATATGAAACTAACACAACTGTATCGTTATAAATCCCACTGATGATACCTTAGAACAGGAGAAGGTGAAAAGTGTATGGGATAAATAAAGTAACTAGCAGCAGGGTAAGGCAGCTTTATTTACAAAACAAATTTTTATATGCTTGCTGCAGAGGATGGCCACACAAACAGACTTGTTATTCATACCATGCCAGGCATTTCCACATGGCCCATACCAGAAATTCAGAAGAATCATCTGAACATCCATAAAACCATACAACACACAAAATTCAACATATGCAAATGTAACAATCTGGTACCTAAATATTCAATGTAAAAATTAAAAACAGTTCAACCACCACCCAAAAAGCAATGCATTCTGCTCAGAAAATATGGTTAAAATACGAGATAAAATCCCTAGACTCTAAAAAACAAGAGTTAAATTACGAGTTGTATAAAACATATTTACAACTCACAGACACCATAAATAATATGAAAGTTTTCTCCCATCTGGTCAACAGGGTCGAAAAGCTTACAAAAACTGCTGCACAAAGAATAGAAACAGTTAATAGAAGAAAGATCAACCTACTCAAAAAACTACAGTTACAACATATTACCTTTACTCACACACACAAATTCTACCCAAGATTAGTGAACCTTACAGACACACAGTTAAACAGTAAAGAAAGACAGCTGTTGGAGAAAGGATGAAAATACAATCTAAATTCAGAAATAGATGAAGGTTACTTATGAAATCTAATTATAGAAGCATAAAGTGTTTTGACAAGGGATGATAGGAATGAAAATAGCAGTGTCAGCATTGGATTAACTAGAGAACTAGTAAAAAAAGAAATCCAGAATATAATAACCAGCATAAAAATGCAACAACACAAAACAACAAAAACTCAGATCTGCAACACTAGGAAAAATTAGGAGAAAACTACAAAAACAAAATGTTATCATTTTAAAATAATAATTCCAATCCCAAAGAAAGCAGGTGTTGACAGATGAGAAAATTACCAAACAATCAGTTTAATAAGTGACAGCTGCAAAATACTAACATGAATGTTTTACAGACGAATGGAAAAACTAGTAGAAGCTGACCTCTGGGAGATCAGTTTGGATTCCATAGAAATACTGGAACACATGAGGCAATACTGACCTTACGACTTATCTTAGAAGAAAGATTAAGGAAAGGCAAACCTATGTTTCTAGCATTTGTAGACTTAGAGAAAGCTTTTGACTATGTTGATTGGAATACTCTCTTTCAAATTCTAAAGGTGGCAGGGGTAAAATACAGGGAGCGAAAGGCTATTTGCAATTTGTACAGAAACCAGATGGCAGTCATAAGAGTCGAGGGGCATAAAAGGGAAGCAGTGGTTGGGAAGGGAGTGAGACAGGGTTGTAGCCTCTCACTGATGTTATTCAATCTGTATATTGAGCAAGAAGTAAAGGAAACAAAAGAAAAATTCCGAGTAGGTATTAAAATCCATGGGGAAGAAATAAAAACTTTGAGGTACGCCTATGACATTGTAATTCTGTCAGAGTCAGCAAAGGACTTGGAAGAGCAGTTGAATGGAATGGATAGTGGCTTGAAACGAGGATATAAGATGAACATCAACAAAAGCAAAATGAGGATAAAGGAATGTAGTCAAATAAAGTCAGGTGATGCTGAAGGAATTAGATTAGGAAATGAGACACTTAAAGTAGTAAATGAGTTTTGCTATTTGGGGAGCAAAATAACTGATGATGGTTGAAGTAGAGAGGATATAAAATGTAGACTAGCAATGGCAAGGAAAGCGTTTATAAAGAAGAGAAATTTGTTAACATCGAGTATAGATTTAAGTGTCAGGAACTCTTTCCTGAAAGAATTTGTATGAAGTGTAGCCATGTATGGAAGTGAAACATGGATGATAACTGGTTTGGACAAGAAGAGAATAGAAGCTTTCGAAATGTGGTGCTAGAGAAGAATGCTGAAGATTAGATGGGTAGATCACGTAACTAATGAGGAGGTATTGAATAGGATTGGGGAGAAGAGAAGTTTGTGGCACAACTTGACTAGAAGAAGGGATCGGTTGGTAGGACATGTTCTGAGGCATCAAGGGATCACCAATGTAGTATTGGAGGGCAGCATGGAGGGTAAAAATCATAGAGGGAGACCAAGAGAAGAATACACTCAGCAGATTCAGAAGGATGTAGGTTGCAGTAGGTACTGGGAGATGAAGAAGCTTTCACAGGATAGAGTAGCATGGAGAGCTGCATCAAACCAGTCTCAGGACTGAAGACCACATCAACAACAACAACAACAACAACAACAACAACAACAACATTTTAAAAGGAGACAAGGAGACCACAATATTACTGATACACAAAGAACAATACATTGAAAAAACACAAGAATTCATTTTACAAAATAGCATTACAAATTTAAAATCAGACATGACATTCAGATTAAAGACAAAAGTAAAAAAAAGAAAAGAAAAAAGAAAACACACTCTGAAAAATATTGACATCATATTGGATAACATAGAGAAAAGAAAGTTGTCATAGATCAGTCCCACTGCGCTGGTTCTCCAAAGCCAACCAAAAATCCACAAACCGAATCTTCTGTGAGGCCAATACTGGATTTCAGAAACTCCCCCCACTTCAGAGCTTGCAGGATACATGTTAAAATTTCTGTCTGAAAATTTCAAAGTACAAGAAGACAGAACCATTAAAAACACTACACAGCAAACACAATGAACAAAAAATATAACCCTCTTTTCATTTGTTATAGAAATCATGTATTGCAACATACCAGTACCAGAAATGGTTCAAATGGCTCTGAGCACTATGGGACTTAACATCTGAAGTCGTCAGTCCCTTAGATCTTAGAACTACTTAAACCTAACTAACCTAAGGACAACACACACACTGTCATGCCAGAGGCAGGATTCGAAATTGCAACCTTAGTGGCTGCGCAGTTCCTGACTGATGTGCCTAGAATGGCTTGGTCACACCAGCCAGGAGTACCAGAAGTAATAGAAATTATAGATAAGTACCTGAAAACTTATAGTCACCTTCCTGATGAACAGATTAAGGAAATATACACACTAATAAAGCTCATAACACAACAAAATTACTTCAAATTCAGTAATGAATATTATTTAGAAGAAGATGGATTACCAATTGGGTCCCCAGTTTCAGAAGCCTTAGCAGATATTTTGGTAAACCACATTTAACAGATCATTTTCACAAAAATATTAGCAAAAGAATACAACATATTATAGTGGTTCAGATACATGGATGACATCCTTTGCTTAACAAATATACCACAAAGTTAAATTGAAAAACTACATACTGACATCAGCAAGATCCATAAAAATATAAAATTCACAATTGAAAGAGAACAGAACAACCAAATTAACTTCCTGGATATAACAATAAAAAAACAGAACCATAAGCATATGTTTGAAATTTACCGTAAACCCACAGCAACAGACAATATGATTCCTCAGTCCTCTAACCACCCGCACACACAAAAGCAAACAGCACTTCAACACATGCTCCATAGACTCAACACAGTACCACTTGCCAAAGAAGGCTACCAAAAAGAATGGGACATAATGATGCAGGAGGCACAAAATAATGGTTACAACAGTAACACAGTAACAAAGCTTAACAACAAAATTAAAAGTAAAATAAAAGCAGAAAGCTCCAAACCACAGACAACAACACAACAGAACCAAACACAAACATGTAGTCCCATAACAACTGCACAGGATAATCAGAAAAAGTTGAAAGAAAACAATAGATGGTACACAATGACATACGAACGCAAACTCACCTATCAAATCACCAACATTTTCAAGAGACAAGGAATAAACATAGCAGACACAACAGACAGTTCTATGCAAAAATACACCCCAAAACTGACTAATAACAGAGACATATACCAGAAAGCAAGTATATATCAGCTACAGTGTAACACTTGTGAAGGCAGTTACATAGAGCAAACAGGGGAACATCTGATGTCAGATAAAAAAACACATGAGAGTTTGGAAATATGGGACAAACCACATCACATTTGCAGAATGCCTAAGAGAAAATGACCACAAACCAACCACTAGAGACAATGACATAAAATAATTTTAATCGACAGTAAAACAACACCTCCTAATAATGCAAGAAAATTACCACATACAGAAAACCAAATCAGAAGGGAAAATCCTGTTGAATGACCAAGTACACATGCCAAGCCATTCATTATTTAAAATAATAGAATACCATCTGCAAAAAGGATTAATAAAATAATACAGTCCAATATAATAATAATAGAATCCAAAAAATCCATGAGCCCCTCCACAGAATATTGAAAGGAAAAGTCAAATCAGCTGTCGCTGTCACCAAAGTTTTCAACCACTCACTGATAGCTTGTATTCCCCCCTCCACTGCCCCCCCCCCCCACCCAAATTAAAACTCGTCAGCTCTATCCCCCTCCCTCCCTCTCTCTCAATCATACGCACACACAGTATAAACATCAGAAATAGAAGTTAGTCTCGAACATATACTTAGTTACATTTGCAACAAATAGGTAAATTTCTCAAAGAAGATGAAACAAATAATAGAGTTGCAATATTTACGTTGAGAAAAATGGTGTACGACGAAATAAATGTATTGAGTGACAAAGGAACAATAGTCGACCAAAGAAAGGGAAGAAATATGGTGAATGGTGTATGGAAGGTGAGAACACAAAAATGTGATTATATGGCAGTGATAAAAGTGGTAGTGTGACCTCCAGACCAGATGTGAGGATAAGCAAATTAGCAAATCATAAGTAATTACTTTTTTTTACAAAGTGAACTGTTTAATAATCTAAAGCTAACAAAATTGTATCATTATATATCCCACTGATGATGCCTTAGAACAGAAGGCGAAACACATATAGGATAAATAAAGTAACTAGCAGAAGGAAAAGGAAGCTTTATTTACAAACCAAAAATATATATCATAGTACCCTGGAATGGGGAATGTATTAAGCACTATCTTTTACATCCCTTCCACAGTAGTATTCCACTGACCACTGAACCTAGAGAATATCACTACTACACAACCCCTGCTTGCTGCCCTTTACCTCATGGCTCATGCCCCTGTAATAGACATAGATGCAAGACTTGTCCCATACATCCTCCCTCCACCACCTACTCCAGTCCACTCACAATTATCGCTTGCCCAATCAAAGACAATGCTACCTGTGAAACCAGTCATGTGATCCAAGAGCTAAGCTGCAACTACTGAGCTGTATTTTATGTTGACACGGCAACTGACAAAATGTATGTTCACATGAATGACAACCAAAATCCTGTGATGAAGAAACAGTTGGGCCAATCAATTTCTGAGCATGCTGCGCAGCATGACATTTGTCATTTCAGTGACTGCTTCACAACCTGTGCCTTCTGGATTCTTCCCACCAACACCAACTTTTCTGAATTGCACTAGTGGGAACTCTCCCTACAGTATAGCTTACATTTAAGTAACCCTCAACCTTCATTAGTCACTGTCTACCACCAAACTATACCATTCCTTGTTCCCATTCCAGAACTCAATTCCAGTAATGCACCCACAGTTTTTATAGCTACCTCCTTTTCTGATGGCCCTCCCACCCCCCTGCTGACATCTGTCTAATCTCCTGACTCCAACTAGCTGCCGTACTCTCTCCCCACTTTGTCCCTGTAACCGTCCACAAGCAGCACATAACTGTCCCCCTACCCTACTATCTCTCCCTGCCCCATTCTCCTCCTTCCCTACCACCTGTTTGCTTCCCCCACCATGTGCTTCTGCTTGCAGTCTGGTCTTGGGTGCCAGAGCTTGTGTGCTTTTGTGTTTGTTTTCCTTGCTCTGATGAAGATTTGTTATGATTATTAATATGCAGCCAATATGCAAGGTATCAACATTCTATTAAGGAATGGGATTATCATTGTCTACTGTCAAAGAAAAGCTCTACAGTTGGGTGCATTTCCTTGAAGAAGCTTCTGGCTTTGAAACATTTAAAACACTGTGGGCTCAATCTTATTTCTGTTATCTCTCTCTGAAAATAATGCTAATAATCAAGAACATATATTTAAGATTATTTCTATTTTCTTCCATCTGTGATCAGATTCTACATATTTCAAAAAATTTACTTATTTTCAGTTTTAATATCTATTGAGCAATAGTGACTGTTTACTAGCACTGAAGTTAACTAAATCAAAACAATAGTTGTTAGCAACACTATCCCACAAGGATTTTTGTGCATGATCTTTCACACAGCACTGAAGATGAGCTCCCACTGTCGTATTTGTAGTCCTCTACTATTTCATGTTTCAGGTTCAGAACCCACTAAATTATTCAGATGTTCATCATCATGATTATGGTTCAAGTAAGGTTAAACCCTGTAATGGATAGAATGGGATCTTCATTCCAGATGACAATAGAAAATATACCGTAGGTGTTATGTCACATCAATAGTTGTGATACAAGCCGTTCAGAAGCTGTACAGTTTCAGAGGATCAGCACCTGAAATTACTGTTGATAGTTCCGTACTTAAAATGGATAGCCAGAAGTTTCTTTTATAAGTTCAAAATTATGAGCTCACTAATCTTTAATCATGTCTTTAAGATCCTGTTGGGGATGACCAGATCTCTTACAGTTTCTAATGATGTATGCAGACAGGTACTTAGTATGGACATCTGTGGAGCACAATACTTATTATCTCTTCAGAAAGTAAATGTGCACACAATACAGATGAAGTGATCAAAAGTTGTTTCACATACAGTTAAGTAAAACACAGCAAAGAATGGTTGTTGTAAACACAAATATTACTAAACAAAACTGAAATACACACATAATGATATTTATTGCTCATAATTGTAAAAGGAGTTCTCTCAGCCTGACTTAAATGAATGGAGAGGCAACACAAATAGTTCCCAAGAATGGTCTAGAATGCAGCCAAGTTAAACTGAAGCCATACCTGAAGAAGATTAACAGCAGAATCAAGAAAGTGGAGTGAATGTAGGCCGTAAACAGATTTGTTCTACGGTATTAATGAATTATGTTAATTTATTATTATTTACAAAACCTGTGAGCCAGAAGGCTAAGTTTTATTGGCTGTGGATATTGTCATTATATTTTGTTTGTAGCAGTATGTTACTTTGCATGAGCAGCGTCTATTCAAAAGTTCAATTCTAATTTATGCCTATGCATTGGAAATCAAGGGCTTATTATTATTATTATGGGACCCATCTTGCATATTAAAATGTAGTTACTGAAAAATCTGTAATTTGTAATTCAGGACTCTTGCTCATTAGTACTGGTGTCAATAGAAATTAGAAAAATCAGATGATCAAAAGTGTATCAACAGATCCTGGAAATTCACAGCAATATGTCCATAACTGGCACTACAAATGTGGATAAAGTTAAACTAACAATTATCAATATCTGTTAATGCATATAACAAAGAAAGTTGCTGTGACTTACCAAATGAGAAAGTGATGGTAGATAGACACAATAAAAAATACACAAACACACACACAAATTTCAAACTTTCACAACCCATAGATGAAGCAACGTCTGTCTACCAGTGTTTTATCATTTGGTGAGTCACAGCATCTTTGTTTTTTATGTATATTTTTACCATGTGGAATGTTTCCCTCTATTATATTCAATATCTGTTAAGATAGTAAAGTTTACTGAAAAGAGGAAAAATAGCCCTTTAATTTGAAAGTGATCTTTCCTTCAAAATATACCTATTAACTCGTAAGACTTTGCATAAAGTATGAACTTCATCATCAGAATTTTGAAAATAAAGTTACCAAAAGTCTTATGTGGATCTTAATATACGATATTGGTGTGGTGCCACTGCTCCACACTTCTCTCCAGTGCTAAACTAGTGATCCGTTAACATCTTAGAATGCATCCTGTCCGCTAATCCTTTCTTTTAGTCAGATTGTGTAGGAAATTTCTTTTCTCTCCAAGTCCATTCACCCACCTTATGTTCAGTATACATCTGTAGCACCACATTTCAGAAGCTTCTATTCTCATCCTGTCTAGCTGTTTGATATCCATGTTTCACTTCGTATATGACAACAATCAATACAAATGTTTCCAGAAAAATCTTTGTAACACCTAAATCTATAAACATGTTGTGAATATTGCAGTTCCATGTTGTGAATATTGCAGTTCTCTTTATTTCTGTGTCTAAGAAAATTAGAGAGAAATTTCCCCTCTCTTTTTTTTTCGGGCATGTTCATAGCTGTGTTTTCACACAAACCTGTTTTAGCATTTTCTGTACTATCTACATCTACATGTCTGAAGATAGCAAAAAAAAGTGCTGAAAAATGTCTCACTGAAAACAAAGCTACAAAGGTGTCTTGCATAAAGTGCAATTACTCTACAACCTAAGTTTATATTCAATGCTCCAAAATTTCTCTTCTTCAGAAACACTTTCCTCTCCATTGTCTGCCTAGATTTTATATCATCTCTACCTTGAACATCATTAGCGATTTTGCTACCCAAATAGCAAAAATCATCATCTTTAAGTGTCTCATTCATTAATCTAATTCCCTCACATCACCTGATTTAATTTGACTACATTCCATTATCTTCTTTTGCTTTTGTTTATGTTCATATCATATCTTCCTTTCAAGAACTGTCCATTCCGTGCAACTGCTCTTGCAGGTCCTTTGCTGTCTCTGACAGAATTACAATGTTGTCAGCAAACCTCAAAGTTTTTTTAATTCTTCTCCATGTATTTTAATTCCTATTCTGAACTTTTCTTTTGTTTCTTTTACTGGTGGCCAAATATACAGTTCGAATAACATCACGTATAGGCTACAACCCTGTGTCACTTGCTCCCCAACCACTGCTTCCCTTTCATGCCCCTCAACTGTTATAGCTGCCATCTGGTTCTGTAAAAATTTTAAATAGTCTTTCACTCCCTGTATTTCATCCCTGGTTCATAATTTGAAGAAGAGCATTCCAGTCAACATTGTCAAAAGCTTTCTCTAAGTCTACAAATGGTAGAAACATAGGTTTGCCTTTCCTGAATGCATCTTCTAAGATAAGTTGTAGGGTCAGTATTGTCACATGTGGTCCTACATTTCTCCAGAATCCAAAGTTATCTTCTATGAAGTCAGTATCTGCTGCTTTTTGGTCCTTTTATATAAGAATTTGTGTTTGTATTCTGCAACGACAAATTCCTAAACTGACAGTTTGGGAATATTCACACCTCACAGCACCTTATTTCTTTGGAAGTGAAATTAATACATTCTTAGTGAAATTTGTGGATATTTCACCTGTTTCGTACATCTAGCACAGCAAATGGAATAATTTTGTCATTGTTGTCTCTCCCAATGCTATCGGTAGTTTTGACAGAATGTTGTCTACCCCTGGGTACTTGTTTCCTTGTTTCACTGTGAGTCTTCAGTGCTCAGTCAAATGCTTTTCACAGTATATCTCCCTTGTTACCTTCATCTGTCTCTTCTACTATTTGTATGATGTTGCCCTCAGTTATATCTCCCTTGTATAGATCCCCTATACACCGAGGAGCCAAAACATTATGACCACTGCCCACTGTGATGTCAGACGCCACCTGATAGCGTTACAGGCATATGACACTCTAAAAACAGTAAGTAAGTGGGAAGCAGATGCATATGGGGATCACCCTAATGAAGATACAGGTCCTCACAGCTTTACTTCTGCCAGTATCTCGTCTCCTATCTTCCAAACTTTACAGAAGCTCTCCTGTGAACCTTGCAGAACTAGCACTCCTGAAAGAAAGGATACTGCGGAGATATGGCTTAGCCACAGCCTGGGGGATGTTTCCAGAACAGTTTTAATCTGCTAGAAAGTTTCATATCAGTGCACACTACACTGCAGAGTGAAAATCTCATTCTGGAAACATCCCCCAGGCTGTGGCTAAGCCATGTCTCCGCAATATCCTTTCTTTCAGGAGTGCTAATTCTGCAAGATTCACAGGAGAAAATCTGTAAAGTTTGGAAGGTAGGAGCCGAGATACTGGCAGAAGTAAAGCTGTGAGGACCGGGCGTAAGTCATACTATGGTAGCTCAGATGGTAGAGCACTTGCCCACAAAAGGCAAAGTTTCTGAGTTCGAGTCTCGGTAGGGCACACAGTTTTAATCTGCCAGGAAGTTTCATATCAATGCACACTCCGCTGCAGAGTGAAAATCTCATTCAGGAAACCAACAAAGTGATTGTATTGTGAGGGGGCTTCGTGCAGCTTATGTCCCATAAAGCACTTAGGATTATGGATGAAATGGGATGACTGTTGCTTTGTAGTAACCATACCAACATAGTGTAATAGAGTGAGAGGAGCTTGCTGGAGCTTCTTTCAGAAATAATTCACATAGGGTTTTGGATGAAGTGTGATGATTGTGGCCATGTAGTAACTATACCAACAGGATGATAGTATTGTGAGTGGAGTTTTCTGAAGCTCCTTTCAGAAATAATTCACATAGGACTATGAATGAAATGCAATGATTGTGGCTTTTTAGTAACTGTACCAAAACCCGTGGTATTGGTCGGAAAGCTTTTTACAGTTTCTTTTGGAAATAATTCACATAGGACTACGAATGAGATGAGATGATTGTGGCTCATTAGTAATTATACTGGAAAAGTGATAGTATTGTGAGGGGAGCTTCCTGCGGCTTCTTTCAGGAATAAATCACATAGGCTTATGGATGAAATGCTATGATTGTGGCTTTGTAATAGCTATACCAACAGATTGATACTTGAGTGAGAGGAGCTTGCTGCACCTTCTTTCAGAAATAATACACATATGGTTATGGATTAAATGCAATGGTTGTATGTCTTCAGTAACTATAACAACAAAGTGATAGTATTGTGAGGGAATCTTCCTGCAGCTTCTTTAAGAAATAAATCTCATAGTGTTATGGGTGAGATGCCATGTATGTGGTTTTGTTGTAGCTATAGCAACAAAATGATTCTACAGTGAGAGTACCTTTGTGCAGCGTCTTTCAGAAATAATTCACATAGGTTTATGCATAAAATGCGATGGATATGACTTTGTAGTTACTATACCGACAAGGTGATAGTATTGTGAGCTTTCTGCAGCTTCTTTCAGAAATAATTCACATACCATTATGAGTGAAGTGCAATGATTGTCACTTTTTAATAACTATACCAACACTTTGGTTCTAGAGTGAATGGAACTTTTTGCAGATTCTTTCAGAAATATTTCACAGCATGCTATGAATCAAATGCAATAATTGTGGCTTTGTAGTAACTACACCATCAAGGTTTATAGTATTTTGAGGGGAGCGTTCTGTGGCTTCTTTCAGAAATAATTCACATGATGTTACAAATTAAATGCAACGATTGTTGCTTTGTAGTAGCTATATGAACAGATTGATTGTTAAGGAAGAGCATCTTACTGCAGATTCTTTCAGAAATAATTCACATAGTGTTATGAATGAAATGTGATGATTCTGGCTTTATGGTAACTACACCAAGAAAGTGATTGTAGTGTGAGAGGAGCTTTCTGCAGCTTCATCCAGAAATAATTCACATAGTGTTATGGCTGAAATGAGACGACTGTGGCTTTGTAGTAACTAACTGTGAAAGTGATTGTAGTGTGAGAGGAGCTTTCTGGAGCTTCTTCCAGAAATAATTATCATAGTGTTAAAGATGAAATGCCATGATTGTGGCTTTTTTGTAACTATACCAACAAAGGAATAGTAATTTGAGAGGAGCTTTTGTCAGCTTCTTTCAGATATAATCTTCATAGGGTTATCGATAAAATGCAATGCTTGTTGCTTGTTGTGGACCTTTCCTACAAGAGAGTGCAAGAATTCAAATACCTAGGGGCACTTTCCACTGTGAACTCGTCATGTGATGCAGAGATCAATGCCAGAATACAAGCAGGAAACCGATCTTTCCACAGCCTAGCACAACTGCTTTGGTAGAAATATCTCTCCAGACAGTTCAAGATTCAACCGTACAAAACCTTTATCCAGCCTCTTGTTCTATATGGCTGTGAGATATGGAGTATCCGGAAACAGGGCTTCCATAAGCTCCTTGTTTTTGAGAGAAAAGTGCTTCGGAAGATTTTTGGTACAGTTCTGGATGCAGATACTGGGGAATGGAGGATCAGATACAATGAAGCGCTTGAGGAACTATACCAGTGGCCCAACATAGCAGGTATCCTCAAAGCCAAACAAATGCAGTGGGCCGACATTATAGCTTGGATGGAGGATCACAGATGGCCTCGGAAGCTCCTGGATTTCACACCTACAGGAAAGAGACTTCCTGGGAGACCCAAGAACCATTGGAGTGGTGGATCCCATGAAGATTTAATCCAAGTGTCAATAGATGTGGACGAATGGCAGATAGCAGCATTGGACAGAATACAGTGGAGGAGGTAACTTGTAGATGTGTGTGGTCTACTGGGCCTGATCACGTAGTACTAGTAGTAGTAGTATTGCTTCGTGTAAAATTTCAAACAATGTGACAGTACTGAGAGAGGTGCTTTTGCAGCTTCCTTCAGAAATAGATCACAACTGAACCAACAATGTGATAGTAATGTGAGAGAATCTTTCTGCAGCTTCTTTCAGAAATAATTTCCACAGGGTTGTGGATGAAATGCGATGAATGTGGCCTTGTAGAAACTGTACTAACAAAGTTACAGTACTGTGAGCAGAGCTACAAGCAATTCGTTTCAGCAATAATTAACGTATGGTAGTGGATGAAATCAGAAGATTCTGGCCTTGTTGTAACTATACCATGAAAGTGATAGCAGTGTGGTAGGAGCTCCCTGCAGTTCCTTTCAGAAATAATACTCATAGGGCAATGGATGAAATGTGATGATTCTGTCTTTGTAGTAACTGTAGGATCAAAGTGTAGTAGTGTGAGTGGAGCTTTCTGCAGCTCCTCTCAGAAATATTTCAGGTAGTGTAATGGATAATATGCAATGATTCTGGCTTTTATGTAATCATACCAACAATGTGAAGCTGCTGTGGTATGAGCGTTCTGCTGATTCTCTTGAAAAAAAAAAATTCACATATGGAAATGCATGAAATGCGATGATTCTGGCTTTGTAGTAATCATACCAACAAAGTGATGCAAATGTGGGAGGAGCTTTTTGCAGCTTCTTTCAGAAATAATTCGCATGGTGTAATTGATGAAATGTAATGATTCTGGCTTTGTAGTGTGACGCAAGTGTGGGAGGAGCTCTTTGTAGCATCATTTAGAAATAATTCTCATAGGGTAATGGATGAAATGAAATGATTCTGGCATTGTTGTAATCATAGCAACAAAGTGACACAATTGCGGCAGGACCTTTCTGCAGCTCCTTTCAGAAATAATTCACATAGGGTAATCAAAGAAATGCAATGATTCTCACTTTGTAGTAATCATACCAAGAAAACAACGCAAATGTGAGAGGCGTTTTCTGCAGCTTTTTCCGGAAAAAAATTCAAATAGGGTAACAGATGAAATGTGATAATTGAGGATTTGTATTAATCATACCAACAGAGTGACGCCATTGTGGGTGGAACATTTTGCAGCTTTTTTCAAAAGTAATTCACATAGGGTAATAGATGAAAATTGATGATTCTGGTCTTGTAGTAATGACACCAACAAAGTAACGCAAATATGGGTGGAGCTTTCTGTAGCTTCTTTCAGAGAAAATGCACGTAGTGTAATGGATGAAATGTTTTGATTCTGGTTTTGGAGTAATCATACCAACAATGTGACGCTGCAGTGGGAGGTTCTTTTGACACTGCCTGTGAGAAATAATTCATATAGTCTTAAGGATGAAATGAGATGATTCTGGCTTCGTAGTAATCATACCAACAAAGACACGGTGCTGTGGGAGGAGATTTCTGCAACTTCTTTCAGAAATAATTCACATAGCATGATGGATGATATGGGATGATTCTCACTTTGCAGTAATCATATGAACAATGTGACACTGCTGCCTGAGGAGCTTTCTGCAACTTCTTTTAGAAATAGATCAGATACGGTTATGGATGTAGTGTGACGGTTATGGCTTTGTTGTAATGATACCAAAAAAGAGATGCTGCTGCGGGAGGAGCTTTCTGCAGCTTCTTTTAGAAAATAACCACATACAGTAATGGATGAAATTGGATGATTCTGGCTTTGTAATAATCATACGGAGAAAAAGATGCAGCTGTGGGAGACGCTTTCTGTAACTTCTTTGAGAAATAATTCACATAGGGTAATGGATGAAATGCGATGATTCTGGCATTGTAGTAATCATAGCAACAAAGAGATGCTGCTGCAGGAGGAGATTTCAGCAGCATTGTTCAGAAATAATTCACTTAGGGTAATAGATGAAATAGGATGATTCTAGCTTTGTAGTAATCATAACAACAGAGAGGTGGTGAGGTGGGAGAAGCCTTCTGCAGCTTCTTTCAGAAATAATTCACATAGGATAATGGATGAAATGCGATGATTCTGGCTTTGTGGTAATCATACCAACAAATAGACACTGCTGCTGGAGGAGGGACTGCAACTTCTTTCAGAAATAATTTGCATAGGGTAATGGATGAAATGCGTGATTGTGGCTTTGTAGTAATCATATCAACAAAAAGATGCTGCTGTGCTAGGAGCTTTTCTGCAGCTCCTTTCAGAAATAATTCACATAGTGTAATGGATGAAATTTGATGATTCTGGTTTTTATAGTAATCTGATGAAAAAAGAGAAACTACTGTGGAAGGAGATTTCTGCACCTCTTTTCGGAAATAATACACATATGGTAATGAATGAAATGGAATGATTCTGGCTTTGTAGTAATCATATGAACAAAAAGACGCTGCTATGTGAGGAGCTTTTTGCAGGTCCTTTCAAAAATAAATCACATATGCTAATGGATTAAATGCATTGATTCTGGCTTTGTAGGAATCATACAAGCAAGGAGACACTACTGCAGAAGGAACTTTCTGCTGCTTCATTCAGAAATTATTCACATAGTGTAATGGATGATATGCGATGTTCCTAGCTTTGTAGTAACCATAACAAGAAACAGGTGGTGCTGTGAGTGAAGCCTTCTGCATGTTCTTTCAGCAATAATTCACATAGGATAATGTATGAAATATGTTGATTCTGGCTTTGTGGTAATCATACCAACAGAGAGACGCTGCTGTGGGAGGAGCTTTCTGCAACTTCTTTCAGAAATAATTCACATAGCGTGATGAATGAAATGGGATGATTCTAGCTTTGTATTAAATATACGACCATAAAGACACTGATGTAGCAGGAGCTGTATGGAACTCCTTTCAGAAATAATTCGCATAGGGTAATGGATGAAATGCAATAATTCTTGCTTTGTAGTAATCATATCAATATAGATATGCTGCTGCAGGAGGGGCTTTCTGCAGCTTCTTTCAGAAATAATTCACATATGGTAATGGATCAAATGCAATGATTCTGGCTTTGTAGTAATCATACGAACAAAGAGACACAAATGATGGAGGACCTTTCTGCAGCTTCTACATCTACATCTACATCTACATCTACATCTACATCTACATCCATACTCCGCAAGACACCTGACTGTGTGTTTTTGGAGGGTACCCTGAGTACTTCTATCCGTTCTCCCTTCTATTCCAGTCTCGTATTGTTCATTGAAAGATGTATTGTCGGTATGCTTCTGTTTTTGCTCTAATCCCTGATTTTGTACTCATGGTCTCTCTGCGAGGTATATGTAGGAAGTAGCAATATAATGCTTGACTCTTCGGTAAAGGTATGTTCCCGAAACTTTAACAAAAGCCCATACCGAGTACTGAGCGTCTCTCCTGCAGAGTCTTCCACTGGAGATTGTCTATCATCTCCGTAACCCTTTCGAGATTACTAAATCATCCTGTAACGAAGTGCGCTGCTCTCCGTTGGATCTTCCCTATCTCTTCTATCAACCCTATCTGGTACGGATCCCACACTGCTGAGCAGTATTCAAGCAGTGGGCGAACAAGCGTACTGTAACCTACTTCCTTTGTTTTCGAATTTCATTTACTTAGGATTCTTCCAACGTATCTCAGTCTGGCATATGCTTTACTGACGATCAACTTTATATGATCATTCCATTTTAAATCACTCCTACTGCGTACTCCCAGATAATTTATGGAATTAACTGCTTCCAGTTGCTGACCTGCTATTTTGTAGATAAATGATAAGGGATCTATCTTTCAGTGAATTCACAGCACATTACACTTGTCTACATTGAGACTGAATTGCCATTTCCTGCACCATGCGTCAATTCGCTGGAGATCCTCCTGCATTTCAGTACAATTTTCCGTTGTTGCAACCTCTCAATACACCACAGCATCATCTGCAAAAAGCCTCAGTTAACTTCCGATGTCATCCACAAGGTCATTTATGTATATTGTGAATAGCAACAGTCCTATGGATGTCTCTATAGGCCTCCTGGCTCAGCAGCTGTTGTCGCTGAGCACCTGAAGGGTAATTTGGAAAATATTTTGAGCAGATTTCTCCACCATGTTATAGTTCATGGTGGAGATTTTAATTTGCCAGATATAGACTGGGAGACACAAACGTTCATAACGGATGGCAAGGACAAAGAATCCAGTGAATTTTTTTTTAAGTGCTTTATCTGAAAAATACCTTGAGCAGTTAAACAGAGAACCAACTCATGGCGATAACATATTAGACCTTCTGGTGACAAAAAGACCTGAACTATTTGAAACAGTGAATGCAGAACAGGGAATCAGCAATCATAAAGCAGTTACTGCATCGATGATTTCAGCCATAAATTGAAAAATTAAAAAAGGGAGGAAGATTTTTCTGTTTAGCAAAACTGACAAAAAGCAGATTACAGAGTACCTGACAGCTCAACACAAAAGTTTTGTCTCAAGTACAGATAGTGTTGAGGATCAGTGGACAAGGTCAAAACCATCGTACAATATGCGTTAGATGAGTATGTGCCAAGCAAGATCGTAAGAGATGGAAAAGATCCACCATGGTACATCAACCGAGTTAGAAAACTGCTGCGGAAGCAAAGGGAACTTCACAACAAACATAAACATATCCAAAGCCTTGCAGACAAACAAAAATTATGCGAAGTGAAATGTAGTGTGAGGAGGGCTATGTGAGAGGCACTTAATGAATTCAAAAGTAATGTTCTATGTACTGACTTGGCAGAAAATTTAAGAAATTTTGGTCTTACGTCAAAGCGATAGGTGGATCAAAACAAAATGTCCTGACACCACAGATGACAAAAGGGTAGATACCAAAATAGACGACAGAGTGATAGAGAAAAAATTAAAATCACACAAAAGAGGAAAGCCCACTGGACCTGAAGGGATACCAGTTAGATTTTACACAGAGCACGCGATGGAACTTAGCCCCCTTCTTGTAGCAGTGTACCGTAGGTCTCTAGAAGAGCATAGCATTCCAAAGGATTGGAAAACAGCATGGTCTTCCCCATTTTCAAGAAGGGACTTCGAACAGATGTGCAGAACTATAGACCTATATCTCTAATGTTGATTAGTTGTAGAACTTTGGAACACGAATTATGTTAGAGTATAATGAGTTTTCTGGAGACTACAAACCTACTCTGTAGGAATCATCATTTGTTTTGAAAAAGACGGCCATGTGAAACCCAGCTCTTGCTAATCATCCACAAGACTCAGAGGACCATAGACATGGGTTCACACTTAGATGCCGTGTAACTTCTTTCAGAAATACTTCACATAAAGTAATGGATAAAATGCAATGATTCTGGCTTTGTAGTAACCTTACTAACAAAGAGAAGCAAATGAGAGATTAGCTTTCTGTAGCTCTTCTCAGAAATACTTCACATAGTGTAATGGATGAAATGCGATGAATCTGGCTTTGTAGTAACCATACCAACAAACAGACGCCAATGGGGGATGAGCCTTCTGCAGTTTCTCACAGAAATGCTTCACAAAGGGTAATGCATGGAATGCATTGATTCTGGCTTTGTAGTAACCGGAAGAACAGAGAGAGGCAAATGAGGGAGGAGCTTTCTGTAGCTTCCCTTAAAAAATTTCACATAGGGTAAAGGACCAAATGTGATGATTCTGGCTTTGTAGTCACTTCTCCAATAAAGAGACACCTATGAGGCAAGCGCATTCTGCAGCTCCTCTCAGAAATACTTCACGAAGTGTAATGGATAAAATGCGATGATTCTGACTTTGTAATAACCTTACCAACAACGACACGTCTTTGAGGGAGGAGCTTTCTGCAGCTCCTCTCAGAAATAGTTCACATAGGGTAAGGGATGAAATGTGATGATTCTGGCTTTGTAGTAACCATACCAACAAAGAAACAGAAATGAGGGACGAGCTTTCTGTAGCTTCTTTTAAATACCTCACATCAGGTAGTGGATGAAATGTGATGATTCTGTCTGTGTAGTAATCATACCAACAAACAGATGTAAATGAGGGAGGAGCTTTCTGTAGCTTCTCTTATGTACACCACATCAGGTAATAAATGAAATGTGATGATGCTGTCTGTGTAGTAATCATACAAACAAAAATTGCAAATGAGGGAAGGGCTTTCTGTAGCTTCTCTCAGAATTACTTCACATAAGGTAATGGATGAATTGCGATGATCCTGGCTTTGTAGTAACGTTACCAACAAATGTACACGTATGAGGGGAGAGCTTCCTGCAGCTTCTCTCTGAAATACTTCACATGGGGTAATAGATGAAATGCGAATATTCTGGCCTCTGTAGTAATCATACCAACAAACAGTCACAAATGAGGGAAAAGCTTTCTTTAGCTTCTTTCAGAAATACTTCACATTGTGTAATGGACACCCCATGAACAATGGACCTTCCCAATCGTGGGGAGGCTTGCGTGTCTCTGTGATACAGATAGCCATACCGTAGGTGCAACCACAACGAAGGGGTATTTGTTGAGAGGCCAGACAAATGTGTGGTTTCTGAAGAGGGGCAGCAGCCTTTTCAGTAGCTGCAAGGGCAACAGTCTGGATGATTGACTGATCTGGCCTTGTAACAATAACCAAAACGGCCTTGCTGTGCTTGTACTGTGAACGGCTGAAAGCAAGGGGAAACTTCCTGAGGGCATGCAGCTTTACTGTATGATTAAATGATGATTGGGTCCTCTTGGGTAAAATATTCCGGAGGTAAAATAGTCCCCCAATCTGATCTCCAGACGGGGACTACTCAAGAGGATGTCATTATCAGGAGAAAGAAAACTGGTGTTTTACGGATCGGAGCATGGAATGTCAGATCCCTTAATCTAGCAGGTAGGTTAGAAAATTGGTGAAGTTCCGTGGCAGGAGGAACAAGACTTTTGGTCAGGTGACTACAGGGCTATAAACACAAAATCAAATAGAGGTAATGCAGGAGTAGGTTTGATAATGAGTAGGAAAATATAAATGTGGGTAAGCTACTACAAACTGCATAGTGATAGCATTATTGTGGCCAAGATAGATACGAATCCGACACCTACTACAATAGTACAAGTTTATAGGCCAACTAGCTCTGCAGATGATGACTAAATTGAAGAAATGTATGATGAGATAAAAGAAATTATTCAGATAGTGAAGAGAGGTGAAAATTTAATAGTCATGGGTGACTGGAATTCGAGTGTAGGAAAAGGGAGAGAACGAAACATAGTAGGTGGATATGGATTGGGGCTAAGAAATGAAAGAGGAAGCCGCTTGGTAGAATTTTGCACAGACTTCAACTTAATCATAGCTAACACTTGGTTTAAGAATCATGAAAGAAGGTTGTATACATGGAAGAACCCTGGAGATACTAAAAGGTATCAGATAGATTATATAATGGTAAGACAGAGATTTAGGAATCAAGTTTTAAATTGTAAGACATTTCCAGGGGCAGAGGTGGACTCTGACCACAATCTATTGGTTATGACCTGTAGATTAAAACTGAAGAAACTGCAACAACGTGCGAATTTATGGAGATGGGACCTGGATAAACTGAAAGAACCAGAGTTTGTACAGAGTTTCAAGGAGAGCATAAGGGAACAATTGACATGAGTGGGGGAAAGAAATACAGTAGATGAAGAATGGCTAGCTTTGAGAGATTAAGTAGTGAAGGCAGCAGAGGATCAAGTAGGTAAAAATACGAGGGCTGCTAGAAATCCTTGGGTGACAGAAGAAATATTGAATTTAATTGATGCAAGGAGAAAATATAAAAATGCAATAACTGAAGCAGGCAAAAAGGAAATCAAACGTCTCAACAATCAGATCGACAGGAAGTACAAAATGGCTAAGCAGGGATGGCTAGAGGACAAATGTAAGGATGTAGAAGCTTATCTCACTAGGGGTAAGATAGATATTGCCTACAGGAAAATTAAAGAGACTTTTGGAGATAAGAGAACGACTTGTATGAACATCAAGAGCTCAGATGGAAACCCAGTTCTAAGCAAAGAAGGGAAAGCAGAAAGGTAGAATGAGTATATAGAGGGTCTATACAAGGGTGATGCAATTGAGGACAATATTATGGAAAAGGAAGAGGATGTAGATGAAGATGAAATGGGAGATACGATACTGCGTGAAGAGTTTGACAGAGCACTGAAAGACCTGAGTTGAAACAAGGCCCCCAGAGTAGACAACATTCCACTGGAACTACTGACAGACTTGGGAGTGCCAGTCCTGACAAAACTCTTATCATCTGGTGAGCAAGATGTATGAAACAGGCGAAATACCCTCAGACTTCAAGAAGAATATAATAATTCCAATCCCAAAGAAACCAGGTGCTGACAGATGTGTAAATTACCGAACAATCACTTTAATAAGCGACAGCGGCAAAATACTAACACGATTTCTTTACAGACGAATGGAAAAACTAGTAGAAGCTGACCCCAGGGATGATCAGTTTGGATTCTGTAGAAATACTGGAACACATGAGGCAATACTGACCTTACGACTTATCTTAGAAGAAAGATTAAGGAAAGGCAAACCTATGTTTCTCGCATTTGTAGACTTAGAGAAAGCTTTTGACAATGTTGATTGGAATACTCTCTTTCAAATTCTAAAGGTGGCAGGGGTAAAATACAGGGAGCGAAAGGTTATTTGCGATTTGTACAGAAACCAGATGGCAGTTATAAGAGTCGAGGGGCATAAAAGGGAAGCAGTGGTTGGGAAGGGAGTGAGACAGGGTTGTAGCCTCTAACTGATGTTATTCAATCTGTATATTAAGCAGGCAGTAAAGGAAACAAAATAAAAATTCTGAGTAGGTATTAAAATCCATGAGGAAGAAATAAAAACTTTGAGGTTTGCCGATGACATTGTAATTCTGTCAGAGACAGCAAAGGACTTGGAAGAGCAGTTGAATAGAATGGAGAGTGTCTTGAAAGGAGTATATAAGATGAATATCAACAAAAGCAAAATGAGGATGAGGGAATGTACTCGAATTAAGTTGGGTGATGCTGAGGCAATTAGATTAGAAATGAGACACTTAAAGTAGTAAATGAGTTTTGCTATTTGGGAAGCAAAATAACTGATGATGGTCAAAGTAGAGAGGATATAATATGTAGACTGGCAATGGTAAGGAAGGCATTTCTGAAGAAGATAAATTTGTTAACATCGAGTATAGATTTAAGTGACAGGAAGTCATTTCTGAAAGTATTTGTATGGAGTGCAGCTATGTATGGAAGTGAAACATGGACGATAACTAGTTTGAACAAGAAGAGGATACAAGCTTTCTAAATGTGATGATTCTGGCTTTGTAGTAACGTTATCAACATAGAGACGCCTCTGAGTGAGGAGCTTTCTAAAGCTCTTCTCAGAAATACATCACATACAGTAATGGATAAAATGTGATGATTCTGGCTTTCTAGTAACCAATCAAAGAAACGGATATGAGGGAAGAGTTTTCTGTAGCTTCTCTGATAAACTTCATATCAGGTAATGGATGAAATGTGATCATTCTATCTGCATAGTAATCATACCAACAAACAGACGCCTATGAGGGGGCAGCTTTCTCCAGCTTCTCTTTGAAATACTTCACATAGTATAATGGATGAAATGTGATGATTCGCGGTCTGTAGTAAACCTTCCAACAAAGAGACACAAATGAACATGGAGCTGTCTGTAGCTTCTCTCAGAAATGCTTCACATAGGGTATGGATGAAATACGATGATTCTGGCTATGTAGGAACCCTAACAACAGATAGATGCCTATGAGGGAGGAGCTTTCTGCAGCTTCCCTCTGAAATACTTAACATAGGGTAATGGATGAAAATGATTATTCTGGCTTTAGAGTAAGCATACCAACAAAGAGACACAAATGAGGGAGGAGCCTTCTGCGGCTCCTCTCATAAATACTTCACATCAGGTAAAAGTTGAAAAGTCATGATTGGGTCTGTGTACTAATCATACCAACAAACAGATACAAGAGAGGGAGGAGCTTTCCGCAACATCTCTCAGATATACTTCAAATAGGGTAATAGATGGAATGCGAATATTCTGCCTTTGTACTAACCATACCAACAAAGAGACGCAAGTGAGGGAGGAGCTTTCTGTAGCTTTTATCTGAAATACACCACATAGGGTAAAAAATGAAATCCGATGATTTTGGCTTTGTAATAACCATACCAACAAACTAATGCAAATGAGGGAGGAGCTTTCTGTAGCTATACTCAGAAATACTTCACATAGGGTAATAGGTGAAATGCGATGATTCTGGCTTTGTAGTAAACATACTAACAATCAAACGCAAATGAGGGAGGAGCTTTCTGAAGCTTCCATCAGAAATACTTCACACCAGGTAATGGATGAAGTGTAATGATTGTGTCTGTGTACTAATTATACCAATAAAAGATGCAAGTGAGGGAGGAGCTTTCTGCAGCTTCTATCAGAAATACTTCACATAGGGTAATAGATGAAATGGGATGATTCTGGGCTTGTAGTAACCATACCAACAAACAAACACAAGTGCGGGTGGAGCTTTCTGTAGCATCCCACAGAAATATTTCACATCAGGTAAGGGATGAAAAGTAACCATAGTGTCTGTGTACTAATCATACCAACAAACAGATGCAAGTGAGGGATGAGCTTTCTGCAGCTTTTCTCTGAAATACATCAAATAGGGTAATAGATGAAATGCAATGATTCTGGCTTAGTAGTAAACTTACCAACCAATGCACGACAATGTGGTAGGTGCTTTCTGTAGCTTCCCTCAGAAATACTCCATATCAGGTAATGGGTGAAATGTAATAATTGTGTTTGTGTACTAATCATACCAACTAACAGATGCAAGTGAGGGAGGAGCATTCTGTAGCGTCCCTCAGAACTACTTCACTTCAGGAAATGGATGAAATGTAATGATTGTGTCTGTTTAATAAAACCAACAAACAGATGCAAGTGAGGGAGGAGCTTTCATCAACTTCTCTCTGAAATACTTCACATATGCTAATGGATGAAATGAGATTATTTAGGCTTTGTAGTAACCATACCAACAAAGAGACGTAAACAAGGGAGGAGTGGGAGGAGCGTCCTGCAGCTTCTCTCAGAAATACTTCACATAGGGTAATAGATTAAATGCGAGGGTCTGGCTTTGTAGTAACCATACCAACAAACAAACACAAAAATAGGGTGGAGCTTTGTGTAGCCTCCCTCAGAAATACTTCACATCAGGTAATGGATGAAATGTAATGATTGTGTCTGTGTACTAATCATACCAACTGACAGATGCAAGTGAGGGAGGAGCATTCTGTAGCGTCCCTCAGAACTACTTCACATCAGGAAATGGATGAAATGTAATGATTGTGTCAGTTTAATCAAACAAACAAACAGATGCAAGTGAGGGAGGAGCTTTCATCAGCTTCTCTCTGAAATACTTCACATATGCTAATGGATGAAATGAGATTATTTAGGCTTTGTAGTAACCATACCAACAAAGAGACGTAAACAAGGGAGGAGTTGGAGGAGCGTCCTGCAGCTTCTCTCAGAAATACTTCACATAGGGTAATAGATTAAATGCGAGGGTCTGGCTTTGTAGTAACCATACCAACAAACAAACACAAATGAGGGTGGAGCTTTCTGTAGCCTCCCTCAGAAATACTTCACATCAGGTAATGGATGAAATGTAATGATTGTGTCTGTGTACTAATCATACCAACAGATGCAAGTGAGGGAGGAGCTTTCTGCAGCTTCACTCATAAATACTTCACATAGGGTAATAGATGAAATGCGATGATTCTGGGCTTGCAGTAACCGTACCAACAAACAAACACAAGTGCGGGTGGAGTTTTCTGTAGCATCCCACAGAAATATTTCACATCAGGTAAGGGATGAAATGTAACCATAGTGTCTGTGTTGTAATCTTACCAACAAACAGATGCAAGTGAGAGAGGGGCATACTACAGCTTGTCTCAGAAATACTTCACATAGCGTAGTAGATGAAATGCGATGTTTCTGGCTTTGTAGTAACCATACCAACAAACAAATCCAAATGAGGGGGGAGCTATCTGTAGCTTCCCTCAGAAATACTTCACATTAGGTAATGAATGAAATATAATAATTGTGTCTGTGTAGTTATCATACCAACAAACAGATGCAAGTGAAGGAGGCGTTTTCTGTACTTTTTCTATGAAAAACATCACACACGGTAATGGATGAAATGCAATGATTCTGGCTTTGTAGTGACCATACCAACAATCAAAATCAAATGAGCTAGGAGAATCCTGCATCCTCTGTCTGAAATACATCACAAAGGGTAATGGATGAAATGCAATTATTGTGGCTTTGTAGTAACCATACCAACAATCAAACCAAAATGAGGTGGGAGCTTTCTGTACCTTTTCTCAGCAATACTTCACATAGGGTAATAGATGAAATGCAAGGATTCCGGCTTTGTAGTAACCTTACCAACAAACAAACACAAATGAAGGAGGAGCTTCTGTAGCTTCCGTCACAAATAATTCACATCGGGTAATGAATGAAATGTAATGATTGTGTCTGTGTACTAATCATACCAACAAACATATGCAAGTGAGGGTGGAACTTTCTGCAGCTTCTCACTGAGATACTTCACATAGGGTAAAAATGAAATGCGATGATTCTGGATTTGAAGTAACCATACCAACAAACACACACAAATGAGGGAGGAGCTTTCTGTAGCTTCCCTCACAAATACTTTACATCAGGTAATGGATGAAATGTAATAATTGTGGCTGTGTCCTAATCATACCAACAACAGATGCAAGTGAGGGAGGATCTTTCTGTAGCTTCTCTCAGAAATACATCACATAGGGTAATAGATGAAATGCGATGATTCTGGGCTTATAGTATCCATACCAACAAACAAACACAAGTGCAGGTGGAGCTTTCTGTAGCATCCCACAGAAATATTTCACATCAGGTAAGGGATGAAATGTAACCACAGTGTCTGTATAGTAATCTTACCAACAAACAGATGCAAGTGAGGGAGGAGCGTCCTGCAGCTTTTCTCAGAAATACTTCACATAGGGTAGTAGATGAAATGCTATGTTTCTGGCATGGTAGTAACCATACCGACAAACAAAATCCAGATGAGGGGGGAGCTTTCTGTAGCTTATCTCAGAAATACTTCACATTAGGTAATGAATGAAATGTAATGATTGTGTCTGTGTACCAATGATACCAACAAACAGATGCAAGTGAGGGATGAGCTTTCTGCAGCTTCTCTCTGAAATACATCACAGAGGGTAATGGATGAATTGCAATGATTCTGGCTTTGTAGTAACCATACCAACAATCAAACGCAAATGAGGGAGGATCTTCCTGCAGCCTCTGTCTTAAATACATCACAAAGAGTAATGGATGAAATGCAATTATTCTGGCTTTGTATTAACCATACCAACAATCAAACCAAAATGAGGTGGGAGCTTTCTGTAGCTTGTCTCAGAAATACTTCACATAAGGTAATGAATGAAATGTAATGATTGTGTCTGTGTACTAATCATACCAACAAACAGATGCAAGTTAGGTTGTAGCTTTCTGCAGCATCTGTCATAAATACATCGCATTGGGTAAAATATGAAATACGATGACTCTTGCTTTCTAGTAACCATACAAAAAATCAAACACAAATGTGGTAGAAAGCTTTCTGTAGCTTTTGTCAAAAATATTTCTCGAAGTCCAATAGATGAAATGTGTTGATTCTGGCTTTGTAGTAACCATACCAACAAACAAACGTAAATGAGGGGCGAGCTTTCTGTAGCATCCCTCAGAAGAACTCAACATCAGCTAATGGATGAAATGTAAAGATTGTGTCTGTGTGATAATCATACCAACAAACAAATGCATGTGAGGGAGGAGCTTTCTGCAGCTTCTCTCTGAAGTGCATCATTAAGGGTAAAAAATGAAATCCGATGATTCTGCCTTTGTAATAACCATACCAATAACCTAAGGCAAATGTGGGAGGAGCTTTCTGTAGCTATTCTCAGAAATAGTTCACACAGGGTAATAGATGAATTGCGATGAATCTGGCTTTGTAGAAACCATACCAACAAACATATGCAAATGATTGAGGAGCTTTCTGTAACTTCCCTCAGAAATACTTCACATCATGGAATAAATGAAATGTATTGATTGTGTGTGTGTACTAAACATACCAACAAACAGATGTAAGTGAGGGACGAGCTTTCTGCGGCTTCTCTCAGAAATACTTCACATTGGGTGAAAAATGAAATGCTATGATTCTGGCTTTGTAGTAACCTTAAGAACAAACAAACACAAAAGAGGGTGGAATGTTCTGTAGCTTCCATCAGAAATATTTCACATCAGGTGATGTGTGATATGTAATGATTGAGTCTGTATTCTAATCATATCAACAAACAGATGCAAGTGAGGGTGAAGTAACTGCAGCTTCTCTTTGAAATACATCACATAATGTAATAGATGAACTGCGATGATACTGGCTTTGTAGTAACCATACAAACAAACAAACGCAAGTGATGGAGGAGCTTTTTGTAGTTTCACTCAGAAATTCTTCACATTGTGTAATAGATGAAACGCGATGTTTCTGGCTTGTAGTGACCATACCAACAGATGCAAGTGAGTGAGGAGCTTTCTACATCTTCCCTCAGAAATACTCCACATCAGGTAATGGATGGAATGTAATGATGGTGTCTGTGTACTAATCATACCAACAAACTGATGCAAATTAGGGAAGAGGTTTCTGGAGCTTCTCTGTGAAACACATCACGTAGGGTATTGTGTGAAATGCAATGATTCTTACTTGGTAGAAGACATACCAACAATCAAATGCAATTGAGGAAGGAGCTTTCTTTAGCTTCCCCCAGATATACCTCACATCTGGAAATGGATGAAATGTAATGATTGTGTCTGTGTACTAATCATACCAACAAACAGTTGCAAGTGAAGGAGAAGCTTTCTGCAGCTTCACTCTGAAATACATCACAAAGGGTAGTTGATGAAATGCAATGAATCTGGTTTTGTAGTAACCATACCAACAAACAACCGCAAATGACGGAGGAGCATTCAGTAGCTTCTCTCAGAAATACTTCACATCATGTAATAAATGAAATATAATTGTTGTGTCTGTGTACTAATCATACCAACAAACAAATGCAAGTGAGGGAGTAGCTTACTGCAGCATCTGTCTGAAATACATCACATATGGTAAAATATGAAATACGATGTTTCTTGCTTTGTAGTAACCATACCAAAAAACAAAACCAAATGAGGTAGGAGCTTTCTGTAGCTTTTCTTGAAAATATTTCACATAGTGCAATAGATGAAATGCGTTGATTCTGGCTTTGTAGTAACCATACCAACAAACAAACATAAATGATGGGCAAGCTTTCTGTAGCATCCCTCAGAAATACTCCACATCAGGTAATGGATGAAATGTAGTGATTGTGTCTGAGTACTAATCATACCAACAAACAGATGCACATGAGTGAGGAGCTTTCTGTAGCTTCTCTCACAAATACTTCATATACGTATAGGATGAATTGCGATGATTCTGGCTTTGTAGTAATCATACCAACAAACAAACGCAAATGAGGGAGGAGCTTTCTGTTGATTTCCTCAGAAATATTTCACATAGTTTAATAGGTGAAATGCTATGATTCTGGCTTTGTACTAACCATACCAACAATCAGATTAAAGGGAGGGTGGAGCTTTCTGCAGCTTCTCTCTGAAATACATCACATAGGGTAATAGATGAAATGCAATGATTCTGGCTTTGTAGTAACCATACCAACAACCAAACGCAAATGAGGGAGGAGCTTTCTGTAGCTTACCTCAGAAATACATCACATCAGGTAATGGATGAAATGTAATGACTGTGTCTCTGTACTAATCATAAAAACAACCATATGCAAGTGAGGGAGGAGCTTTCTGACCTTCTCTCTGAAATACATTACATTGGATAATAGATGAATTCTGATGATTCTGCCTTTGTAGTAACCATACCAACAAACATACGCAAATGATTGAGGAGCTTTCTGTAGCTTCCCTCAGAAATACTTCACATCAGGTGATGGATTAAATATAATGATTGTGATGGTGTACCAATCATACCAACAAACAGATGCAAGTGAGAGATAAGCTTTCTGAGGCTTCTATCTGAAATACACCACATAGGGTAAAATATGAAATACGATGAATTTGGCTTTGTAACAACCATCCCAACAAACTAACGCAAATGAGGGAGAAGCTTTCTGTAGCTATTCTTAGAAATACTTCACTAAGGGTAATAGATGAAGTGCGATTATTCTGGCTTTGTAGTAACAATACTAACAAACAAACGTAAGTGATGGTGCAACTTTCTGTAGCTTCCCTCAGAAATACTTCACATCAGGTAAATGATAAGTAGCTGGAACTATTCTGGAATTTGTATCTATCATCGCCACCAAGAAATGACAGAGTCCAGCAATTCTACCCGCAATTCCACCTACTGACATGCAGTCGCCACTACATTGCGCAATCACTGTAATCGAGTACTATAATGATGTACAGTGATGGATCAGCTAAATGGATGTGTTAGTGTGTTCAAATATAAGGTAATTTATAACTGAGTTTATGTACCTACCTTGATTTTTCTCCTTACCATAACACCTATCAGGTTCCTCTCCGTTTGAAGTAAAGAGATTTCCAAGTGTCCCTACTGAAAGAACATTAAAGACCAGTGTTTTTGCTAATTAATGCCTCATGAACATAGAAAAAGAAAGTTAATGAAAGTAATTTTCCTAATAATACTGCTTATTAATGCATTGTTGCCAACTTCAAATTAAAAAGTTCGTGAGGCTGAGGCTTATAAAGTTTTGCTTCGTAAATGATCTCATTACCACATGTTGTAAATCACAGAAGGTGAGTCAGTATCTTACATATATGTTAATTTTGTGTGTCAATGTAGTAAAAGTGGAAAACTGCAGTGTGGAACATTATATACTCAAGTCTGCTAAGTGTATGTCTCTCCTGTGTTTTAGAAGTGCTTATTAATAATATAACAGGATCCACAGTTTGTATATTGGGTTAATGCTTGGTAACAAGTAACAGAAAGACCACTAATTAGGAAAACCTTAATTTCTTTAATCAAATGATAGTGAGGAGCAACCTGTAAGTGGATTCAAATTAACTTTCGTTTTAAATAGTAACGCACTTAACTGAGAGAGACTTAACCTATATCCAATTAATGATTCTGCAGTTAGTAGTAATAATGTTATAAAGACCATTCAGTTTGTGTAAGCCCTGAAAGTAATAGTGTGTTTCAGTATCTGTTATAATTTTGCAAATAGTTTGTGCTGCTTTAACTGTTAGTTTCAATCTTACCGTACCCACATGAATGTGTCAAGAGTATACTGCTCTCGCATGTGACAATGTATAGGTTGTGTTTATCCATTCAAGTTACTAATAACTATTTTCTTGAACGAGAATGTTAATCATTCTCTTGCCTACTTAGGCTGGCGACCGTTTTCTTTACCTGTTAAACAGTGCAGATAGGCAAAATTTTGTTTATTACTGTTCAAATATTTCCGTAATTCTGACTTTCATTTCCGATAAGCCACTTCCGTTAGGTACAACACGGTCAACACAACAAAATTCCTCCCAGAGGGTAACACTGCTCTGTTGCATTATACCATAATTGCTTTAATAATATTGTTTTACTTCACAACCTGCTTTAAGGTTATGGTTCAGCAGCAGCAGACAATAGTGTTATAAGCTTTCTGCAGCTTCCCTCAGAAATATTTCACATCAGGTAATGGATGAAATGTAATGATTGTGTCTGTGTAGTAATCATTCCAACAAACAGATGCAAGTGAGGGAGGAGCTTTCTGCAGCTTCCCTCTGAAATACATCACATAGGGTAATAGATGAAATGTGATGATTCTGGCTTTGTAGTAACCACACCAACAAACAAACGCAAATGACGGAGGAGCTTTCTGTAGCTTCCCTCAGAAATACTTCACATCAGGTAATGGGTGAAATGTAATGATTGTGTCTGTGTACTAATCATTCCAACAAACAGATACAAGTGAGGAAGGAGCTTTCATCAGCTGAAATAAATCACATAGGGTAATGGATGAAATACAATGATTCTGGCTTTGTAGTAACTATAACATCAAACAAACGAAAATGAGGGAGGAGCTTTCTGTAGATTTCTTTAGAAATACTTAACATTGGGTAATAGATGAAATGTGATGATTCTGGATTTAAAGTAGCCATACTAACAAACAAATGCAAATGAGGGTGGAGTTTTCTGTAGCTTCCCTCAGAATTATTTGACATCAGGTAATGGATGAAATGTAATCATTGTGTCTGTGTACTAATCATACCAACAAACAGATGCAAATGAGGGAGGAGCTTTCTGCAGCTTCTATCTGAAATACATCACATAGGGTAAAATATGAAATAAGATGATTCTGGCTTTGTAATAACCAGCCCAACAAACTAAGGCAAATGAGGGATGAGCATTTTGTATCTATTCTCAGAAATACTTCACATAGGGTAATAGATGAAATGCAACGATTCTGGCTTTGTAGTAACCATACCAACAAACTAAACGCAAATGACACTTGAGCTTTCTGTAGCATTTTTTAGAAATACTTCACATAGGGTAATAGATGAAATGCGATGATTCTGGATTTGTAGTAACCATACCAACAAACAAACACATTTCACTCATAAATACTTCATATCAGGTAATGCATGAAATGTAATGATTGTGTCTGTGTACTAATCGTACCAACAATCAGATGCAAGTGAGGGAGAAAATTTCTGCAGTCTCTTTCTGAAATACATCGCATGGAGTAATAGATGATATTCAAAGATTCTGGCGTTGTAGTAACCATACCAACCAACAAATGCAACTGAGGTAAGATCTTTCTGTAAATTCCCTCAGAAATACCTCACATCAGGTAATGGATGAAATGTTATGGTTGTGTCTGTGTACTGATAAGAACAACAAACAGATGCAAGTGAGGGAAGTGCTTTCTGCAGCTTCCCGCAGAAATACTTCACATCAGGTAATGGATGTAATGTAATGAGTGTGTGTGTGTATTAATCATTATAACAAACAAATGCAAGTGAGGGAGGAGCTTTCTGCAGATCCTTTCTGAAATACATCACATAAAGTAATAGATGAATTGTGATGATTCTGGCTTTGTAATAACCGTACCAACAAACTAAAGCAAATAAGGGGGGAGCTTTCTGTAGCTATTCTCAGAAATTCATCACATGGGGTAATAGATGAAATGCGATGATTTTGGCTTTGTAGTAACCATACCAACAAATGAAACCCAAATGAGGTTTGTGCTTTCTGTAGCCTCCCTCTGAAATATTTCACAACAGGTAATGGATGAAATTTAGTGATTGTGTCTGTGTACTAATCATAACAAAAAAGGAGCAAGTGAGGCACAAGCTTTCTTCAGCTTCTCTCTGAGATACATCACATAGGATAATGGATGAAATGCGATGATTCTGGTTTTGTAGTAACCATAAAAACAAACAAACGCAAATGACACTTGAGCCTTCTGTAGCTTTTCTCAGGAATACTTCACATAGTGTGATAGATGAAATGCGATGATTCTGGCTTTGTAGTAATAATACCAACAAACAAACGCAAATGATTGAGGAGCTTGCTGTAGCCCCCCTCAGAAATACTTCACATCAGGTAATGGATGAAATGAAATGATTGTGTCTGTGTACTAATCATATCAACAAACAGATGTAGGTGAGGGATGAGCTTTCTGCAGTTTCCCTCATAAATACTTCACATCCAGTAATGGATGAAAAGTAATGATTGTGTCTGTGTACTAATCATACCATAAACAGATGCAAGTGAGGGAAGAGTTTTCTGCAGCTTCCCTCAGAAATACTTCACATCAGGTAATGGATGTTATGTAATGAGTGTGTGTGTGTATTAATAATTATAACAAACAGATGCAAGTGAGGGTGGAAGTTTCTGCAGCTCCATGCTGAAATACATCACATAAAGTAATATATGAATTGCGATGATTCTGGCTTTGTAGTAACCATACCAACAAACAAACGCAAAGGACACTTGAGCTTCCTTTAGTTTTATTTAGAAATATTTCACATAGGGTAATAGATGAAATGCGATGACACTATATTTGTAGTAACCTTACCAACAAACAAACGCAACTGAGAGAGGAGCTTTCTGTAGCTCCCCTGAGAAATATTTCACATCAGGTAATGGATGAAATGTAATGATTGTGTCTGTGTACTCATCATACCATAAACAGATGCAAATGAGTAATGAGCTTTCTGCAGCTTTTCTCTGAAATTCATCACATAGGTTAATAGATTAAATGCGATGATTCTGGCTCTGTAGTAACCATACCAACAATGAAACGCAAATGAGGGTTGTGCTTTCTGTAGTTTCCCTCAGAAATATTTCACATCAGGTAATGGATAGAATGCAATGATTGTGTCTGTGTACTAATCATACCATAAACAGAAGCAAATGAGGGATGAGCTTTCTGCATCTTTTCTCTGAAATACATCACATGGGGTAATAGATGAAATGCAATGATTCTGACTTTGTAGTAACCATACCAACAAAGAAACACAAATGAGGGAGGAGTTTTCTGCAGTTTTTTTCAGAAATACTTCACATTGGGTAATAGATGAAATGTGATGGTTCTGGCTTCGTAGTAACCATACCAACAATCAAACGCAAATGAGGGAGGTGCTTTCTGTAGTAATCATTCCAACGAACCGATGCAAGTTAGAAAGTAGCTTACTGCAGCTTCCCTCTGAAATACATCACATAGGGTAATAGATGAAATACGATGATTCAGGCTTTGTAGTAACCCCACCAACAAACAAACGAAAATTACGAGGAGCTTTTACAGCATCCCTCAGAAATACTTCACATCCAGTAATGGATGAAATGAAATGATTTTGTCTGTGTACTAATATTGCCATAAACATATGCAAGTGAGGGAAGAGCATACTGCAGCTTCTCTCTGATATACATCACATGGGGTAATGGACGAAATGCGATGTTTCTGGCTCTGTAGTAATCATACCAACAAACAAACGCAAACGAGGGAGATGCTTTCTGCAGATTCCCTCAGATATATTTCAAATCAAGTAATGGATGAAGTGTAATGATTGTGTCTGTGTATTAATCACAACAACAAACAGTTGCAACTAAGGGACGAGCCCTCTGCAGCTTCTCTCTGAGATACATCACATAGGATAATGGATGAAACACAATGTTTCTGGCTTCGCAGTAACCGTACCAACAAACAAACGCAAATGAGGGAGGAGCTTTTCTGTAGCTTCCCTCAGAAATTCCTCACATCAGATAATGGATAAAATGTAACGATTGTGTCCGTGTACTAATCATACCAACATACAGAGCAAGTGAGTTAGGAGCTTTCTGCTGCTCCTCTCTGAAATACCTCATATATGGTAATAGATGAAATGTGATGATTCTGGCTTTGTAGTAACCATACCAACAAACAAATGCAAATAAGGGAGCTGCTTAGAGAGCATCCCTGAGACATACTTCACATCATCTAGTAAATGAAATTTAATGTTTGTGTATGTGTACTAATAATAGCAACAAACAGATGCAAGTGAGGGAAGAGTTTTCTGCAACTTCTCCCTGAAATACATCACATAGAGTAATAAGTGAAATGCAATGATTCTGGTTTTGTAGTAAGAATACCAACAAACAAATGCAAGTGAGGGAGGAGCTTTCTGCTGCTCCTCGCTGAAATACATCACATATCCCAATGGATGAAATGCAATGATTCTGGCTTTGTAGTAACGGTAGCAACAAACAAACGCATATAAGACAGGAGCTTTCTGTAGCTATTCTCAGAAATAAATCGCATAGGGTAATAGATGAAATGTGTTGATTCTGGCATCGTAGTAACCCCACCAACAAACAAACGCAAGTCATGGAGGAGCTTTCTGTAGCTTCCATTTGAACTATTTCACATCAAGCAAAGGGTGAAATCTACTGATTGTGTCTGTGTACTAATCATTCCAACAGACAGATGCAAGTGATTAAGGAGCTTTCCTCGGCTGAAATACATAGGGTAATGGATGAAATGCAATGATTCTGGCTTTGTAGTAACCATACCAACAAACAAACGCAAGTGACGCTTGAGCCTTCTGTAGCTTATCTCAGAAATACTTCACATCCGGTAATGGATGAAATGCGATGATCCTGGATTTGTAGTAATAATACCAACAAAGAAACACAACTGAGTTAGGAGCTTCCTGTAGCCCCCCTCAGAAATACTTCACATCAGGTAATGGAGGAAATGCAGTGATTGTGTCTGTGTAATAATCATACCATAAACAGATGCAAGTGAGGGAAGAGCTTTCTGCAGCTTTGATATGAAATACATTACATAGAGTAATAGATGAAATGCAATGATTCTGGTTTTGTGGTAACCAAACCAACATCCAAATGCAAATGAGGGAAGAGCTTTCTGTAGCTTCCCTCAGAAATATTTCACATCAGGTTATGGATGAAATGTAATGATTTTGTCTGTGTACTAATCATAACAAAACACAGGTGCAAGTGAGGTACAAGGATTCTGCAGCTTCTCTCTGAAATACATCACATGGGGTAATAGATGAAATGCAATGATTCTGGCTTTGTAGTAACCATACCAAAAACAAACGCAAATGAATGAGTAGCTTTCTTTAGCTATTCTCAGAAATACTTCACATAGGGTAATAGATGAGATGCGTTAATTCTGGCTTTGTAATAACCAGACCAACAAACAAACACAATTGAGGGAGGTGCTTTCTGTAGCTTCCCTCCGATATATTTCACATCTGGTAATGGATGGAATGTAATGATTGTGTCTGTGTACTAATCATAAGAACAAAGAGGTGCAAGTGTGGGACGAGCTTTCTGTATCTTCTCTCCGAGATACATCACGTAGGGTAATGGATATAATGCAATAATTCTGGTTTTGTTGTAACCATACCAACAAAGAAACGCAAATGAGGGAGTAGCACTCTGTAGCTAATCTCAGAAGTATTTCACATTGGATAATAGATGAAATGCGATGATTCTGGCTTTATAGTAACCATTCCAACAAACAAACGAAATTGAGGGAGGAGCTTTCTGTAGCTTCCCTCAGAAATACTTCACATCAGGTAATGGACGAAATGTAATGATTGTGTCAGTGTACTAATCGTACCAACAAACAGATGCAAGTGAGGGAGGAGATTTCTGCAGTCTCTCTCTGAAATACATCACAAGGGGTAATAGATGGAATGCAATGATTCTGGCTTTGTAGTAATAATACCAACCAACAAACGCAACTAAGGGAGGTTATTTCTATAGCTTTCCTCAGAAATACTTCACATCAGGTAATGGATGAAATGAAAAAATTGTGTCTGTGTACTGATCAGAACAACAAACAGATGCTAGTGAGGGAATAGCTTTCTACAGCCTCCCTCAGAAATACTTCACATCAGGTAATGATGAATGTAATGATTGTGTCTCTGTACTAATCATTCCAAAGAACAGATGCAAGTGAGGGAGGAGCTTTCTGCAGCTTTTTTCTCAAATACATCACATAGGGTAAAAAAAGAAATACGATGATTCTGGCTTTGTAATAACCATACCAACAAACAAACGCAAATGGCGCTTGAGCTTTCTGTAGCTTACCTCAGAAATACTTCTTATATGGAAATAAATGAAATGCGATGATTCTGGCTTTGTGGTAACCATACCAACAAACAAACGCAACTGAGAGAGGAGCTTTCTGTAGCTTCCCTCAGAAATATTTCACGTCAGGTATTGGATGGAGTGTAATGATTGTGTCTGTGTACTAATCTTAACAACAAACAGATGCAAGTGTGGGAGGAGCTTTCTGCAGGTTCCATCAGAAATAATTCACTTTAAGTAATGGATAAAATGTAATGATTGTGTCTGTGTACTAATCATACAAACAATCAGATGCATGTGAGGGAGTAGCTTTCTGCAGCTTCTCTCTGAAATACTTCATATAGGGGAATAGATGAAATGCAATTATTCGTGCTTTGTAGTAACCATACCAACAAACAAACACAAATGAGGGAGGAGCTTTCTGTAGCTTTTCTGAGAAATATTTCACATAGGGTAATAGATGAAATCCAATGATTCTATCTTTGTAGTATCCATACCAACAATCAAACGCAAATGAGGGAGGAGCTTTCATTAGCTTCCCTCAGAAATACTTCACATCAGGTAGTGGATGAAATGCAATGTTTGTGTATACGTACTAATCATACCAACAAACAGATGTATGTGAATGAAGAGCTTTCTGCAGCTTCTCTCTGAAATAAATAACATATTGTAATAGATGAAATGCGATGATTCTGGCTTTCTAGTAACCATACCAACAAACAAACGCAAATGAGGGAGGAGCTTTCTGTAGCTTCCCTCAGAAATACTTCACATCAGGGAATGGATGAAATATAAGGATTGTGTCTGTGTACTAATTATTCCAACAAACAGATGCAAGTGAGGGAGGAGGGTTTTGCAGCATCTCTCAGAAATACTTCATATAGGACAATAGGTGAAATGCAATTATTTTATCTTTGTAGTAACCATACCAACAAACAAACACAAATCAGGGAGGAGCTTACTGTAGCTTTTCTGAGTAATATTTCACATAGGGTAATATATGAAATGCGATGATTCTGGCTTTGTAGTAACTATACCAACAATCAAACGCAAATGAGGGAGGAGCTTGCTGTAGCTTCCCGTCAGAAATACTTCACATCAGGTAATGGATGAAATGCAATGATTGTGTCTGTGTACTAATCATACCAACAATCAGAAGAAAGTGATGGAGGAGCTTTCTGCACCTTCTCTCAGAAATACTTCACGTAGCGTTGCGTACTAATCATACCAACTATCAGTCTTTAGCATTCTGCACCTTCTCTCCTAAATACATCACATAGGGTTATAGATGAAATGCGATGATTCTGGCTTTGTAGTAACCATACCAAAAAACAAATGCAAATGAGGGAGGACCTTTCTGTAGCTTTTCTCAGAAATATTTCACATAGGGTGATAGATGAAATGCCATGATTCTTCCCTCAGAAATATGTCACATCAGGTAATGGATGAAATGTAATGATTGTAGTAACCATACATAGGGTAATGAATGAAATGCAATGATTTTGGCTTTGTAGTAACCATTCCAACAAACAAACTCCATAAAAGAAATGTAATGATTGTGTTTGTGTACTAATCATACTAACAAAGTGATGCCATTGAGGAGGCCTTGCGCCACCACTTTTATTCCATCTTAGCCACGTATCACGGCTCTGGCATTGTCTAACTCTAGTGGACCATTGTGAACAAGTTTCATTACCGGCTGGCTGCAGTTTTTACACTGCTGACGTGGTCACCATCTTTCGAGCTCTAGAGTATCTCCGCTCCTGCTCAGGTGAGTCCTTCATTATCTGTGGCGATTACCTGAGCGGTTTACCAGCTCTTGACCAGTGTTTCCCTCATTCTCATCTGGTGATGGCTATCCAGTTGTCCCTGCATAATCTTGCCCGTTGCGGCGGATCTGTTGTCTTTGTTTGGAACCCAGGCTATGTTGAGATAGCTTGCAATGAAACTGTTGACTGCCTGGCGAAAGAGGCCACCAGTAAAGCATCTCTGGAAATTAGCCTCCCGGAGACTGATTTGCGGGCAATATTACGCCAAAAAGTTTTAGATTTATGTTACAGTGATTGGCGCAACCTGCCCATGCCAAACAAACTCCGTCATAACAAGGAGACGATGACTGTGTGGTGGTCATCCATGCGAGCCATCGCAGGGACTCAGTCATCCTTTGTCGTCTCCGCATTGGCCACACCTGACTGATGCATAGTTATTTCCTGTGTTGTGAGGATCCACCTCTTTGTCGTTGTGGGGCTTCCTTGACAGTGGTCCATATTCGGTTGGAGTGCGCCCTTTTAACTGTGCTCAGGCAGACTTTTGCGATGGCTGAAATGCTCTCTGCGCTTTTAACTTATGACTGTTCCATAGCAGACTTAGTTTTGCATTTTATTCGGGCAGGGGGATTTTATCGCTTAATGTAAATGTGTGTGTTTTTGTGTTGATTCTGGCCTATGGGCTACAATTTTAGTCTGCTTTTTTTAATGTGTTTCTCGGTGGTTGTCTTTTCCTTTTCTGTTTCTATGGTCGGCCACCCACCGTCACTCTCCGTATGATTTTAGTTCTTCTTGTCTGGTCTTTGTCTCAGTTTCTCTCATTCTGTGTCATCTGTCCTCTCGTTTGTTGATTGTTCTTATTCTCTGTGGGTGTTTTTAGTATTAGAAAAAGGGACCAATGATCGTAGCAGTCTGGTCTCTTTAACCCCCAAAAACCAACCAATCCTAAGATGTCTACCTCAGTCGGAGATGAAATGTCAGAAATAATTTTATTCATCGACTGTGCCGTCCTCCCACAAGCCAGTCCAGAAGTTTTGACTAATGTGAACAGTCGCTGTGAAAGCCTATGTTGTGTAAATGTGTGCTTGTCTCCTGAAGTGTACCTTGTGAAAGGAGGAGTAGGAGGTGATTTAATGCTTGTGGTGTGAGTAGCTTCGTAGTATTTTCTATCTTTCATGTAACATGTGTTTTCATTCTTGATAAAACACTGAATATTAGTCATCGAGAAAGTATTTGTTGTAGCTCGTGTATTTAGAGGAAACAGCACTAACCTGGCGTACATGTTTCCTTGGGATTGAACTAGAATGTCGTGAATTTCAGCCACAGTCTCCAACTTTTGTCACTATTTAACTTAAATTATTATAGGACCTGTCTGAGGAAATGTGTGTCAAGTAATGTACTTCAAAAGGCCTTTCTGCTGTGCTCTAATTCCTCATGTTCATATACAGGATTGAAGCAGTTGAGAGTTGAGAATCGTTATGGGTTTGGGAAAGAATAAGATCTTTAGTCGACGTGAAAACACAGACAATGCTATTGTGGTAAACTGCAGTATTAAAAATTCTGTAACTTTACAAAAGGTCTAAAAGAGTCAGTAGAATCAGGTGTGACTGGTAAACCATTCTTTTTCTGGTGGTATACATTTTGTTATTTTTCATTTATAAATGTATATCTATCCGCTCCAGGAGATACATTTTCCTGCCACTGGAATGAATATGCAGGTTTTTCTGCATATCATTAATAATGTGTTTGTTGTAGAACATGTCTTCCACAGTGGCCGACATTGAAAAATGATTTGAGTGAAAGCCATTTCCTTCTGTAAATGAGTGTCCTATGTCTGTGTGGTAAGGCAGGGCAACTTGGCCATTGTATTTTATATTCTGTACCATTGCAAGTTGAAATCAAGCTTCACACACACACACACACACACACACACACACACACACACACACACACACACACACACAGACAGACACACACACACACACACTAACTACGTAGATCTTCTTTAGTTACATCTGAGCTTCCAGTGAACATAATTCATATTTATGCATTATATTTAGCACACGGGGAACATGTGCAAACTCAGTTGATGAGAAATAAAGGATATAATGTAAGTAACTAATTCATTTTTCACCTAATTAAATCTCTCCTCACTTTCAGGCAGAAAGCCTTAATCTATGTCACAGTGAAAGCCACATGCAGACAGTGGCCAATAGCCGCTCTCTCCGGTTTCGTAATAGGGACCCGCTCTGCCCTAGTCCAGCCAGTCTGGTACTCGCTCTGGGTTTTGTTTCTATCTCGGTTGTAGTGCATTCTGATTGTTGCTCGTTGTTGACATTTGCCTGCCTCTGGTTCCGAGTGGATTTACGTTTGGTGTTTGGTGTCCACAAGCCTCTGTTGTTTATCTCTTCCTCCTTGTGTCGCCTATAGTCGGTAGCGGTTGGTTGTTGTCAGGTGTCATTGGTCTGTCGTCCGACTTGTCCTGTGTTTACCTTGTGGTGCGTGCTCCACCGCTGGCGTCTTCCCTGCCTGGCGGCTCCTATCCACAGCCCAAGCCATTCTTGCTGTTGGTTGTGGTTACCACAATTTACTTCGCTCCTACCACATTGTGGCCAGTAATTGCAGTAGTCATTTTCAACATCTTCTCAACCATCTTTGAAACATTTGTACCACTTGTAAACTCTTGTACTCGTAGTAGAGTTGCCAAAAGCCACATTCGATGTTTCCAATGCGATACTGCACTTTGTTCCATTTTTAAACAAAATTTTATTTAGAATCTTAGATCCATCTTTTTCGAAAGTAAAAATTCTCTGAGCACTCAAAAACAAAGACCTCCTTTTCCACTGTCAACAATGAACTAAATACTGAAAATAGATGTAAATATATGTACGGTACATCAGGAACACGTGTACTAACAAGAAAAGAACAAAAATGTATACAGCCGACAGAATTAAATTCCTGTAACTTTTTGATCACACCTCGTATGCAGTGTCTGGAAAAAGGAAATAAAGCACCCATAACAGTGTAACTTTGTACAAGTACAAACTATTAGCGGGCATGTAAACAATTAGAGCAGTGGTTCTCAGCAAAAGTAGAAAGGCCACTAGTGTTGATGGTGGAGGGTATACAAGAGGTGTGAGCACCATCGGGTAGACTACTGATGAGAGGTGTCACATTGTGTTCAGTGTTGAATCACGGTTCTGCACTATCCCCGATGACCACTGTCAGCACGTGTGGTGGCAGCTTGGGGGACATTCCATTCTTCCAGTGTTTTGGAAAGGCACAGTATGGCCAGCAAATGGTTATGAATGTAGGTTGCAGTTGATAGTGATTGAGGGAACTGTGACGGAACAACAATCTTTCAGATGTCGATAATCCTTGTGTTACATCTTGTATGACAGTATCGTGATGTTATTTCCAACACAACAGTGCTCATCCACATAGTGACATGTGTATGTATCAATTGTATGCATGGTATTAGCTGCTCCCATAGTCAGCAAAATCCTTAGATATATTCCCTGCAGAGCATATGTGGCACGAGCTTGGACGTAAACTCTGCCCCAGTGTCAGTATCCAGAATATTGTGGACCATTACAACAGTTTGAGGCCAGCTTGCCCGAGGAAGGAATCTAGTGGCCTTATGACACCCTCCCAAACAAACAAGTGTATGCAAGAAGGGCAATTGGGTGCATGTCATATTGATAAGTGAGCTCATACTGCCAAGTTCTTTGTAAATCTGACTCAATTTTGTAATCACTAAAGTAACATCACATACCGACTGAACCCATGGCATTTCTTTTCTTTCTGTGAATTTCAATTTCTTAGCCGGGCAGTGTTTATGAACATCTTGGGCTGAAAGAAAATTAGCATGATATAGAGACGTAAAACTATTAGAGACGTAATGAAATGTAAAAGTGTCACTAAAAACACATTTAAAGTGAAAAAGCCTGAAAAAACACCAAGTTGTGTGTCCAGAAAATCTGTATCACAATGGGTTAACAGTGAGCAGCAACTGCAACCAAATGGGAAAAATATCTTCTTCCGACCCAGGATGTTGTAGCAGATTTTCTGCAACTTCACATTCCTAATGCTTCTGTATATTTTTTCCTGTTTCTACAAAGTCCATTCCTGGCAACTATAATTTAAAATGATCCAAGTCACTGTCCTTCCTCTTTGTATACTAAGGTGTCTGTCTGTAAATAATTTACTCTTATTTCTGAAGGCTTGGGCATTCCAATTCTTCTCTTAATATCCACTAGCTTTTGCCCTCAACTATGTTGGCACGGATCTTGAACCTGCATGAATTTTGAGTAGCCCTGAAACTTATTATCCATGGGAAAAATTGATATAAAGAACTGAAAGTGAAGTTGTCAAAACGATCCAATGGTAAAGAATTGATATGTTTGTAAGCACAGATACAGATATTTGAAGTATAAAATAGCAAAACGCCTGGATAGGGGAACAAGCTGGTGGCGTATTTAATGAAAATACAAAAAATTAAAGAATCTGTAGTTACAAATAAGTCAGTTCTTTACTGTTGCACCCTTTTGACAGTGTCACCTTCAGTCTTTTATATCTGTTTTTCTTGCTAATAAGCTTCTGGATATTTATGAACATTCATGTCAATGAAGTCGTTTGCTTAATAAGCTTATCAGTGACAATAGTTACAGTAATTTGTGAATGAATTCAAGAATGTCTGTGGGTAATGGAATTAAACTGTTAACATTAGTAATATTTTGGAAAGTTTCATCATCATAACACTATTTACTACTTTTTACTGATTTTTCTCATTTCTGGTCCTGGTTTGTTTCGTTAAGTTTTATAAAACTTCCACTGTCCCGATGTTTTTTTCTTCCAGAATAATGAAATGATGCTTATATGAAACTGAGTTGATCCACATAAAGCACTTGCAGTCCCTTGCAGGCCTGCATACAATAAAAAGTATTTAATAATGCATTTTTTGTAATCAGTTCAGCATGCATCTCTGTATACATAACCTGTCAGTAGCTGCCCACAGAGTTATTTTCAATTTTCCTGTAATTTAATAACATAAAACATGATAAATAGATGTAAAAACTTTTTATAATATGGAAAAATGCCTGTACACCATTATTATTTGCAGTATGTAGATAGTCACAGGATATGTGATGCATTCCCTTATGGATCTGAGTTACTGGGTACACATTTGTTTCCATACTATTCGGGCCCACATAGTTAAATGTACAGTTCAGTTTATCATGTTTTATAGATAATTTCACTTCAAAATTTCTCTGAGGGTTGAAATGCTTTTATAAATATGTAATGTTGAATCATTGGCTGTTGTCAGCTTAGCATATAATTTTAATGGTCTGTTATCCATTCTGGATCTTTCTGAACTCATCAGCTGTGAACAAATGTTGATTAAGAATGCAACCAACCATGAGTACTTCTAAAAGTATTTATTTAAATGCCATTACCAGTCTCAAGCTATTATGTCTGTCTACAGGTTTTTATTTTATTTACTTACTTTTTTTAAGTAATTGCAACAATGTGCTAATATACGTGTATTTGATAAAATATAAAATGAAATACTTACATACCCTCGATTTGTTTTGTCGGTATCATTTAGGCTTTCTTTGGTCCTTAAGCATTTTCAGCATGACACACGAAGAGTTAAGAATTATAGACAATGCACTTATTCTAAACAATCCACTGTGTTGTGCACACACTTCACAGTATTTTTCATCAGTTGCAGCCTTTGACAAGTACTTCACATGTAATGATTTTGCTTACAGTGAAAAGTCTATCCACTGACCAACGATATCACTCATTTCTCAACAAGGAAACATCTCATCTACTGTATGTTAAGTAAAGAATGTGTGGACGATACAAATCTAAATAACAGAAAAATGCTTTGTCCAGAAAAGTGCACTTCTTACAAGTGAGGAACTCTAATTGTAGCATGTCATAGGAGAAATTAACAAGAAGATTTATCAGGCTACTCTCGAGAAGCAATGGCATGTGTTTTGATTTTGGTCCCTGACAATATTCTTCAATGGATGTTAAGTTGGGCAGCTAGTGGAATAAGGATACCCTTGTTCAGAGTCCTAACACAGACCAATCATGTTTAATTTGTGTGAAAAGTGCAATGAACATTTTCAGGATTGTTTGTTAGCCAGCTGTAGTTGCTCATTTAGAATTTACTGAGATGAATTGAAGGTGTGAATGCATATTTCTAGTTATTTTAAGGTACCCATTTTCCTCCATAAGTTAGTTGTATATTTTGTTTGTAGATTATCTTTAGTGTTTGAAATGCTGTATCTATATTGAGCCATGTGAGTGGCAGTTGCAGATGTAGTTAAATGTTTTTAGTCTAAAAGCATCCTTTTATTTAAGATATCTTGAAGTTGCTGCCAGTCAGACCAAGATAAAATCTGATGCAATTGTCACAATCAGTACTGTGTACTCCTCAGTTTTTAGAGATCCAGCCCAATGGTTTTGGTTTTATGTACTATGTTATGTTGCAGTATTTAGTGTGCATCTATGGGCTTAAAGTCGAAATTGTGCAGAAAATATTAGTAAGTTACTTTATTCAACCATAGAATGTTTATGAAATATTACATATGTCATGTTAATTGAAAGAGGAAACAGTATTTTAATTAACTAATCCATACATACAGCAATAACATCTTTTACAGTTGTAGATGATGATGATCTGCTGTTAATTTTGAAGTGTTTTGTACAATTTTTTATACACATTGCCAAACAAGTTTACAATTTACATAAAAAAAAAAAATACAGTTTGTGTCGGATAAATACACACTGGGTGAGCAAATATTTGTAGTTTGGGCACTGCATTTCAGCTGTCTTAAGTACCTTGACAATACTTTTAGCATCCCCTTGTATTCTTTGTGTTGTCTCTTTAGCCCATTTGAAAAAGCAGAGTCATCAGCTCACCACAATGTTAAGATGACAAAATTGGATGAAGTATGGAAATTACCCATCACAGACCCTGGGTGCAGAATTTCACATTATTTCTAATTAAATAATAATAATTTTTTCAATGCCTGCTTGATGTTACATAAATAATCATGGACTTTTTAGTATTAACTATTTGAGAGGTATGCTTCATTTTTTTTAATATTAGGGTTTTAATGCATTCAAAAAATTTATGGTGCAGTTTTATTCCTTTGTAGAAAATACTGGCTGTTGTTTTGTTTATCTTGAAACATGAGTCGGACAAAACTGACATTTACTCAGATCATGTGAATACAGCTGTTTGTGAGATAACTGCTTTGTTCTGTATAAGCCAAAAATATTGTTATTTAGTCTGATATTATGTAATTGCCCAAACTATGAGGTTTGTGGTGGGATTATTTGGGACAGAGATGCTACATATTAGTATGTTGTGCAAACAATAATGTAAAATGAATGACTTACAGAGGATGATGTGAAGTTTGCACTATGTGCATATTTAGACTGCTCAGCTATAACTGAAGTTGTATTTACCAAATGTTGAAAATTGATCTTCTACCTTAAACTTATAATTACCTTTGATGTTTACATTCTGTATGTAGCAAACATCACTATAGAAATCTGCCATTATGCTGCTTGTAAAAGTTGTAACTGCTTGATAGTAATTTGTCATGTTGACATAATGATTATTCCTTAATCTAGAATGTTTCTAGTTACGTAAGTACTTTTATTCATGTTATATAGTAACCTGTTTATACATTATGTATGTAAATGTTTATTGTTCGCTAGGAAACTTAAGTTTGGGTCAACACAATTCCAAACAGACAGTTATAATTTATGATAATAATTAAAATAGTTGATGCACAATTATCTTAAAATATTCAAAATTAAATGTAAACTTAGTAACATTCAGATTAATGTTTAAAGACATTCTTTCCTTTCATACTGTACACTGATTTCTGCAGGCATTTTTAAGTGTAAAGATGCCTTGCTGGTACCTGATACTTAATGCTGTAAATGTTAGCTGTGTTAGCTTCAGTTTTGCTTGGTTACTTTATATTTGTATGCATCATATAGGAGAAGTCAAAACAATACTACTTTTGTGTAAAACAAATGAGCTCTGTATTCGCATGTTAACAATACTATCAGAGCTAATGACATTCTGTGATAATCAGAAACGTCATTTCTATGATGTTTCTGGATGTAACAGCATAACTAGTGCTACGATGGGGCTGATTTGACGATGGGACTAGTGCTACAATGGGACTGGCGTGGAGATGAAAACATTCTTGAGTGGATGACCATCTCTGGGGTGCAAGAATTTCTCTTGATAGGTGTGCAGCCACCAGGATTACGCTCTGTTCCTAGCTGTACTGGACATTCCATATTTCTTAGACTCCTGGATCAATCTGTACTGCTATCACGCTGTCTACCACACCCTGTTCTTTGTACCTCCCTTTGCAGGTGCAGTGGGTAACATGTCACTTGTGAAGAGGCTTCAGTTTCCTTTCCAAGAGAAAATTGGTCCTACACAGACCCATCCTCACTCCACCCATGAACAACAGTTCTCAAATTTTATATGGATATGAATCTGTATGTGCATCAAAGCCCTTCTTATGCAGCACAAGACATGGGTAGCCAACATACGTTTGCGGCACTGTGAACTGTAACTTGACAGCTTACCACTACCTTATCCAAGACTGCCTCTAAAGTAGTGGCAATAAAGGCTGTGCATATGTGGCATGTACTTCTTTTTGAGAACATCCATCAAGGGTTTCAGAGTATTTAATTCTACAGCATCAAATGTGTCACAAAGTGCTCTTTGACCCAGTTAAGTTATAACATTATATAAATAACACACAGCACAGTGAACAGTATTAATGGCGATGATAACGATGTCGATGACATGAACAACTATTATAATAGTCTATTCACTGGACAGTAAATTTGTAATTATTTATTTATTCTGTTAGATAAGTTGATTGTTAATCAGTGCAATGATGACTGCATTACCACCTGAAGCAAGACTGCTTAATACAAATTTCTGCTTTATTCATTAAATTTTTGGTGTGCACATATGTTGCTGCAACAATAAAGTAAAATTAAATGATATGATTGAATTGTTCATTTGATGGAATTCTGTATTCATTTGGATGCTAAATACACCAGTGTATCATTTCTTTAATGCCTCATCTGAATCCTTGTCAGTATAGCCATTTTTATCTCGAATTTATGTATAGCATTGCCTAACACTTGTTTGTAATTTAGTTTTCAAAGTTATAATTGTAAAAAAAAAAGTTGTTTGTGTTTAATATGTTGTTTAAGTTTAGTATGTTGTTTCACTGTTAGTATGTTCTGAACATTAAAGAATATTACTAACTATCCTGAAATACATTATTAAAGTTATCCCCTACTGTCACTCGCAGTGTTTTTTGTAAGTCATTGTAATATGTTGACGCTGATTTACAATTTTATGGCCACTTACCATTATTTTGTTACTGATCTCTTATAAAAGCAAATTCTTGATTTATATACATCATCTATTTTTATATCTTTATTGCCTGTTGCGGAAAGTGGATGTTAACAATGTTGTTGGATTATAGTGTAAGCGGCTATGCCTTCACCCAGAAAGAAATAAAAACATGTTTGACATGTATAGGTATTTTAATTCATCTCCCTAAGGATATCTCACATATAACTTATTTCATCTCTGGCAGTGTTTATTAATTTGATGTGGTAGTCAGGAAGCAACCTCAAGATGTAAAACAAACTCTTGCAACATTTTTGTCCATAAAATTTGGAATTGGGAAGAAAGATAATGGTGGCAAGTGCTGTTATCAAATACACAACACTGAGATGGTTGTATCTGAGTGGTTATACACTACATTAGAACAGAATTTTCCAATAATCAAAATTTCTTTTGTGACAGCATTATGGGATAATTTTCTCCTATTCCCGCATGAGGGTGCACAGATAGCTTGAGCATTTGGGAGCTTCTTCCATACTCAGTTAAGAGAGTTAGCTCTGCCAGTAACACTGTGACAGTTTTTTACATACAGAGGATGACAGTGTGCGGTTCAACAGGCAGGTCCTGTCAATAACAGAGAAGCTGTTAAAAGCTTGATTTCTCCCTAAAACCTTAAGGGGCAAGTAAATCTGAAAAACATTTCTAAAAATTTCATAATCTTGTTCTGATTGTGTAGAAACAATTGTTACTCCTAAGTAACACTCGGACGCAATAAATAAGCCCTGTTGTGGTAAGTAAATTTACACTCGTATTTAGGGTACGCTAATTATCACATTCGTTTAGGGAGTGACTCTTTATCATGTTAAGGCACCATTTTCTAAATTTTAAGTGGTATGTAAAATCTTGTGGCTTTCGCAAACTGAAAAATAGGAACTTGCAGTTTATTCCATGCCATCGACAGGAAAACTGTGAAGGCCTAATGATGTAAACAGAAAGGTATACTAGGGTTTAAAGTCCCATTCTTAATGATGCTTTCACCATGCTCTCCCAGAAAGTGGGTGGTCACAAGTGCATGGCATACTGTCTCATCTGTTCCAAAACACAAATATTAGGGTATGAGATTGATAACCATTTACCATTCATTGTTCCACAGTGAGAAATATTTATTGGATTTTTCAGATTGGTGCAACAGGTAAATCAAATATACTGGTGCCCGTTGAAATTTATTGCTTCAAAATACCTATAGAAACAACTGTGGGAGCTCTCACACAGAATCTTTGGTTTGTCATCTCTCTGTACTTATGTCTGGTTTAGGCAGTGCACGTTCCACATCTCCATTCAACAACCTGTAGTAGTATTCACGGAAATCCATAGGAAACCCACCATTCCATAGTAACACTCTTGTCTCTCATTTGCTGTGAATAGATCTTTAAATTTGCTGCTGCACTTTGTACTTTCTTGATGCAGTGGACCTGCTGTGCAGTTCCAATACTTCTGGCCATGTAATTTTATTTCTGTTAGCAGATGATTGAGGTTGTGTGTGTGTGTGTGTGTGTGTGTGTGTGAGAGAGAGAGAGAGAGAGGAGAGAGAGAGAGAGAGAGAGAGAGAGAGACAGACAGACAGAGAGAGAGAGAGAGAGAGAGAGAGAGAGAGAGAGAGAGAGAGAGAGAGAGGATGTGTTAACGGTATTTTCAAATGACATGTAAGTTGTACATAGATGCTTTGGGAACTTGTATGGGAATCCCTGGAGAGAAAGCAATATTCTCTTTAAGGAACACTGTATAGAGAAATTTAGAGAACTGGCATCTAAAGCCGAATGCAGAATGATTCTACTGCCAGCAGCATACATTTTGCATATGAATTATAAAGATAAGCTATAAGATACTGGGGCTTACACAGACGCATATAGATATTCATTTCTACCTCACTCTTTATGCGAGTGGAAGAGGAAAGGGAATGACTAGTAGTGGTACAGGGTACATGCACACTACAGCTGCTGGTGGAATATGTATGTAGGTGTGGCCAGGCTCATAACAGGAGCTCTCATTCAATCTTGCTGTGACAGAAAAGTTTCTGGATCATTGTCGCCAGTGTCCATTTTCTCCTCGAGTTCAAAGACACTGCCAAGCCATGACTTCAACCCACAGGTGGACCTCCACAGCAGGGTGGAAGCACAAACACTGCTGTGCCTTGCTGATCTTAATGAGTTAACTCCACTTTTCACAAATCTATACATACACGACAAAGGGCACACACGGTTGGTTGACCCACACTTACTGATTACTTAAAATATGTTTTTAACAATTACGAATGTCGTTCCTCGGCGTGAGAGATAATACATGCATTTCAAGCTCTTGTTAAGATTGATCACACTTATAACATTTCCAGTTAAGTGTAATAGTATGTAATTAATTCGTAAGGACATAGTTTATAACCATGTTTTGGTGGAAGTAGTTTAACTGTTCTTTACCATAGGGAGTCACATGCTGATGCTGGGCTCTGTACTGCACTACGTTACTTCAACTCTGATTTGTGACAGATATTAAATGGTGTCTCTGTACAGGTTGACTTGTCATTTTCCAGCTAAGTCTCTTTACTTTTGACTATTTTGGAGACTATGTCATTATTGTGACACAACATCACATTGCAGCTTAAGATATTTGTAGCACCAACATTTACAACTCAATTTTTGGACAGACACTGTGTACATATATTATTTTTGAGATGATATTGTCCCTTCTTTTATACCTCCATACAAAAATAGTATAGGTAATTTCCTCTATGTATCCACCTGACCCCAGGTAACACCATCCCTCCTATGGGTCCGTCTATGTCCCCCTCACTTCCATACATAAAATGGGGTTCACTGAACTTAAAAATTGAAACTATATCTCTTTCTGTGTCAAAAGTGTCTACATAGCATATTTAAGTTTTACTTGATACATGGGTTTCCTACTACTTTCCATTCTGTCACTCTTACTGTGCCTTTCACAGAGTCATACCTTCCCTCTATGTTATATTAACATATAATAATGTGCTTTCTCTGATACAAACTTAAGATTAACTACAGACTGTTCATTAAGACCTCATTTGCTGTTACACACGGAAATGTTGTTATCCAGTTTGTTCTTATCAATAGAGTTGTGCACCACTCATTTTGAAATCATGAAGTAGTACCGAGAATACAGAAGTTTCCTTTAATTTGTTACTTTTCCTCTCAACTACTTTGTCATATACTAGGTATATATGTGATACAGCAGCTTTTCACTTTCCACTGAGAACACATCTATCTTTTTGTTAATCCCAATTGAAAAAAACATTAAATTATCAAACTCAAAACCTTTATTTATTGTGTGTCAAACACCTTATGCCCAATTATGTAACATATGTATAACTATCAGCTTTTTCATACACTTTGACACGTATAAGGTTCACACACAAGTTAATAGCATTTTCGTTTCGCATGTTGCTACGGGTTTCTTTATCAATTGCCATTTTAATTTGTGGTTCACTGTTGCTATCTCAGTTTACATTTTTCCATTTGGAGATAGTGAGTGGAGCTGTGGACGCTAGAAAGTGGAGTGCCAAATGGAATAATCTGAACATTTTCTTCTTGAGTTCAGTAGAGGGGTGACAGCAGTGAAGGCAGCCAGAAACATCTGCACCATATGTGGGGATAATGCTATTCATCAGAGCACAGCAAGAATATGGTTTTCTCATTTAAAGGAGGACCATTTTCACATTAGTGACCCACTAAGTTCATAAAAATGCGAAGGCCTTCCTGAAGATCATGGAAAGATTAATCCACAGTGATGCATGCCAGTGTATTCAAGATCTGGGTCATTGATGATCATGATAATTCCACCACTGTGCAAATTTTGCATGCAACAGAAAGGTTACAAAATGAGGTGTATGAGTACCGCATGTCCGAAGTGAAAATCGCAAAAATCAGTTGGTGGCCATATCTATCTCTATTTGCTCATCATCAAGCGGCTCATGAAATACTGAACATTACAATTGTGGTGGGGTTAGGGGTCAAACCCGGGACTCCACATGGCAGACCAGAAGCTGGGACCCACCACACCGTATTTCGTCAGGAGGCCGAGCAAGTTCAAGAATTTTGAGAGGCAGTGCAGAGTGATACAGCAGTATTCAGTAACATTGCTTTATTCAGCTAATTTACAGTATTTGATGGTGAAGCGTAGTGTCAGCGTGCTGCCCGCCCGATGTCCTGCAAGTCCAGCCGGCTCAGCAGACTCCTGGTATGCCGATGCCACTGCTGTTGTTATCAAGGCTGCCTGCCAACGGAACTTGGCCGCCGCTCTCCCGGTCACCACCCAGCGATGAGTAGCGCCTTGCGACTTACTCCGCCCCATTAGGCCTGCTCTGCCTGACCAAGGGATGAAGGTGGATGTACTGGTCACCCGTGGCCCTCAGGCCACCGCTGCTCCCAACACATGACCTGATTCAAACCCACGCGCACCTAGATTCTGTGCTGAAATTTTCCGCTAATGGTATTATGAATTGCTTCCGCAAGATGTAACGGTCATTGCTGACATTTTCTGTCAACAGAAAAGATGTCTTGCTTATACAGTCTAAGAACAGCAACCAGGAAGTCCAAGTGAAGCAATACTGATCCATGAGAGAGCCTGCCTGCATTCCGTACAGTATTTTTTTGTCAGTCTAGCAAAAGTTGGGTTGGGAAGTCATGTCACACCCACCTTATTCACCTGATCTTGTGCCTCAGATTTGAGCCTTTTCCACTCTCTATCAAATAACTTTCATGGAACTTCCCTTTCAGATTAAAAAAGTGTTCTGAACATGACTCAATGAATTCTTCCCCAGAAAACCATGCCATTTACATTTCGCAGGATAGAAAATTTCCCCAATGTTTGCTGTCCATTGTAAGCACTGAAGGATGATATATTATTGTACGCTGAAGTCTCTGTTATGTTTATTAAACCTATAGAAAAAGTATGCAAACTAATGCACCAGCTACATACCTGTGTTGGGGCCTAGCGCAATGGTTATCATATAAACATGATGTAGAAGGTTGTTGGATCAAAAAACGACAAATGAAACTTTTTTACAATTTATAAATCCGATCAAAAAATTTGATTATTATTTTTATTCAATTAATTCGTTTACATGTAATTTTTGATATTATTGTTTGTTTTATTTACCCTTATTTTTCTTTCTGTCATTTTTTTTTCTCCTGGAATCTGCCTGTGTCACCTATAATGTGGAAATAATTGTTAATGTGTGTGTGTCCGTCTCGAGTTGCTTCATAGAGGTTAGCTTTAACCACCATAAACAAAGCAAGTGCGATTTTTAAATCTGCACAGATTGTTGATTGCTATTCTCTCTGATGCATTTCACATCATGGGGTTGTGGTTAGCTTAGGACACAAATTTGAATTCAGGGCTTTGTCTGACATGGTTGTCCTTTCTCACTTGGAATCAGCTGTCCATAGACCATCTCACATTTCCAACGTACCTGGCAGTGGCTGCCTCCGACATTACTCTGCATTAATTGGTGCATAGTAATGAAGTAAAACCAATTAATATTTCTACTTTGACAGTTCTCTGCAATTTATTGCATAATTTGGTAAACCATAGTGTTTTTTCTGACATGCTCTGGTGGTTTCCGGTGATTAAGGGTGTCAGTGTGGTACTGGTGTGCAAGACTCACACTCCCTCTTGGCTATCAAACTTACTTGGAGTTGTTTCGCCGATCATCTTTTCAGGATAGCCAGCTGTGATGTCCTGCACGACTTCTTCTCTGAATATAGGATGCTACATGGAGGAAATTTTTTATACTTTAAAATATTCTCGAGTGTACAGAGTTATTTTAAAACTCAATCTCACTGTATTTTCATCACACACAACAGTTTCTGACAGACCGGAAGGTTCCAAGCTTACAAAAAATGTTTTAGTTGTATGAAAACTATCACATTAATTTTTCCATAAATACAGTCTACAAATCTCAAAAAGTTTAACAAGACAACTGTCTAGACCTTACTTATTGATTCTTTCTCTTACATTCGTAATTGTCCCTTCTCTTCTTTCAACAACATTCAAATGTTCACACAGTAATGTTTCATGTCGCATGGAGTACGGCGCGTTTATTCCGACTACCTGCCCACGCCGATCATCCGTCCCATACACGTCCGTCCTGCACACACATAACTGTGGTGTAGTAGACACAGATCTACTCATCTCTAAAATAACGCGTGTTCAAGACGGTGGAAATACGAGGGTCTCTAGAATTTACTCCGAAATTCCTTAGACATTACAATGCCTTCCAGAATGCTGGAAGTTAGAAAAGTATAATTATTAAATTGTCATTACTTCAACACCCCCCCCCCCCAATCAATTTAATAATTTCCTAAATTGCCCATAAAATTCACTATCCCCAGCTTTTAACACAGTCTATTGAAACGTGCACTCTTAGCTACTTTTGGTAAAATATGGGCCATTTGTTCCTCGGAGCTAATGTATTGAACATTCAGATGGCCTTTGTTGTATAGCTCTTGTATAGAAAGGATTTCACATCCACATGCTTCAGTCATCTATGTTCCCACTTCTGTAATTGACAGATTCTTCAAGAAGATGCTTAAGCCATGGGGTGTCTGTCATAGCTGTCGACGAAGCTGGATATTCTGCTTCTATTTCATAGTGAAACTCATCTGTCTCCTTGTCACAAGAAACAGTATTTTCAAACAAAAAACTATAAGAAAGTGAAGAAGATAGAAGCTCTACAACATAACACAGTCAGAATCAACATAGCAGTAATAGCATTTAAAATTTCCTTTTTGTATCACAGGCCAACATCAAGTGTTCCTTTAATATATCAAAGAATTCATTTCAAAAATTTCTACTCTAATTCTGTTGGTTTATTTTGCTGTCTACTAAAATAGTTAAGTGATGCACTTCGTCTGGTCATAGCTGTCATTATATACATTGAAAAACACAGTAATTGTCCATCTGGTTTAAATTCATCCATTTGACCACAAGCATCTCCACTGCATTTGACTTCCATCGATGTTCTCAGTGTTTACAGTCTTCCATGTTGAATCTTTTCAATAAGTATTCAAGATGAACATAGTGACAAAGAAACATTTTGCCACTGTTGCTCTGCATATTTATTCTGAGGAATGATTTTGGTTCTCCGAGTTCTCACATTCGACATTTTAACTAGTTCTTAATGTAGGTGACTTTTTTTTTTACTATTACATCCAGCTGGAATATTATCTACATATGGAAGCAAATTGAGTATAATGATCATCAATGCTTTCAACATAGAGACATCTGCCAATTTTGGGTTGTCGAAACATGATTTCCTTCATAAAACTGTCAAAAGTTTTTTTTTTTTTTTAGTTTGCATACAAGCCTTTTCTTAATCTTTACACCAGGTCTCAATGCAGGAATCAATTTTGTACATCTGTTTGTTCCATAAATGAATTATGTTCCTTCACCACACAAAGGAGCATTCTTAGTGTTGTGAATTGAGCAAGTGGAGTATAGTCATATCTCTTTCAATATTTCCAGACATGTCTATTTTTACTTTGAACATCCTCTTACTGTCAGTGATACTTTTATTTGCTGTAAGTGGTCCATAAGTCAAAGTTCCATTAGATGACTGAGAGTCCAATTTTTCCTTAATTTTTTTTTTCCATTCTTCTCCTACATCTCCTTCATGATGCCTTACCTGAACGTCTTCAGACTTCTGAGGTAAGTTTTCCCACGAATGTTTTTGCATTCAAGGGAAACACTGCATAATCCTTGAAAAATCTAAATTTTCTTGTTATTCTATTGCTTTTCCACAAAGTTTCTGCTCGCTTCCACTTCTTCTGACATCGTGGGCCTTGAGTTCCCTTCAACAGTTTGCACAAAATCAAGGACTTCAAAACAGAACTAACTTTGAGGAAACTGAAGAATGTTCTGAATTACATTGTTCACTTGAATGGTCTTCTTCAAGATCCAATCATCACTGCTTTCACCTTCAAATAGAAACATATCTTTTCCAAAAATTACATCTCTCCCAAATACAACCTTGTGTTGCTTGGCACACCATATTCTGTGGCTAATTAGACAGTTTCCAGTCACGAAACATTTTAATGGGATAGTTCCTTTTCAATACTTTCCTTGGAATGTGCCACTATGCAACACACCCAAAGTCATATTTGTTCAAATTTGGCTTTCTTCCATCCGATAGCATTTCTAGAATTTCTGCATCTAAAACTGAAGTATAACTATGGTTAATGATAAAAGTATCTGCCAGTAACTTTTGACTAAAATTGCTTTCAAACTTCGCGTCCAAAAATTGTGCAATGAGCCTTTTCAATGACAGTATGATTTAGTCGCTCTGCCACTCCATTTCGTAATTGACTTTGCAAATATACTCATGACCGTTGTCACTTTTAAATCTACTGATTTTCAGCAAATACATACTTTGGAAATACGAAGCAAGAATTGTTACCAATATTGTATCGACCACTGTGCCATACAGTTCAGTGAACAGACACATGGGTATTATATACTGTAGGACTGAAAGTTTCGGAGTGTTTTTCTCGTGAGTGGCTAGCCATCTGGCCGTATGGCTGGGGCGTTGTAACTCTATGGGGTAGTGCTGCCAACACATGCCATCCCACTCTTAACTTCATTTCCCAACCCTCGCACTCCCCTTGTTAGTGTGTGTATATACACAATTGAATCATTTCTGTGAGCTGCAGCTATAGCTATCACACTTTTGAATTGAACCCGCTGAATTTTTAAAAACAAGCATCCTCCAGCCATTTATAGTTTATGCACTGACAATTAATTATTTAGTGAACCTGACACTAGAAGAGCACCTTTTAGTTTTAATTTGAAATTCCAGTCCACAAACTATGCTTTCAACATAAATTTCTCCAACCTTTATTCTTATTTGATTCACCAGTTTGTTCACATCCATCAAAGAACAGATTAATTAACTAAATATCCTGTTACCCTCAAATCTAGAAACCAATCCACTTTGCCACCTGGAAAATTTCCAGTAACAGCTGAGAAAGAAAGGTTACTTTCATTTCTGTTTATTTTTTGGAGAGATTTAGCTAAATTTGCAGAACTATACTTCTATGCGTTTGTGGCAATCTAACATTGTATTTTTCCCCAATAATGGCATTGTTTCCCACGTCTGTAACACATATATTGGGTTGATACATAAGTTTGTTGCGTTTTTCTGTACGTTTGAAAAACACAACAGATACACATACACACCCTACTCATCCATAATTATTCTCCTTCACTATTTACAACAGTCTGTCAATGCTGAGATAACTTTTTGATTCCATGACTGTAGACATCGAGTGGTTTTGAGGTGAAGAACTCGCCGAGCCATGGTAGGAGAACCTTTTGCATCCGGCAAAGCTTAGCTTGAAGTTTGTTCGATAGGGAGCAGGAAAAACTGAGGGTGCAAGATCAGTTGAATAAGGTGAGTGCAGAATGACCTCCCAACCCAACTCTAGTATAAAGTTTTTGGTCAGTCTAGCAGAATGGGCGCGGGCGTTATCGTGGAGTAGCATCACTTTTCGCAGTCTGCCTGGTCGTTGTCCTCAAATTGCGTCCACAAGATGTCTCAGTTACTGACAATAAATATCATCAGTGATGGTTACATCTCAGGGAAGCAATCTGTACTACACCACACCATCACTGTTCAACTAGATGCATAATATTATGGATGCATGCAGGCTTTTATATGGGGAGTTGCTGCTTTGTTTGGGGGCAACCATTCTTTTCTTTTCCTTATGATCTTAGGATAAAGACACCATTTCTTGTCACCTATAAGGCTATAACGATACAAGTTAGGAATGGTCAACGTTGCTTTCAAGCAAATTAATCACGAACAATGAGAAAAGCACATACATTCACCTGCTGATTTATGTGTTTTCGGCTTAGAGCATGTGGTAAATTTTTTCAAACTTCTCCATTGCATGCAAATGTCGCACAATGGTAGAATGATCACAGTTAATAACATTTGCCAGTTCTCGAGTTTGCTGACATTGATTATTGTGGGTTAATGTGTTTAAACAATCTTTATGAAACTTCGACTGTCTTCCTGAATGTGCTGAATCACTTATGTCAAAATGATCCTTCTTAAAACGAGAAAACCGCATTCTTGCCATGATCTGTCTCATGGAATTATCCCCCTCCCACATGTGGCGTGAATGTTTCTGACTGCCTCCGTAGCTGTCATTCCTATTGAACTGTAATAGAAGAATACATCAGAAATGTTTAGATTTCTCCACTAGGCACTCCATTTTCTAGTGTCCAAACCTCCACTCATTATCTCTATACTTCAAAATGACAATATGTGAACTCATATAGCAACAGTGAACTACAAAGTAAAAAATGACAACTCCTAGCATCCACAGTATCAACCAAAATCTTATTTTTAGACAAAGCTTTGGCTGCATCATACATAGCTTGAGACTTGGTTGTCTCTGAATACATCATTTTACCTTTCTGTCAGATGCTGTCGACGATGGCAATTCATTTACTGTCCAGTTGTTACCTTTAGAATTATTAAGTTTTGCTTCTTTGTCTAGTAATCTACCCTTTAAGAAATCCGGTTCCAATTCCTCACTTGAGAAGGTATTCAGAGCAGTAACAACTACTTATGATTCTGGTGGAATTGTTTGTAAGTAACCGCATACTATATCAGTTCCTCCAATATTATCATCCGATCCTTCAAATTACCCATTAACTTACGAAACTCCAAAAAATTAATTTCAAGAGTTATTGTCATTTGCAGTAAACTTTAAAGGCCGTTCTTAATAAAAGCCATACCTTTCAGCTCAAATGTTTGAATTAATGTATTTCTTATTTTTGGTGTAGGCCTACTCCAAGCAACTTTGTGAAATTCTTTGGATTACTTGAGACTTACACTTCTTATCGGTTTTGCCATTCAGCTGTCTCAGCCATGTCCATGTATCTCTTTCAGACAAAACTCACTTCCAGCTCACATAGAAGTATTTCAGTCCTAAATTTTCAGTTGCTAAAGTTCTACCCATTAAACAACAGTACCTTGTATTCCTCCTCTTCTTGAGCCATGACTCTAAATTAGGTACTGGATTAATTTTTTCCACCTTTATTTGTTGTACTGTAACACCTGGCACCTGGGTCCATGACCACTTGATAAGAAAATAACACTTATTTAGGATAAATAATTTCAACTCGTTACTTCACACAATTTACAATTACAACCACGGGACAACAATGAAGACAAAATACAAACAGAGCGAAGAAACACAGAAAAAACACATAAAAAAGACAAAGAGAAAATAACTCAAAGGATTATTATTACATTATCATCATTTAAACACACTTTGTATTAGATAGGAAACTCCATGTCCAAACAATGAACAATGGCACCATTTAACCAAGATACAGAACAGCCTGCCACCACAAGTAAAAAACATAGCCTTGATATTAGAAATCTGAAATCATTAACTGATCATTGCTCTGAATTGTGTGAATTTTTGGTCCATATGTGTACAGTGAAATATCAAACAAGCTGCAAGTGCATGAATGATTTTTATAAAATTTATAATCACTGTGAATGAGACTTTTATACAATGTGTAGCTATCTCCATACTGTTGTCTTTGTCCATGTTTGTACTGTATTGTAACACTCTTTTGGTCTCCTTCAACTATTATTTATGCTACTTGTCAACTCAGATTATACAACCTGGGTCCAGCAAAAATTGTCATTTTAGCAGCCCTGGACATCTGCTGCCGTTTAGGTTACGGAATCTTCTTCTTGATACAGTTATGAAGTGTAGTGGCATGACCGAGAGGGAATTTGTTCTCGCTTGATATGGCTAATAACTATATGACATTGTTTGTCGTCTATCTTGATATATACACTCCTGGAAATTGAAATAAGAATACCATGAATTCATTGTCCCAGGAAGGGGAAACTTTATTGACTCATTCCTGGGGTCAGATACATCACATGGTCACACTGACAGAACCACAGGCACATAGACACAGGCTACAGAGCATGCACAATGTCGGCACTAGTACAGTGTATATCCACCTTTCACATCAATGCAGGCTGCTATTCTTCCATGGAGACAATCGTAGAGATGCTGGATGTAGTCCTGTGGAACGGCTTGCCATGCCATTTCCACATGGCGCCTCAGTTGAACCAGCGTTCGTGCAGGACGTGCAACCGTGTGAGATGACGCTTCATCCAGTGCCAAACATGCTCAATGGGGGACAGATCCGGAGATCTTGCTGGCCAGGATAGTTGACTTACACCTTCTAGAGCATGTTGGGTGGCACGGGATACATGCGGACGTGCATTCTCCTGTTGGAACAGCAAGTTCCCTAGGAATGGTAGAATGATGGGTTCGATGACGGTTTGGATGTACCGTGCACTATTCAGTGTCCCCTCGACGATCACCAGAGGTGTACAGCCAGTGTAAGAGATCGCTCCCCACACCATGATGCCGGGTGTTGGCCCTGTGTGCCTCGGTCGTATGCAGTCCTGATTGTGGCGCTCACCTGCACGGCGCCAAACACGCATACGACCATCATTGGCACCAAGGCAGAAGCGACTCTCATCGCTGAAGATGACACGTCTCCATTCGTCCCTCCATTCACGCCTGTCGCGACACCACTGGAGGTACGATGCACGATGTTGGGGCGTGTCCGGAGCAAGTATGGTTGGCCTGACACATCAGTGTCAATGTGTTCTTTTTTCCATTTCCAGGAGTGTATATAAGGCTGTAAAAATGAATTTTACTGCAGATGTTTTCCCCAGTATTCAGTAAATCAGTATCTCCTGGCGTAATGGTGTACATTAGAGGTGACAAGAAAATAACATAACTGATAGAAGTAACTGATTATTGAGGAGTAGCAGTTACTGTGATAAGGGCTCATCTGATACTAGCAGTTACTTAAATAACAGTGTTTGCCGCCACCTGTTTACAGAAGATCATACTATGCTTTCACGTCAACTAATCTGAGATCTGGCTATGATAGAGAGGGATATATCATCTGGAAGAGGTTCTACATGTCATGGAAATAACAGAGACTATGCGCCATCTATTGATACAACTATGTGTTATTTTGTGCGCTCTCACTACTTTCAGCACAAAAATTAAATAAAGTTAATGTCAGAGTGGTTGCTGATAGGAGCAAACTTAAAGGTATTGTACATGTACTAGAGTTCCCTTGGGTCATTAGTTTGGGCAGTTAGTACAAATAAAGCAATTGGAGCGACAATGGAAATAACTGTCAGAGGTTGTTATTTTTCTCTAGCTGTTATTATTCTCTCTAAGTTTCATTCTCTGACACTTAACACGCTACCACTACAGGTAACCCAGTGACATTTCCGGCGAGAATAGTTACTGGAGTGAGGAAAATATTTTTGTACCGCTATGGAAATAACTATCTAGAACCCCCAGTGTCCAGCAGTTGACAACTAATGGGATTCTGTTCTTTCCATTTCTTGTAGTTCCTGTAACAGTTGACCTTCTATCTGGCCTTTGGTTGTGTTAGAGGGTATTGTTAATAGTTTTTAGGGTTTTACACATATTGAAATATTTGAGCATTGTAGGTGATCTAAAAATGGAAAATAGTGGAGTACCTTCTCAAAGAACACCATAGCCCCAATGCCTAGTGGCACCATTATGATGAAAAAACGCTGGTGCTGTATGTAATTAGTGTGTCTTATCAACTTGAGTACAAAAAACTTGTGTAATTTCATAAAACTTGTCTTTGTGGCTTTACTAAGAAAAATGAGCTTTCTCAATTTGTACATATACACTGCAAATGGACTTTTTTTATTTAATTGATTATTGGCTACTGATTTTGAATCATTTTCCACATAGTATTGAGCATATCAGTTTTATACAGGGAAATTGTACAATGGAATATTTACACTTCACACACAAGTATGGAAAATTAACCATTTGATCCCAGCATAGATGGAATGAGTACAGGTATGCTTACAACAATAGTCAGATCAGGTACTTTGTCAGGAGCATTCAAATAAAAATATAGATTTACTTATATTAGGGTCTTCTTGTACTTGGGCATTCTACATGAAATTTTTTGAATAATATATGCTCTTTCTGTTTTGAAAGAGGCCAAGGGACTTCATTTTGGCCCTTTGGCCCTTTATTTTAAGTGCTCATCTATCTCGTTCATGAATTAGTATAATACATATTCAAATAATGGAAAATCCAGGATAGAATGTAACAATATTACGAGAAAGAAAGCTGCTACTCACTATCTAGCAGAGATGCTGTGTCGCTGATACACACAACAACGACTCTCACAATTCACACACACACACACACACACAGACACACACACACTTACACATAGCAACATTGCATGATGGGAGTGGCAACTGGGTGGGGGTATGGAGGATACTGGGGCAGGGAGGGAGGGTGGGTAGTGATGTAGAGTAAAGTGCTGCAGGTTAGACCACGGGCAGGGGAGAGGTGGGGAGGGGAGCAGAAGTAGCAGAAATGGAGGGAAATAAAAAGACTGGGTGTGGTGGTGGAATAATGGCTGCATAGTGCTGGAACGGGTGCAGGGAAGGTGTGGGATGGATGAGAACAGTGACTAATGAAGGTTGAGACCAGAAGGGTTATAGAAATATCGGATGTATTGCAGGGAAAGTTCTCACCTGCACAATTCAGAAAAGCTGGTGTTGGTGGGTGCCCATAGCCATACCCTGAATTTGTTTGTGGGTAATGCCTCCAAAGCAGAAGAAATTGTGTGTGAGGATAAACTTGTCATGGTGACTAGATTGTTGGTTTTGAATCTGTCAATCTTTGGGAAAGGGAGTGTTCAATAACAGGAAGGCTATGGGCATTAGGAACATTAATGTACAGGGAGGTGGCACCAATAGTGACAAGCATGGCACTTTGTGGTAAAGAGTCAGGAACTGTGGAGAGTCAGTGAAGGAAATTGTTCAAATGCCTCTGAGCACTACGGGACTTAACTTCTGAGGTCATAAGTCCCCCAGAATTTAGAACTACTTAAACCTAACTAACCTAATGACATCACACATATCCATGCCCGAGGCAAGATTCGGTCCTTCAACTATAGCGGTCGCGCGGTTTCAGACTGTAGTGCTTAGAACCACTCGGCCACTCTGGCTGTCTGGAGGAAATGGTTGGTATCTTTTAAATAGGAAGGTATGTTAGGGGTAATAGATTGTAGGGGTTGGTCTATGAGAGCAGCAATTCTCTCAGTAACTGGCCACAATGGGGCGTCTTGGGTGACTAGGTTTATGGACTTTAGGAATCATGTAGAAGGTAGGATTTATTAGTGGAGTGAGAGAGGTGAGCCGAGGCATGGACTCCAGGGAGAGGGTCTGAGGTGGGCATAAGGATTTGAGTAGTGAATGGAGATCTTGCTGGATTACTGGAATGGGGTCGCTGTGGCAAGGTTTGTAGATAGAAGTATCTGACAGCCAGAAGAGTCCTACTGCCAGGTAATCCTTGCAGTTAAAAACAACAGTGGTGGAGCCTTTGTCCACAGGTAGGATTAGAAGGTCAGGATCAGTTCTTATGTGGTGGACTGCAGCTATTTCTGCAGATGTAAGGTTAGAATGCATGTTGAGGGATTTGGGGAAAGATAGTGAGGCAACTGTTTATGCCATGCTCTGGCAGTTTCCGGTGATTAAGGGTGTCAGTGTGGTACTGGTGTGCAAGACTCACACTCCCTCTTGGCTATCGAACTTACTTGGAGTTGCTTCTCCGATCTTCTTTTCAGGATAGCCAGCTGTGATGTCCTGCACAACTTCTTCTCCCAAGATAAGATGCTACTTTGGAGGAAACGTTTTATACTTTTAAAATAACTCCGTACACTCGAGAATATTTTGAACTCAATCTCACTGTATTTTTATCACACATAACACTTTTCATACAACTAAAACATTTTTCCCCTCATGAACCATGGACCTTGCCGTTGATGGGGAGGCTTGCGTGCCTCAGCGATACAGATGGCCATACCGTAGGTGTAACCACAACGAGGGGTATCTGTTGAGAGGCCAGACAAACATGTGGTTCCTGAAGAGGGGCAGCAGCTTTTTCAGTAGTTGCAGGGGCAACAGTCTGGATGATTGACTGATCTGGCCTTGCAACATTAACCAAAACGGCCTTGTTGTGCTGGTACTGGGAAAGGCTGAATGCAAGGGGAAATTACAGCCGTAATTTCTCCTGAGGACATGCAGCTTTACTGTATGATTAAATGATAATGGCGTCCTCTTGGGTAAAATATTCTGGAGGTAAAATAGTCCGCCATTTGTATCTCCAGGCAGGGACTACTCAGGAGGACGTCATTATTAGGAGAAAGAAAACGGATCGGAGCATGGAATGTTAGATCCCTCAATCGGGCAGGTAGGTTAGAAAATTTAAAAAGGGAAATGGATAGGTTAAAGTTAGATATAGTGGGAATTAGTGAAGTTCTGTGCAGGAGGAACAAGATTTTTGGTCAGGTGAATATAGGGCTATAAATACAAAATCAAATAGCGGTAATGCAGGAGTAGGTTTAATAATGAATAAAAAAATAGGAGTGTGGGTAAGCTACTACAACCAGCATAGTGAACGCATTATTGTGGCCAAGATAGACACAAAGCCCATGCCTACTAGAGTAGTATAATTTATATGCCAACTAGCTTTGCAGATGATGAAGAAATTGATGAAATGTATGATGAGATAAAAGAAATTATTCAGGTAGTGAAGGGAGACGAAAATGTAATAGTCATTGGTGACTGGAATTCGTCAGTAGGAAAAGGGAGAGAAGGAAACATAGTGGGTGAATATGGATTGGGGCTAAGAAATGAAAGAGGAAGCTGTCTGGTAGAATTTTGCACAGAGCATAACTTAATCATAGCTAACACTTGGTTGAAGAATCATAAAAGAAGGTTGTATACATGGAAGAATCCTGGAGATACTAAAAGGTATCAGATAGATTATTTAATGGTAAGACAGAGATTAAGGAATCAAGTTTTTAATTGTAGTAGATTTCCAGGGGCAGATGTGGACACTGGCCATAATCTATTGGTTATGACCTGTAGATTAAAACTGAAGAAACTGCAAAAAGGTGGGAATTTAAGAACATGGGATCTGGATAAGCTGAAAGAACCATAGGTTGTACCGAGTTTGAAGGAGAGCATAAGGGAACAATTGGCAGGAATGGGGGAAAGAAACACAGCAAAAGAAGAATGGGTAGCTCTGAGGGATGTAGTATTGAAGGCAGCAGAGGATAAAGTAAGTAAAATGACGAGAGCTGCTAGAAATCCTTGGGTAACAGAAGAAATATTGAATTTAATTGATAAAAATGCAGTAAATGACGGAGGCAAAAAGGAATACAAAAGGTCTCAAAAATGAGATTGACAGGAAGTGAAAATGGCTAAGCAGGGATGGCTAGAGGGCAAATGTAAGGATGTAGAGGCTTATCTCACTAGGGGTAAGATAGATATTGCCTACAGGAAAATTAAAGAGACCTTTGGAAAAAAGAGAACCACTTGTATGAAGATCAAGAGCTCAGATGGAAACCCAGTTTTAAGCAAAGAAGGAAAGGCAGAAAGATGGAAGGAGTATATAGAGGGTCTATACAACGGCGATGTACTTGAGGACAATATTATGGAAATGGAAGAGGATGTAGATGAAGATGAAATGGGAGATAAGATACTGCTTGAAGAATTTGACAGAGCACTGAAAGACCTGAGTCGAAACAAGGCCCCAGGAGTAGACAACATTCCATTAGAACTACTGACAGCCTTGGTAGAGCCAGTCATGACAAAACTCTACCAGCTGGTGAGCAAGATATATGAGACAGGCGTAATACCCTCAGACTAAATAAAGAATACAATAATTCCAATCCCAAAGAAAGCAGGTGCTGACAGATGTGAAAATTACCTAACTATCAGTTTAATAAGTCACAGCTGCAAAATACTAACGCGCATTCTTAACAGACGAATGGAAAAACTGGTAAATGCGGACTTCAGGGAGGATCAGTTTGGATTCCGTAGAAATGTTGGAACACGTGAGGCAGTACTGACCTTATGACTTATCTTAGAAGAAAGATTAAGAAAAGGCAAACCTACGTTTCTAGCATTTGTAGACTTGGAGAAAGCTTTTGACAATGTTGACTGGAATACTCTCTTTCAAATTCTGAAGGTGGCAGGGATAAAATACAGAGAGCGAGAGGCTATTTACAATTTGTACAGAAACTAGATGGCAGTCATAAGAGTCGAGGGGCATGAAAGGGAAGCAGTGGTTGGGAAAGGAGTGAGACAGGGTTGTAGCCTCTCCCCGATGTTATTTAATCTGTATATTGAGCAAGCAGTAAAGGAAACAAAAGAAAAATTCGGAGTAGGTATTAAAATTCATGGAGAAGAAGTAAAAACTTTGAGGTTCGCCGATGACATTGTAATTCTGTCAGAGACAGCAAAGGACCTGGAAGAGCAGTTGAACGGAATGGACAGTGTCTTGAAAGGAGGATATAAGACGAACATCAACAAAAGCAAAACGAGGATAATGGAATGTAGTCAAATTAAATCGGGTGATGCTGAGGGAATTAGATTAGGAAATGAGACGCTTAAAGTAGTAAAGGAGTTTTGCTATTTAGGAAGTAAAATAACAGATGATGTTCGAAGTAGAGCGGATATAAAATGTAGACTGGCAATGGCAAGGTAACCATTTCTGAAGAAGAGAAATTTGTTAACATTGAGTATAGATTTATGTATCAGGAAATCGTTTCTGAAAGTATGGAGTGTAGTCATGTATGGAAGTGAAACATGTATGATAAATAGTTTGGACAAGAATAGAATAGAATCTTTCGAAATGTGGTGCTACAGAAGAATGCTAAAAATAAGGTGGATAGATTACGTACCTAATGAGGAGGTATTGAATAGAATTGGGGAAAAGAGCAATTTGTAGCACAACTTAACTAGAAGAAGGGATCCGTTGGTAGGACATGTTTTGAGGCATCAACGGATCACAAATTTAGCATTTGAGGGCAGCGTGGATGGTAAAAATCGTAGAGGGAGACCAAGATGTGAATACACTAAGCAGATTCAGAAGGACGTAGGTTTCAGTAGGATCTGGGAGATGAAGAAGCTTGCACAGGACAGAGTAGCGTGGAGAGCTGCAGCAAACCAATCTCAGGACTGAAGACCACAACAACAACAACAACAAAACATTTTTCGCAAGCTCGGAACCTTCTGGCCCGTCAGAAACTATCACATTCATTTTTCCATAAATACAGTCTACAAATCTCACAAAATTTAACAAGACAACCGTCTGGACCTTACAAAAGTAAGAGAAAGAATGAATAAGTAATTGTTCCTTCTTCTCTTTCAACAACATTCAAATATTCACAAATAATGTTTGACATCGCACTGAGACGGCGCGTTTGTTCCTTGAGCTGGACGTGTAACTCCTTACAAATGGAAGGCCTCAGACATGGCCAACCGATTCGGCTCAAATTTGGCAGGTCGCTTGTGTACAACTTAAAACGGAGGAATCTAAGATATTTTAGGTCAACACCGCCGCGTTATTGAAAAAATCACCCCTAAAAGTTATGAAGAGCAATCGACTCAAAATTGGCGGGATCGATAGATAACTGTAAACAGAGCATTTTTCATCATCAGCTATGGTATCCGAAAACGCATACTATTCCAGAAATCGAGGAAAGAAAGTTTTACAACTGTCGCTTCTGTTCCAACTTTTTAAACGGTTTTTGCCGACAGCACTGAAAGCGCAACAGCCAAGGTAATTGGCTGGGAATCTGAGAACCCGGGTTCGAATCGCGAGGAAACCCAGTGGATGTTATTATTTTCCTTTGTACTTTTCCATATCTCAATTGATAGGAATAGGAGGGTTAATAAGGTAAGTAAATCTATAAGGAACGATAAAAATAAGGTAGGTAAATAAATTTCTGAAACTTCTTGGGGTAGTAAACATCTAAAATGTTACTCCAGGTCACTTTAGAATGGCTCTTCCAGTCACTGTTACGTGTCCTCATTTTTCGTCGAACAACTAGATGGGTGGTACTTGTCACATAAAAATTTGAAACAAATATACTCACGGCACCAAGAACATCTAATGAATGCAATCTTTCGAAAGCTACACTGTTCCTTCCCAAGAGTAGGCGGAAAACAAACTTGGTTTACATTTAAAAATGTCTTTTTCGGGAATTAATTTTGATGCGTACCACGCATACGATATCATTGCGTGAAAAATCGATGCTGAAAGTTGGATATGAATTATGTTGTAAATAGTTATTGTATCCGTGCGGTTGTCCAATTCCCGCTGGGTTTCCAGAAGCACACTGCAATCCTGAAGCCTGGAAATAAAGTTTTTAACCTGGCGATAGAAATCAACATCACACGGCTGGTACACAGGTGTACAGTTGGGCGGTATTACTTTTACCGTGCACGTCGGCTGACCCTCGCCAACTATAATCATTGTGTCATATAATATAGCATTACTTTGTCCACTCCAGGAATCCACTACTAGAAAAAACTTGCTATCGGGAACGTATGGTTTTAAAACATTCTCAAGAAATGTTCTGTAAATCGAATTCGTCAGTTTGGAGAAGGTAATGTAAACATTTTTCAACGAGTCGGTTAAACGGTTGACCTCTTCTATAACCTGAGGACCAAATGTAACATTCGTTTCTTGTAAATGTTGCGCCGTGTACGAATGTGTTAGTAGGTTTTTACTTCCAACTGCGACAAGGATTCGTTTTTCTCCCTTATGCGATAACGTGCGTCGAATGTTCACCCAATACTCGCATCCTGTATTACCGGTGTTGATCACGTAATCACTATTAAAACCGGTCATAAGTGACGCCGTTTGCCTGTTGAAAAGAGCTCCCACTTTCTGTATATCTTCTATATTTTGTACCTCCTTATGAGAGACGTATTTAGTGACTCGCCGTTGACGAATTTTATACCCCGATCTGAAATTTTTTGCCCAAGATAATGATGCAGCAGACGTAGAATCCTTGTTGGCCGTATATTGAAGCGCTGCACCTGCAGCCCACTCCTGAAGTATTGTCGCTGTTACATTCTCGTTACGTCAACAAGATTCGACAAATCGGTCGTAAGTCCACATATTTATCGCCTGGTATTTGTCCTATCTTGTCCCTCCTTTAACGATATCACTTTCCCACAATTTCAAGTCCTTCTTCCGTTCCAGGGCTGTTGTTGCTCCATTCTTTTGCAGTGTTTGTAAGTTCAAATTTGGATGATTCCTGGCTAGCGCTACCGCCTTAACTTCTACTTCAAGGGGTATAGAGCTGTAGTTAAGTCGTTTAGTAACCGGTTCGTGATACTCATCGGGAACGGATGAAGCACATATTCCCAGAGAAGTGGAGATTTCTGAAGTGTTATGACAATTTAGGGATTCACTAGTCGGGATATCTTCCACTGAATCACCTTCTGCTTCGTCTTCATGGTATACTACCTCAGTATCAAGAAAAGTCATTTCGTTCGTCACCACCAAAAATCTCTCGACCATAGCCGTTCTTATCAAACTGGAACGCCGAGAAACAGACCTGGCTGCTTCCGGTAGTGCGTTGATAATGCATCTGTATTTTGCAAACCAAAACACAGTGACGGTAACTTCCCGCTTGCCATCGTCTGTGACAGGCTCCCAACTATATATTACAACGCTAGTCGAAGGGTGTACATCCTCCGTTACTCAGATTATGCACCTGAAAGATATGACAACAAATAATAACTAGTTACTACGGCATAAACAGACGAGCTAATTTCTACAAACTACATACAACACTCGTCATATGTTACTTACAGAATAACACTGTATTCATTCACGAAACTTATTTCATTCGGCACATTAATGATGGAAAAATCACTACTGTATCCGCCAGGATCACGGCAGCCTAATGACGGAAAACAACTCTTTCCGATTTACGTCTATAAGTCTCGTGCTGGACACCTTCTCTCTTCCAGATTCACAACTATGATATGACGAAGAGGCAACCGGGACAACATAACTCTCCCCGCGTGCATTCTGCCCCGTGCCTCGCTGTAAACAAGCGTCGCGCGGTTGGCTGTCTGTGATCCCTCGTGAGGAATTCGAAGCACTCTTACAAGGGGAGGCCGCCAATTGTGAAATTCAGATTCAATTCATACTGCGCATAATAAAAGCTCATAGCCAGAGGTGCTGTGTGGGAAAGCACCAAGATGTACTTCTCAGCCGCTGTCGAGAAAATCGACAGTTAAAAGAAACCGGCGTGAAATACTCACTACGATTGATAGTTTTCTACAGCGTTGTGGCGCAGCGGTAAGCTCTCGGGTTCGGGTTCGTAATTCCGAAGTTCGCCGGTTCGAATCTCGCGCCATGCAACCATTTTTTTTTAGTATTTGTTTTTTGTAATTCAAATGTTTGTACATACACACAATATATATATAATTCCCAGCAATCAGTTGCAACAATTATGCATATAATAAGTTGTTGAAAGTCGTTTGTCGTGGAAAAACTGGCAACTTCAAACAAAGTTAATAAGGTTACCTTATTAACCCTTTCCGCAAACAAAGTTGTATTTCATTAATGTTATTAATTGTCTTCATAATGTTAACCAAGTATAGTTAACGGAAGACGTAAAAACGATATTCCGAAACGAATACGTATAGCGTAAATCAAACGTTCGAATTAGAATACAAACCCCACGTACACAAATTTGCTGTGGCAGGTATGAAATATAAACTCCGTTACTCGCTCGTTACACTCGAAGGACAGATGTTGAATGGGCCGAAACGAGCCGCCGCATAACAGCGTAGTTGCCTGCCAACTTCGAAAGAAGGTAGGTTCGGTCCCTAGCGCAACTTATAACATCGTCGAAAATCAGTGCGGACGTGAGAGCTTTGGTACACCCTGTTAAACAAACGGAAAAATTGAGGCGGTACAATTGGACAGCGATCCGCCTTCACCAACATGTGTAAGCAATTCATATATGAATTACAAAACACTAATAATAAAAAATGTTGCATGGCGCGAGATTTTTTTTTTTTTATTTTTCCGCCTCTCCCAAAACGCTTCATATACCCTGCACTGCTTATGCTGCTAATTAGTTGGTTAGGCGTTCCATTGATTTTTTTATTTTTTTTATTTCATTTTTGTTCATTGTATCTGCTCGGGGCAGACATCGCAAGACACCCGTTTCAGTTCGTCGTTGATCCATTAACTCAGTTTTTTTATTACAGACGGCAGCTAACACACTGACCGAACGCGCTAAGCTACCGTGCCGGCTGTTCGATCCGGCCACCTTCGGATTACGAACCCGAGCGTTTACCGCTGATCCACGACGCTGTAGAAAACTATCAATCGTAGAGAGTATTTCACCGCAACGGTTTCTTTTAACTGTCGATTTTCTCGACAACGGCTGAGAAGTGCATCTTGGTGCTTTGCCACATTACACCTCTGGCCATGTGCTTTTATTATGCGCAGTAGGGATCGAATCTGAATTTCACAATTGGCGGCCTCCCCTTGTTAGTCGTAGTTGTGGTCATGTGACAAGCCTTAAAAGTTTAATATTTTACTAACCAACGGCGTTGGGGTCATTAGTTTGCCTACTTTATTATTATCATTCTTTATTAATTTACTTACCTTATTAACCATCCTATCCCTATCAATTGAGATATGGAAAAATACAAACGAAAATAATAACATCCGCTAGGGTTCTCCGATTCCCAGCCAGTTAGTTACCTTAGCTGTTCCGCTATCGCCGCTGTCGGCGAAAAGCGTTTACCAAGTGGGTACAGGAGCGACAATTGTAAAAGTTTCTTTCCTCAATTTTTGGAAAAGTTTGCGTTTGCGGACCCCATACCTGATGATGAAAAATGCTCTATTTACAATTACCTATCGATCGCTCTAATTCTGAGTCCGTTGCTCGTCAAAACCTTTAGGGTTGATTTTCTCAAAATCGCGGGGGTGTTGACCCAAAAGATCTTGGAGTATTTCATTTTAGGTTCTACACAAGCAACCTGCCAAATTTGAGCTGAATCGGTTGGCCGTGTCTGAGGCCTTCCCCTTGTTAGCCAGGATCGGCGACTACCTGCACGCGCCTATCATCCGTCCCATACATGTCCGTCCTGCACACACATAATTGTGGTGCAGTAGATACATTCTACTATACCACACTCGTCTCTAAAATAACCCGTGTTCAAGACGGTGGAAATACGAGGGTCTCTAGAATTTACCCCGAAATTCTCGAGACACTACAATGCCTTTCAGAATGCTGGAAGTTAGCAAAGTATAATTATTAAATTGTCATTACTTCAACACCCCCATCAATTTAATACTTTCCTTAATTACCCGTAAAATTCACTATCCCCAGCTTTTGACATATTTTACCAGAAGCAACTAGGACTGGACATTTCAGTAAACTGCCATTTGTTCCTCGGAGCTAATGTATTGAACATTTAGATGGCCTCGCCCTGTATAAAGAACAACAGCCGTTCTATCACATTTCGTTGTCTCTGATGAACCCTCACCATCGAGGACAACATACTGCGTACTATTTTTCAAGAAGTTTTCGAGCCATTCACATATCTGTGAACTTATACGATATGCTCGTAGTTTCTTTAACAATCTGCAATGGGGCACGATGTCAAATTCTTTCCGGAAATCTAGAAATATGGAATCTGCCTGTTGCCCTTCGTACATAGTTCTCAGTATGTCACGTGAGGAAAGGGCAAGCTGAGTTTCGCACTTACGATGCTTCCTAAAGCCATGTTGATTCGTCGACGTATGTTGCTTAGCCTCACGTAAGTCTATTATAATCGAACTGAGAATGTGTACAGGGAGTCTGCAGCAATCAGAAGTTTGGGATATTGGTCTCTAATTTTACGGGTCCGTTTCCTTACCTCTCTATATACTGGAGTCATCTGCGCTTTTTTTCCAGTCGCTTGGAACTTCGCGCTGGGCGAGGGATCTACGACAAATGCAGGTAAGGGACCAATGACGTATAACACTCCTTGTAAAATCCAAAACCTATAACAATATTAATATACAGAAGAAAACGCTGCGATCTTATGCACCATCCTAATAGCTTGCGATCTCAGAATTTGCGGCGTGAGGCACCGTCACACGTCGCGAGGGCCAGGGAAGACCACCCTCCCTTGGAAAAAGCACTTGCATTAACGTGCCTGTATACTAGACTTGCAGTCATTACGACACTCGCTTTCTAAGTGGCGCACACATTCCGCCAGTATCACGGTTATCGCCTGCTCGTTAGACAGCCAGCTATACACGCCAGCTCCTATCTAGCTCAGCTCCACCTGTCTGTCAAAACAGTGCGCATATAGCCGCGCCAGTCTCTCGTACTCCGCGCGAGAAAATTCAACATTTCTTCTTTTAAAATATGTAAAATTAAATCAATACGTTTTTCAGTTTACTGCAAATATTACTTTTTGAAGCACTGTAATCATTTTCTTTCTTTAACTACAAATAGTGGGGATAATATGAAAAATGTTCTCAAACATAATTTTGAGTGTCGAGTGTAGAGTATATACGAAATTTGGAAGGCTTCCTAACACCAAACGCTGACTGGAAGTATCTTGTATGATGAGGGGCCCTGTAGTCTGCAGGTTGACAGAAACTGTTCCGTCAGTGGAGGCGCGCCTATTTGGTAAAACATCCACACCACGTCTCCGTGCGACTTATCGCCAGCCACGGGTGGGTCTTGCACCTGTCCTGGAGAGTGGTGGCGTGTTTCAGCCCGAATTAATGGAGCGCTCTGTTAGTTCAGAGACAGGTCTCCGTGCCGGCGCTGACGCACGGCGTGGTAGGAGGTCCGCAAAACCTCAGGCGTGGTGGGGATGTTTTGGACTTTGCGAGGGAAATAAGGAATCAACTTTTACATTAGTATGGCCAGTGTAGCGGGCTGTGTGTAGCCTTCTTATCTTGAGAATCTGCAACTCTATTGGAATTTTCGTAAGAATCTTTACATACTTCTGCAGAACTGATATTTTTCATGTTCATTAGTGAATGACGGCGCTGCTGTTATTACGCAGTTTAATCTTAGTGATTCAGCTCATATAATGTGAGTTACTTTTTCGTTGTTTAATGAAGCTGTTTAATTAAACAGTAATAAAGTACCCAATATCAATCTGGAAATATCCACCAGGCTGTGGCTAAGCCATGTCTCTACAAAATCCTTTCTTCCAGGAGAGCCAGTTCTGCAACGCTCGCAGAAGAGCTTCGGTGAATTTAGGAAGGTACAATTGAAGCTGTGAGGACGGGTCGTGAGTCGTGCTTGGGTAGCTCAGACGGCAGAGAACGCCGTGAGGCAAATATCACGAGTTCGAGTCTCGGTCCGGCACACAGTTTTAATCTGCCAGGAAGCGCCAGTAATAAAGTAAACTTTCATTACATCAGATTGTTGCTGCTTACAAGTGTTACTCCACAGTAATGGCCCATACGAAGGAATGAACACCGCAGCTGCAACAAATCCCAGCCACCAGGTTATGCGATGAAAGCTGCCTCGTTGTGGAATTGTGGTTCTGGCTCGGAACCTGGGTCATTTTCTTGCAGGTATCGCCAGTTTTTCTCATCCAGATCGTTGCCCGAGTCAGAATGTGTGGCATGAGAACACCCATGCGTAGCGGTCTAGATATGAGATGCACACAGACGTATATCTCATTAAGGATATTATGAATGCAGTTACCATGTTAGTTTGGTCGCGGTACGTGGTAGTGGCTGAGTGAAGTAGGCAAAATCCGCGAAATATGGAGCAATAAATACTCTTCGGTAATACTAAATAATATGCACTGAGGCGCCAAACAGACTGGTATAGGCATGCGTATTCAAATACAGGCTGAATACGGCGCTGCGGTCGGCAACGGTAATATAAGAGAACAGGTGACACGCTCAGTTGTTAGATCCATTACTACTGCTACAATGACAGGTTATCAAGATTTAAGTGAGTTTGAACGTGATGTTATAGTAGGCGCACGAGCTATGGGACACAGCATCTCCAAAGTAGCGACGAAGTGAGGATGTATGTGTAGTGAACCGTGAATATCAGGAATCCGGTAAAATATCAAGTGTCCCACATCGCTGCGTCCGAATCATTTAACGAAACATCATCGATATGGGCTTTCGGAGCTGAAAGCCCACTCGTGTATCCTTGATAACTGCACGACACAAAGCTTTACGCCTGCACTAGGCCCTTCAACACCGATATTGGACTATTGGTGACTGGAAATATGTTGCATGGTCGGACGACTCTCGTCCAAAAGAACGGACACAATTGCTGACCTGAGGCCGTCTAGAACGAAATTACGATTGTATTAATACCTTGAGCTGCTGACGGGCGTTGACGTATAGCAACGGGGACTGGTGGAAATGTGTGCCCGACCGGGATAGAGCGTCCTTCATGTAAGCAGGAGATCCCGGGTTCGAGTCCCGGTCGGGGCACACATTTTCACCTGTGCTCGTTTATATATATCAAAGCCCATCAGCAGCTGAAGGTGTTAATGTAATTCTAACCTCAGACATTAGTCGAGCCATGCCACGTCGAGTTGCGGTACTTCCGTGTACTCACGGGGGCTTTACACGATGTTAGGGAGGTGTCCCAGTTTCTTTGGCTCTTCAGTGTATATGACTTAGGAGCATTGCCATATATGTAAAAGTGTTTTGATTGTATCACTTATGATGCAATTTAGTGGTGATAGAGTCTTCAACGTGTTTCATCAGTACTGTGGTGGCCTGAGGTGAGTGATTGTGGTTGGCAGATACCTCAGTGTACTGTGGGATGTAGAACACTTAGTTCTCTCAGAAAAGGCTATATTCTCTATTACCTTTGAACTTTACCGCATTACTTAATATACTCGCTTATACAATCCTCTCCCTGTTGCATCCATACTGGCATTAACGTTGCGTTACGCGACATATTTAACAGCAGTAATACTCTCTTAAAATAATGCTATTTAAATGAAGCTCGAAATGCGAGGAAGCTGCCTTATGTCATTAGGCATTACTTTTCATTGCATATATGTAATATATTGTTTTTATAATATTTTCTTACAGACTATATTTGCAGTTACTGACGGAAACGCGCAAAATCGTGAAAAGCATTATACATATGAAGAAAAAGCGAAATGCTTATGCGAGATCACTGTAGAGAATCGTTCGGTTACTCATTTGTTTGTTACGAGTGGTTTTACCTCGTAGTATATCTGGATTTTTTTTCTTTGTGACTCTGTTGATTGTCGGCAAACTGTAATTAACGAAAACGCACTGGAACATTAAAAACTGATATATTTATTAAAGTTTGAATAATGAAACTGGGCAAGCATCGTATGGCGTCTGTCAAATGAAACAATAAACGCATTTTCATATGTACGGTAAAGTTCGTAAATCACAGAGTATGTAGCTCTTCCTAAGAGTATTTGTTGCTCAGTATTTCGCGAATTTCTGTTCGCCACACTTATCCACTGTCACGCACCAAGACAGAAGTCCCTTACTATCTTACTAACAGCGTGAGACCAAGCGATAGCTACGAACATAACAAGGAGTCGATGGCAGTCCGTCATGCAGGAAAGTGTGTAAGTAAAAGAAAGAAAAGAAAAGAAAAGAAAAGAAAAGAAAAGAAAAGAAAAAAGAAACATTCCTACGGCCTACCCAAACCATTGTTTCTTGTTTCCCAATCGCGGTAGATGGCGCTGTAATCGACGAATATCCACTGTGCCTGTTTTTGCATTTAAGACACAAAGAATTTACGATGTAAATGAAAACCTTCCTGTTCAAAAGGTACATACTGATCTTCAGACATTGCCTGAGTGTGTTGTAAATGTGTACGGGGCAAATAAAAGACATTTCTAGCAAATAAGCTACTTGTATGGTAACGTAGTTTTCTGTTTCCTACGGGGTGGCTGTGATTGTATCACTTATGATGCAATTTAGTGGTGATAGAGTCTTCAACGTGTTTCATCAGTACTGTGGTGGCCAGAGGTGAGTGATTGTGGTTGGCAGATACCTCAGTGTACTGTGGGATGTAGAACACTTAGTTCTCTCAGAATCCACGTGAATGCATCGCCTGCGTTGTGGCCGAGCGGTTCTAGGCGCTTCAATCTGGAACCGCGCGATCGCTACTGTCGCAGGTTCCAATCCTGAGTTCTGAGTTGTAGGGCACTGATGACCTCAGATGTTAAGTCCCATAGTGCTCAGAGCCATTTGAACCATTTGAAGCTGAATGCTTCACTTCGGTCGCCTCCCTCGAACTCCTCCAACAGGGTGACTGATTTAGATGTGCGTTTCCGCCCAACCGCTGTAAATCTCCCGCTGGCCGCTACGCGGAACACAAACCACAACCACTCTAATAAGTTAAAATGCCCACAAGGTGATAATGACAGGCTCACCTGTCATGGATACTCAACGAAATCAAGCATTCCAATGGTGAGCGGCATGGGTGCTCAGCGATAGTAAGCATCCCGATGGGAACAAAATAGTATTACCTCAAAATCTTGTTACCGGATCACGTTAAACGTCGATTCTAAGCAGACACTGGAACCGGTAACCACGTTACACTCTACAGGCCAATTTGGAAGAGTCAAGTAGGTATCCCACTGCTGTCCAGGGCGCCTCCAGACACACTTTCGCTCAGTTCGAAGCGGGACTCAAGAATGAAGACAGCTCTACCCCAGCCAATGAGATTCCAGGCCGAAAGCGTTTGTGGAAACCTCATGGACAGTGGTGGTATACCACCATACGACCCGACAAATAGGAGTCATGCTCCGGGGTGCCATTACTTTTCACAGTAAGGCCTCTTTGGTTGTCAGCCACGACACCCTTACAGCACAACAGTCCAAGACATTGCACGTGCTGTTTTTTTTTTTTTTTTTTTTTTTTTTTTTTTTTTTTTTTTTTTTTGTTCTTCATGAGAAGCCATTCTGGTCTGACACTTCAGAAAGACAATGCCTGTCAGCACACGGCGAGAGTTTCTACTGCTTGTCTTCGTCCTTGCCAAACCATACCTCGGCCGGCAAGATCGCCTGGTCTCTCTCCAACTGAGAACGTTCGGAGCATTATGGGCAGCACCTCATCTGCATGGATACTCTGCAAATTACATTGAAGTGCCTGGCAGAGGGATCATAGAACCACCTTCACAATCCTCTATTATTCGAAACTCATAAACCTCGCGGAAACAACGAACACCCTTATCTTTTCGTACGAGCTCTGCTTTCCCTTATCATGGTGATCGTTTCTCCCTGTGTAGTCAGTGTCAACAATATATTTTCGCATTCGGAGGGGAAGGTTGGTGAATTTCATGACAAGATTCCGTCGGAACGAAAAACGGCTTTCTTTTAATGATGTCCAGCCCAAATCCTGTATCATTTCTGTGGCACTCTCTCCCATATTTCGCGATAATACAATACGTGCTGCCCTTCTTTGAACTTTTTCGATGTACTCAGTCAGTCGTATCTGGTAAGGAACCCACACCACGCAGCAGTATTCTAAAAGAGGACGGACAAACGTAATGTAGTCAGTCTCGTTAGTAGATCTGTTACATTTTCTATGTGTCCTACCAATAAAACGGAGTCTTTGGTTAGCCGTCCCCACAACATTTTCTTTGTGTTCCTTCCAATTTTTGGTTGTTCGTAATTGTAATTCCTAGGCATTTAGTTGAATCTACGGCCTTCATATTTGACTGATTTATCGTGTAACCGAAGTTTAACTGATTCCTTTTAGCACTCAAATGGATGACCTCACGCTTTTCGTTATTTAGGGTCAATTGACAATTTTCGCAGTATACATATTTTCTAAATCGTGTTGTAATTTGTTTTGCTGTTCTCACGACTTTACTAGTCGATAAACGACAGCGTCATCTGCAAACAATCTATGACAGCTACTCAGATTGTCTTCAAAATCGTTTATAAATATAAGGAATAGAAAAGGGCCTATAACACTACCTTTGGAACGCCAGAAGTCACTTCTGTTTTACTCGATGGCTTTCCGTCGATTGCTACGAACTGTGACTTCCCTGACAGCAAATCACAAATCCAGTCACAAAACTGAGACGATATTCCAAAGCACGCAATTTCACTAAAAGCCGCTCATGTGGTACAGTGTCAAAAGCCTTCTGGATATCCAGAAATACGGAATCGATCTGAAATCACTTGTCAATAGCAGTCAACACTTCACATGTTACATAAGAACGATCTTCACTAAATCCATGTTCACTGTGTGTCAATAGGTCGTTTTCTTCGAGGTAATTCATAATGTTATCCTACTACCTTTCTTGAATATTGGTGTGACCTGTGCAACTTTCCAGTCTTTGGGTATGGATCTTTCGTCGAGATTTCGCCGATCTAACGCGTCAGTTCGACAGAATTTTGGCACGATATACCTCAGGAGAACATCCAATAACTGTACTTAATAATGCCGAATCGAATAAATACCTGAATAAGCACCAGATGTGGATCAACGCGTTACTTACTTGCTCGATTTCTGAAGCACTTTGTGTTGGATAAATCATCCACATTGTTCTGTACATGTACTACACATCGACGGATTTTCGTCTCATTCGCATTATTCTTTCATGGCCTATAGTTTTTATGTGTGTTATAACGTATATCCATACTCCCAGAATGACTAAGAAGATGCGTTATAAATATGGTGAAAATACTGTTTAATTATTTGCAGTATCCTTAATATGGGAAAACCAATAATAATTAGTCTACAACAGATTGCTGTTCATAAAGGACTGTCATCTGTTTTTTGCAAAGCATTTGCTGAAGAGAACGCTTCTGCTCATATAATGTGTTTACCTTTAATCAGTTTCAACAGATGGTTCAAATTGCTCTGAGCCCTATAGGACTTAACATCTGAAGTCATCAGTCCCCTAGACCTGGAACTACATAAGCCTAACTAACCTGAGGACATCACACACATCCATGCCCGAGGCAGGATTCGGACCTGCGACCGTAGCAGCAGCCCATTCCCGGACTGAAGCGCCTAGAACCATTCGGCCATTGCGTCCGGCAAATTCCAATAGATCATCGAACATTGAGAACAGCTGAAATCTCTCAAATTGAATGAAGCTCCATGGCTCGACCGATCCCTTAACACGGTGCATTGTATTTGCAGCTGCGTTAGCAGTTCTGTTAACTATAATCCATTGCCCATCGCACGAACAAAAGCCCTGCCCTGTAGTTGGAAGAAATCACAGATCGTACCCGGTATCCTTGATATCGATTTGTTATAGAATCTTCGAATATATTCTAAATTAAAAAATAACGAGGTATCTCTGACAGAATGACCTCCCCATGGCAACCTGTATGATTTCCGAAAACAATGATCACGTGAAACCCAACTCGCTATTTTATCAGATGACTGCTAAAAGTAATGGACGAAGGCAGATAAATGCAGTATTTTTCGATTTTCGAAAAGTATTTGATTCAGTACCACGGCTATACTATTATCAAAAGTAAGGCACTATGAGGTATCAATGAAAATTTGCGTCAGTTGAGGATATTTGATAAGGAGAATGTAGCTTGTAATCTTGGATGAAGAGTCATCATTAAATATCAATGTAACTTAGATTGTGCCCCAGGGAAGTGTCTTGGAAGCCTTGCTGTTGATATTGTGCAGGGATATGCTAAAGTCCGTATTATTTCAAAAGTCAATATTTCACGGAATAATGCAGGTAGAGAGAGCCGCACGCGGTAGCCGATTTGTCTTGGGCGCCTTGCCACGGTTCGCACGGCTCCCCTCGGAGGTTCGAGTCCTTCCTCGGGCCACGGGTGTGTGTTTTGTCCGTAATGTAAGTCAGTTTAAGTTAGGGACCGATGGTCTCAGCTGTTTGGTCCCATAGGAGCTTACCACAAATTTCCCAAATTTAGGTTTTTACTGAAACTAAAGGAAGTGCAAATGACAAATAATCCTGAGTTAATAACGAGCATCAAAACCGTTATAGGGATTAGTGAACACAGGGTTGTCGTAGTGAGACTGTATATTGTAATCCCGAAATCCTCGAAAAACAAACAAAAAGTATACCTATTCAAAAATGCTGATAAAAATTCACTTGACGCCTTCCTGAGAGACTCATTCCAAATTAATAATATAAGTGTAGACCAGAAGTCGTTTGCATTCAAAAAATAGTATCGGCAGCAATTGAGAGATTTATACGAAATAAACTAAGAAACGGCGGAGCTGATCCTCCGTGGTACACAAAACGGGTTAGAACACTGTTGCAGAAACAACGAAACAAACATGCCAAATTTAAACAGACGCAAAATCCCTAAGATTGCGCTAAATTCCGGGCTTCTCTAAAGGATAGCCAGAGTTCAATGCGAGATGCCTATAACAGTTTCCACGACGAAACTTTGTCTCGAAACCTGGCAAACAAATCCAAGATATTCTGGTCGTATATGAAGTATGCTAGTGGCAATTTACAATCAATGCCTCCTACATCTACATCTACGTCTACATGACTACTCTGCAATTCACATTTAAGTGCTTGGCAGAGGGTTCATCGAACCACAATCATACTATCTCTCTACTATTCCACTCCCGAACAGCGAGCGGGAGAAATTAACACCTAAACCTTTCTGTTCGAGCTCTGATTTCTCTTATTTTATTTTGATGATCATTCCTACATATGTAGGTTGGGCTCAACAAAATATTTTCGCATTCGGAAGAGAAAGTTGGTGACTGGCACAACTTGACCAGAAGAAGGAATCGGTTGGTAGGACATGTTCTGAGGCATCAAGAGATCGCCAATTTAGTATTGGAGGCCAGTGTGGAGGGTAAGAATCGTAGAGGGAGGCCAAGAGATGAATACACCAAGCAGACTCAGAAGGATCTAGGTTGCAGTAGGTACTGGGAGATGAAGAATCTTGCACATGATAGAGTAGCAGGGAGAGGTGCATCAAACCAGTCTCAGGACGGAAGACCACAACAACAACCACAACAACAACAGTGTAATGGACGAAATGCGATGATTCCGAGTTCGTAATAACCTTACCAACAAAGATATGCCTATGAGGGAGGAGCTTACTGCAACATCTCTCAGAAATACTTCACATAGGGTAATGGAGGAAACGCGATGATTCTGGCTTTGTAGTAACCATACCAACAAAGAGAAGCAAATGAGTGAAAAGCTTTCTTCAGCTTCTCTCAGAAATACTGCATATAGGGTAAAGGGTGAAGTGCGATGTTTCTGGCTTCATAGTAACCATACCAACAAAGACATGCAAAGGAGGGAGGAACTTTCTGTAGCTTCTCTCAGAAATATTTCACATAGGGTAATGCATGAAACGTGATGATTCTGTCTGTGTAGTAATCATACCAACAATTAGACGCAAATGAGGGAGGAGCCTTCTGTGGCTCCCCTCATAAATACTTCACATCAGGTAAATGCTGAAATGTCATGATTGGGTCTGTGTACTAATCATACCAACAAACAGATACAAGTGAGGGAGGAGCTTTCTGCAACATCTCTCAGAAATACTTCAAATAGGGTAATAGAAGAAATGCGATTATTCTGGCTTTGTACTAACCATACCAACAAAGAGACGCAAGTGAGGGAGGAGCTTTCTGTGGCTTCTCCCACAAAAACTTCACATCAAGTAATGGATGAAATGAAATGATTGTGTCTGTGTACTAATCATAGCAACAAACAGATGCAAGTGTGGGAGGAGCTTTCTGCAGCTTCTCTCTGAAACACATCCATAGGGTAATGGATGTAATGATAATATTCTGGCTTTGTACTAACCATACCAACAAAGAGACGCAAGTGAGGGAGCAGCTTTCAGCAGCTTCCCTCAGAAATCCTTCACATCAGGTGATGGATTAAATATAATGATTGTCACCGTCTACTAATCATACCAACAAACAGATGGAAGTGAGGGAGGAGCTTTCTGTAGCTTCTATCTGAAATACACCACATAGGGTAAAAAATGAAATCCGATGATTTTGGCTTTGTAATAAACATACCAACAAAGTAATTAAAATCAGGGAGAGGCTTTCAGTGGCTTCTATAATAAATACCTCACATCAGTTAATGGATGAAGTGTAATGATCTTTTCTGTGTAACAATCAAACCAAAAAAGAGATGCAAGTTAGGGAGGATCTTCCAACAACTTCTCTCAGAAATACTTCACTTAAGGTAACAGATGAAATGCGATTATCCTGGCTTTGTAGTAACCATACCAACAAACAAACTCAAATGGGGGATGAGTTTGCTGTAGCTTCCCTCAGAAATACTACACATCAGGTTATGGATGAGATGTAATGATTGTGTTTGTATACTAATCATATGAAAAAAATGCAAGTGAGGGAGGAACTTTCTGCAGCTTCTATCAGAGATACTTCACATAGGGTAATAGATGAAATGGGATGATTCTGGGTTTGTAGTAACCATACCAACAAACAAACACAAATGAGGGAGGAGCTTTCTCTAGCTACCCTCTGAAATAGTTCACATTAGGTAATTGATGAAAGGTATTGAATGAGTGTGAGCACTAATCTTACCAACAATCAGATACAAGTGATGGAGGAGCGATCTGCAGCTTCCCTCACAAAAACTTCACATAGAGTAGTAGATAAAATGCGGTTATTCTGGCTTTGAAGTAACCATACCAGCAAACAAACGCAAATGAGGGATGAGCTTTCTGTAGCTTGTCTCATAAATACTTTACATCAGGTAATGGATGAAGTGTAATAATTGTGTCTGTGTCCTAATCATACCAACAACAGATGCAAGTGAGGGAGGATCTTTCTGCAGCTTCTCTCAGAAATACATCACATAGGGTAATAGATGAAATGCGATGATTCTGGGCTTCTAGTATCCATACCAACAAACAAACACAAGTGCAGGTGGAGCTTTCTGTAGCATCCCACAGAAATATTTCACATCAGGTAACGGATGAAATGTAACCATAGTGTCTGTATAGTAATCTTACCAAAAAACAGATGCAAGTGAGGGAGAAGCGTTCTGCAGCTTGTCTCAGAAATACTTCACATAAGGTAGTAGATGAAATCCGATGTTTCTGGCTTTGTAGTAACCATACCAACAAACAAAATCCAAATGAGGGGGGAGCTTTCTGTAGCTTCCCTCAGAAATTCTTCACATTAGGTAGTGAATGAAGTGTAATGATTGTCTCCTTGTACCAATCATAACAATAAACAGATGCAAGTGAGGGATGAGCTTTCTACAGCTTCTCTCTGAAATACATCAAATAGGGTAATAGATGAAATGCAATGATTCTGGCTTAGTAGTAATCTTACCAACAAATGCACACCATAGAGGGAGGAGCTTTCTGTAGCTTCCCTCAGAAATACTCCATATCAGGTAATGGACATAATGTAATGATTGTGTCTTTGTACTAATCATACCAACATACAGAGCAAGTGAGGGAGGAGCTATCTGCTGCTCCTCTATGAAATACCTCACTTAGGGTAATAGATAAAATGCAATGATTCTGGCTTTGAAGTAACCATACCAACTAACAAATGCAAATTAGGGAGCAGCTTTCTGTAGCATCCCTCAGAAATACTTCACATCATCTAGTAAATGAAATTTAATGTTTGTGTATGTGTACTAATAATACCAACAAACAGATGCAAGTGAGGGAAGAGCTTTCCACAACTTCTCTATGAAATATATCACATAGAGTAATAAATGAAATGCGATGATTCTGGTTTTGTAGTAACCATAAAAACAAACAAACGCAAAAGACACTTGAGCCTCCTATAGCTTCTCTCAGGAATACTTCACATAGGGTAATAGATGAAATGCGATGATTCTGGCTTTGTAGTAATAATACCAACCAACAAATGCAAATGATTGAGGAGCTTGCTGTAGCCCCCCTCAGAAATACTTCACATCAGGTAATGGATGAAATGAAGTGATTGTGTCTGTGTACTAATCATAACAAGAGACAGATGTAGGTGAGGGATGAGCTTTCTGCAGCTTCCCTCATAAATACTTCACATCCGGTAATGGATGAAAAGTAATGATTGTGTCTGTGTACTAATCATACCATAAACAGATGCAACTGAGGGAAGAGCTTTCTGCAGCTTCCCTCAGAAATACTTCACATCAGGTAATGTATGTTATGTAATGAGTGTGTGTGTGTATTAATCATTATAACAAAGAGATGCAAGTGAGGGTGGAGCTTTCTGCAGCTCCATGCTGAAATACATCACATAAAGTAATAGATGAATTGCGATGATTCTGACTTTGTAATAACCATAGCAAAAAACTAAAGAAAATGAGTGAGTAGCTTTCTGTAGCTATTGTCAGAAATACGTCTCATGGGGTAATAGATGAAATGCGATGATTCTGGCTTTGTAGTAACCATACCAACAAACAAACGCAAATAACGCTTGAGCTTCCTGTAGCTTTATTTAGAAATATTTCACATAGGGTAATAGATGAAATGCGATGACACTATATTTGTAGTAACCATACCAAAAAACAAACGCAACTGTGAGAGGAGCTTTCTGTAGCTCCCCTGAGAAATATTTCACATCAGGTAATGGATGAAATGTAATGATTGTGTCTGTGTACTAATCGTAACAACAAACAGAAGCAAGTGTGGGAGGAGCTTTCTGCAGCTTCCCTGAGAAATACTTCACATCCGGTAATGGATGAAATGTAATTATTGTGTCTGTGTACTCATCATACCATAAATAGATGCAAATGAGGGATGAGCTTTCTGCAGCTTTTCCCTGAAATACATCACATAGGGTAATAGATGAAATACAATGATTCCGGCTTTGTAGTAACCATACCAACAAAAAAAAGCAAATGAGGGTTGTGCTTTCTGTAGCTTCCCTCAGAAATATTTCACATCAGTTAATGGATGAAATGCAATGATTGTGTCTGTGTACTAATCATACCATAAACAGAAGCAAATGAGGGATGAGCTTTCTGCAGCTTTTCTCTGAAATATATCACATAGGGTAATAGATGAAATGCGATGATTCTGGCTTTGTAGTAACCATACCAACCAACAAACGCAACTGAGGGAGGATTTTATTGTAGCCTCACTCAGAAATGCTTCCCATCAGGTAATGGATGAAATGTCATGATAGTGTCTGTGTACTGATCAGAACAACAAACAAATGCAATGAGCGAAGAGCTTTCTGCAGCTTCCCTCAGAAATACTTCACATCAGGTAATGGGCGAAATGTGATGATTGTGTCTGTGTATCAATCATTCCAACAAACAGATGCAAGTGAGGGAAGAGCTTTCTGCAGCTTCTTTCTGAAATACATCACATTAGGTAATAGACGAAGTGCGATGATTCTGGCATTGTAGTAACCAAACCTACAAACAAACGCAAAGGAGTGAGAAGCTTTCTGTAGCTTCCCTGAGAAATACTTCACATCAGGTAATGGACGAAATGTGATGATTGTGTCTGTGTATTAATCATTCCAACAAACAGATGCAAGTGAGGGAAGAGCTTTCTGCAGCTTTTATTTGAAATACATCACATAGGGTAATAGATGAAATGCAATGATTCTGGTTTTGAGTTAAACATATCAACAAACAAACGCAAATGGGAGTGGAGCTTTCTGTAGCTTCCCTCAGAAATATTTCACATCAGGTAATGGATGAAATGTTATGATTGTGTCTGTATACTAATCATAACAACAAACAGGTGCAAGTGAGGAATGAGGATTCTGCAGCTTCTCTCTCAAATACATCACATAGTGTAATGGAGGAAATGCTTTGAATCTGGGTTTGTAGTAACCATAATACAAACAAACGCAAATGAGGGGGGAGCTTTCTGTAGCTTCCCTCAGAATTACTGCACATCAAGTAATAAATGAAATGTAATTATTTTGGCTGTGTACTAATCATTCCAACAAACAGATGCAAATGAGGGATGAGCTTTCTGCAGCTTTTCTCTGAAATACATCACATGGGGTAATAGATGAATTGCAATGATTCTGGCTTTGTAGTAACCATACCAAAATCAAACGCAAATTAATGAGTAGCTTTCTGTAGCTATTCTCAGAAATACTTCACATAGGGTGATAGATGAAATGCGATAATTCTTTCTTTATAGTAACCATTTCAACAAACAAACGCAAATGAGGGAGGATCTTCCTATAGCTTCCGTCAGAAATATTTCACATCAGGTAATGGACAAAATGTAATGATTGTGTCTGTGTACTAATGGTACCAGCAATCAGATGGAAGTGAGGGAGGAGATTTCTGCAGTCTCTCTCTGAAATACATCACATGGGGTAATAGATGAAATGAGATAATTCTGGCTTTCTAGTAACGATACCAGTCAACAAACGCATCTGAGGGAGGATCTTTCTGCAGTTTCCCTCAGAAATACCTCACATCAGGTAATGGATGAAATGTAATGACTGTGTCTGTGTATTAATCATTCCAAAAAACAGATGCAAGTGAGGGAGGAGCTTTCTCCAGCTTCCTTCTGAAAGACATCACATTAGGTAATAGATGAAATGCGATGATTCTGCCATTGTAGTAACCATATGTACAAACAAATGCAAAGGAGTGAGGAGCTTTCTGTAGCTTCCCTGAGAAATACTTCAATCAGGTAATGGACGAAATGTGATGATTGTGTCTGTGTATTAATGATTCCAACAAACACATGCAAGTGAGGGAGGAGCTTTCTGCAGGTTCTCTCTGAAGTACATTACATAGGGTAATGGATGAAATGCAATGATTCTGACTTCGTAATAACCATTCCAACAAACAAACGCAAATGAGGGAGGAGCTTTCTGTAGTTTCCCTCAGAAATACTTCACATCAAGTAATGGACGAAATGTAATGATATGTCTGTGTACTAATGGCACCAACAATCATATGGAAGTGAGGGAGGAGATTTCTGTAGCTTCCCTCAGAAATACTTCACATCAGGTAATGGACGAAATGTAATGATTGTGTCTTAGTACAAATCATATCAACATACAGAGCAAGTGAGGGAGGAGCTTTCTGCTGCTCCTCTCTGAAATACCTCACATAGGGTAATAGATAAAATGCAATGATTCTGGCATTGTAGTAGCCATAGCAATAAACACATGCAAATGACGTGGAGTTATCGGTAGCTATACTCAGAAATACTTCACATAGGGTAATAGATGAAATGCGATGATTCTGGCTTCGTAGTAACCATACCAACAAACATATGCAAATTAGGGAGGAGCTTTCTGTAACATCCCTCAGAAATACTTCACATCATGTAATAAATGAAATGTAATGTTTGTGTATGTGAACTAATCATACAACAAACAGATGCAAGTGAAGTAGGAGCTTTCTGCCACTTCTCTCTGAAATACATCACATTGGGTAATAAATGAAATGGGATGATTCTGGCTTTGTAGTAACCTTACCAACAAACAAATGCAAATTACGGAGCTGCTTTCAGACGATATTTGAGAAATACTTCACATCATCTAGTAAATGAAATTTAATGTTTGTGTATGTGTACTAATAATACCATCAAACACATGCAAGTGAGGGAAGAGCTTTCTGCAACTTCTCCCTGAAGTACACCACAAAGAGTAATAAATGAAATTCAATGATTCTGGTTTTGTAGTAAGGATACCAATGAACAGATGCAAGTGAGGCAGGAGCTTTCAGCAGCTTTTCTCTGAAATACATCACATAGGGTAATGGATGAAATGCAATGATTCTGGCTTTGTAGTAACCGTACCAACTAACAAACGCAAATGAGGGAGGAGCTTTCTATAGCTTCCTTCAGAAATATTTTACATCAGGTAATGGATGAAATGTAATGATTGTGTCGGTGTACTAATCATACCAACAAACAGATGCAAATGACTGAGGAGCTTTCTGGTGCTTCAATGTGAAATACATCACATAGGGTAAAAAATGAAATCAGATGATTCTGGCTTTGTAATAACCAGCCCAACAAACTAACGCAAATGAGGGAGGAGCATTTTGTGTCTATTCTCAGAAATACTTCTTATAGTGTAATAGATGAAATGCAACGATTCTGGCTTTGTAATAACCATATCAACAAACTAACGCAAATGAGGTAGGAGTTTTCTGTAGCTATTCTCAGAAATACATCACATGGGATGATAGATGAAATACGATGATTCTGGCTTTGTAGTAACCATACCAACAAACTAAACGCAAATGACACTTGAGCTTTCTGTAGCTTATTTAGAAATACTTCACATAGGGTAATAAATGAAATGTAATGATTCTGGCTTTGTAGAAACCATACCAACAAGCAAACACATATGATGGAGGAGCTTTCTGTAGCTATTCTCAGAAATACTTCACACATGGTAATAGATGAAATGCGATGATTCTGGCTTTGTAGTAACCATACCAACAAACTAAATGCAAATGACACTTAAGCTTTCTGTAGCATTTTTTAGAAATACTTCACATATGGTAATAGACGAAATGCGATGTTTCTGGTTTTGTAGTAACCTTACCAAAAAAAAATGCAAATGAGGGAGGAGCTTTCTGTAGCCCCCCTCGGAAATACTTCACATCAGGTAATGGATGAAATGCAGTGATTGTGTCTGTGTACTATTCATAACGAAAAACATGTGTAAGTGAGATAAGAGCTTTCTGCAGCTTCCCTCAGAAATATTCCACATCCGGTAATGGATGAAAAGAAATGATTGTGTCTGTGTACTAATCATACCATAAACAGATGCAAGTGAGGGAAGAGCTTTCTCCCGCGTATCTCTGAAATACCTCACATAGGGTAATGGATGAAATGCAATGATCCTGGCTTTGTAGTAACCATACCAACCAACAAACTCAAATGAGTGAGGAGCTTTCTATAGCTTCCTTCAGAAATATTTCACATCAGGTAATGGACGAAATGTGATGATTGTGTCTGTGTATTAATGATTCCAACAAACAGATGCAAGTGTGGGAGGAGCTTTCTGCAGGTTCTCCTTGAAGTACATTACATAAGGTAATGGATGAAATGCAATGATTGATGGAGTCAATCAGATGGAGTGAGGGGGGAGATTTCTGCAGTCTCTCTCTGAAATACATCACATGGGCTAATAGATAAAATGCGATAATTCTGGCTTTGTAGTAACCATACCAGCAAACATACGCAACTGAGGGAGGATCTTTCTGTAGTTACCCTCAGAAATACTTCACATCAGATAATGGATGAAATGTAATGATTGTGTCTGTGTATTAATCATTCCAAAAAACAGATGCAAGTGTGGGAGGAGCTTTCTGCAGCTTCTTTCTGAAATACATCACATTAGGTAATAGATGAAATGCAATGATTCTGGTTTTGTAGTAACCATTCCAACAAACAAACGCAAATGAGGGAGGAGCTTTCTGTAGCTTCCCTCAGAAATACTTCACATCAGGTAATGGATGAAAGGTAATGATTGTGTCTTAGTACTAATCATATCAACATACAGAGCAAGTGAGGGAGGAGCTTTGTGCTGCTCCTCTCTGAAATACCTCACATAGGTTAATAGATAAAATGCAATGATTCTGGCTTTGTAGTAACCATACGAACAAACTAAACTCAAATGACACTTCAGCTTTCTGTATTCTTTCTTTAGAAATACTTCACATAGGGTAATAAATGAAATGCAATGATTCTGGCTTTGTAGTAACCATACCAACAAGCAAACACATAAGATGGAGGAGCTTTCTGTAGCTATTCTCAGAAATACTTCACATATGGTAATAGATGAAATGCGATGATTCTGGCTTTGTAGTAACCATACCAACAAACTAAATGCAAACGACACTTAAGCTTTCTGTAGCATTTTTTAGAAATACTTAAAATAGGGTAATAGACGAAATGCGTAGATTCTGGATTTGTAGGAACCATACCAACAAACAAACACATTTCTCTCAGAAATACTTCACATCAGGTAATGGATGAAATGTTATGGTTGTGTCTGTGTACTGATAACAACAACAAACAGATGCAAGTGAGGGAAGAGCTTTATGCAGCTTCCCGCAGAAATACTTCACATCAGGTAATGGATGTAATGTAATGAGTGTGTGTGTGTGTATTAATCATTATAACAAACAGATGCAAGTCAGGGAGGAGCTTTCTGCAGATCCTTTCTGAAATACATCACATAAGGTAGTAGATGAATTGCGATGATTCTGGCTTTGTAATAACCATACCAACAAACTAAAGCAAATGGGGGAGGAGCTTTCTGTAGCTATTCTCAGAAATTCATCAGATGAGGTAATAGATGCAATGCGATGATTTTGGCTTTGTAGTAACCATACCAACAAATGAAACCCAAATGAGGGTTGTGCTTTCTGTAGCCTCCCTCTGAAATATTTCACATCAGGTAATGGATGAAATATAATGATTGTGTCTGTGTACTAATCATAACAAAAAAATGAGCAAGTGAGGCACGAGCTTTCTGCAGCTTCTCTCTGAGATACATCACATAGGATAATGGATGAAATGCAATGATTCTGGCTTTGTAGTATCCATTCTAACAAACAAAAGCAAATGAGGGAGGAGCCTTCTGTAGATTTTTTTAGAAATATTTCACATAGGTTAATAGATGAAATGTGATGATTCTGGCTTGGTAGTAAATAAACCAACAAACAAACACAACTGAGAGAGGTGCTTACTGTAGCTCAACTCAGAAATACTTCACAACAGGTAATGGATGCAATGTAATGATTGTGTCTGTGTACTAATGATAACAACAAACAGATGCAAGTGTGGGAAGAGCTTTCTCCTGCTTCCCTCAGAAATACTTTACACCCGGTAATGGATGAAATGTAATGATTGTGTCTGTGTACTAATCATACCATAAACAGATGCAAATGAGGGATGAACTTTCTGCAGCTATTCTCTGAAATATATCGCACAGGGTAATAGATGAAATGCGATGATTCTGGCTTTGTAGTAACCATACCAAAGAACTAAACGGAAATAAGGGTGTTGCTTTCTGTACTATTCTCAAAAATACTTCACATAGGGTAATAGATGAAACGAATGATTCTGGCCTTATAGTAACCTTTCCAACAAACAAATGCAAATGAGGGATGTGCTTTCTGTGGCTTTCCTCAGAAATACTTCACATCAGGTAATGGACAAAATGTAATGATTGTGTCTTTGTACTAATCATACCAACATACAGAGCAAGTGTGGGAGGAGCTTTCTGCTGCTCCTCTATGAAATACTTCACATAGGGTAATAGATGAAATGCGATGATTCTGGCTTTGTAAAAACCATAGCAACAAACAAATGCAAATTAGGGAGGAGCTTTCTGTAGCATCCCTCAGAAGTACTTCACATCATGTAATAAATGAAATGTAATGTTAGTGTATGTGTACTAATAATACCAACGAACAGATGCAAGTGAGGGAAGAGCTTTCCACAACTTCTCTCTGAAATATATCACATAGAGTAATAAATGAAATGCGATGATTCTGGTAAGAATACCAACAAACAGATGCAAGTGAGGGAGTAGCTTTCGGCAGCTTCTCTCTGAAATACATCAAATAGGTTAATAGATGAAATGCGATTATTCTGGTTTTGTAGTAACCATAAAAACAAACAAACGCAAATGACACTTGAGCCTTCTGTAGCTTTTGTCAGGAATACTTCACATAGAGTAATAGATGAAATGCGATGTTTCTCACTTTGTAGTTATAATACCAACAAACAAACGCAAGTGATTGAGAAGCTTGCTGTAGCCCCCCTCAGAAATACTTCACGTCAGGTAATGGATGAAATGAAATGATTGTGTCTGTGTACTAATCATAACAACAAACAGATGTAGGTGATGGATGAGCTTTCTGCAGCTTTCCTCATAAATACTTCACATCCGGTAATGGATGAAAAATAATGATTGTGTCTGTGTACTAATCATACCATAAACAGATGCAACTGAGGGAAGAGCTCTCTGCAGCTTCCCTCAGAAGTAGTTCACATCAGGTAATGGATGATATGTAATCAGTGTGTGTGTGTATTAATCATTATAACAAAACAGATGCAAGTGAGGGTGGAGCTTTCTGCAGCTCCATGCTGAAATACATCACATAAAGTAATAGATGAATAGCGATGATTCTGGCTTTGTAATAACCATAGGAAAAAACTAAAGCAAATGAGGGAGTAGCTTTCTGCAGCTATTCTCAGAAATACATCTCATGGGGTAATAGATGAAATGCGATGATTCTGGCTTTGTAGTAACCATACCAACAAACAAATGCAAATGACACTTGAGCTTCCTGTAGCTTTATTTAGAAATATTTCACATAGGGTAATAGATGAAATGCGATGACACTATATTTGTAGCAACCATATCAACAAACTAACGCAACTGAGAGAGGAGCTTTCTGTAGGTCCCCTGAGAAATATTTTATATCAGGTAATGGATGAAATGTAATGATTGTGTCTGTGTACTAATCTAAACAACAAACAGATGCAAGCGTGGGAAGAGCTTTCTGCAGCTTCCCTGAGAAATACTTCACATCAGCTAATGGATGAAATGCAATGATTTTGTCTGTGTAGTAATCGTACCATAAACAGAAGCAAATGAAGGGTGAGCTTTCAGCAGCTTTTCTCTGAAATACATCACATAGGGTAATAGAGGAAATGCGATGATACTGGCTTTGTAGTAACCATACAAAACCAACATACGCAAATGAGGGAGGATTTTATTGTAGCTTCACTCACAAATACTTCACATCAGGTAATGGATGAAATGTTATGATTGTGTCTGTATACTAATCATAACAACAAACAGGTGCAAGTGAGGGATGAGGATTCTGCAGCTTGTCTCTAAAATACATCACATAGTGTACTGGACGAAATGCTTTGAATCTGGGTTTGTAGTAACCATAATACAAACAAACGCAAATGAGGGGGGAGCTTTCTGTAGCTTCCATCAGAATTACTTCACATCAAGTAATAAATGAAATGTAATGATTTTGGCTGTGTACTAATCATTCCAACAAACAGATGCAAATGAGGGATGAGCTTTCTGCAGCTTTTATCTGAAATACATCACATGGGGTAATAGACGAAATGCAATGATTCCGGCTTTGTGGTAACCATACCAAATACAAACGCAAATTAAAGAGTAGCTTCCTGTAGCTATTCTCAGAAATACTTCACATAGGGTAATAGATGAAATGCGATGATTCTGGTTTTGTAGTAACCATACCAACAAATAAACGCAAATGAGGGAGGAGCTTTCTATAGTTTCCCTCAGAAATACTTCACATCAGGTAATGGATGAAATGTAATGATTGTGTCTGTGTACTAATCATTCCAACAAACAGATGCAAATGAGGCGTGTGTTATCTGCAGCTTTTCTCTGAAATACATCACATGGGGTAATAGATGAAATGCAATGATTCTGGCTTTGTAGTAACCATACCAAAAACAAACGCAAATGAATGAGTAGCTTTCTGTAGCTATTCTCAGAAATACTTCACATAGGGTAATACATGAAATGCGATAATTCTTTCTTTATAGTAAACATTTAAATAAACAAATGCAAAAGAGGGAGGATCTTTCTGTAGCTTCCGTCAGAAATACTTCACATCAGGCAATGGATGAAATGTAATGATTGTGTCTGTGTACTAATTTTACCAACAATCAGATGGTAGTGAGGGTTGAGATTCCTGCAGTCTCTCTCTGAAAACATCACATGGGGTAATAGATGAAAACGATATTTCTGTGTTTGTAGTAACCATACGAGCCAACAAACTCATCTGAGGGAGGATCTTTCTGTAGCTTCCCTCAGAAATACTTCACATCAGGTAATGGATGAAATGTAATGATTTTGTCTTAGTGCTAATCATACCAACATACAGAGCAAGTGAGGGAGGATCTTTCTGCTGCTCCTCTCTGGAATACCTCACATAGGGTAATATGTAAAATGCGATAATTCTGGCTTTGTAGTAGCCTAGCAACAAACAAATGCAAATGACGGAGGAGCTCTCTGTAGCTATACTCAGAAATACTTCACATAGGGTAATAGATGAAATGCGATGATTCTGGCTTCGTAGTAACCATACCAACAAACAAATGCAAATTAGGGAGGAGCTTTCTGTAGCATCCCTCAGAAATACTTCACTTCATGTAATAAATGAAATGTGATGTTTGTGTCTGCGTACTAATCATACAACAAAATGATGCAAGTGAAGGAGGAGCTTTCTGCAACTTCTCTCTGAAATACATCACATTGGGTAATAAATGAAATGGGATGATTCTGGCTTTGTAGTAACTATACCAACAAACAAATGCAAATTAGGGAGCTGCTTTCAGAGCATACCTGAGAAATACTTCACATCATCTAGTAAATGAAATTTAATGTTTGTGTATTCTCAGAAATACTTCACATAGGGTAATAGATGAAATGCAATGATTCTGGCTTCGTAGTAACCATGTTGTTGTTGTTGTCTTCAGTCCTGAGACTGGTTTGATGCAGCTCTCCATGCTACTCTATCCTGTGCAAGCTTCTTCATCTCCCAGTACCTACTGCAACCTACATCCTCCTGAATCTGCTTTGTGTATTCATCTCTTGGTCTCCCTCTACGATTTTTACCCTCCACGCTGCCCTTCAATACTACATTGGTGATCCCTTGATGCCTCAGAACATGTCCTACCAACCGATCCCTTCTTCTAGTCAAGTTGTGCCACAAACTTCTCTTCTCCCCAATCCTATTCAATACCTCCTCATTAGTTACGTGATCTATCCACCTTATCTTCAGTATTCTTCTGTAGCACCACATTTCGAAAGCTTCTATTCTCTTCTTGTCCAAACTAGTTATCGTCCATGTTTCACTTCCATACATGGCTACACTCCAAACAAATACTTTCAGAAACGACTTCCTGATACATAAATCTATATTCGATGTTAACAAATTTCTCTTCTTCATAAACGCTTTCCTTGCCATTGCCAGTCTACATTTTATATCCTCTCTACTTCGACCATCATCAGTTATTTTACTTCCTAAATAGCAAAACTCCTTTACTACTTTAAGTGTCTCATTTCCTAATCTAATTCCCTTAGCATCACCCGATTTAATTTGACTACATTCCATTATCCTCGTTTTGCTTTTGTTAATGTTCATCTTATATCCTCCTTTCAAGACACTGTTCATTCCGTTCAACTGCTCTTCCAAGTCCTTTGCCGCCTCTGACAGAATTACAATGTCATCGGCGAACCTCAAAGTTTTTACTTCGTCTCCATGAATTTTAATACCTACTCCGAATTTTTCTTTTGTTTCCTTTACTGCTTGCTCAATATACAGATTGAATAACATCGGGGATAGGCTACAACCCTGTCTCACTCCTTTCCCAACCACTGCTTCCCTTTCATGCCCCTCGACTCTTATTACTGCCATCTGGTTTCTGTACAAATTATAAATAGCCTTTCGCTCCCTGTATTTTACCCCTGCCACCTTTAGAATTTGAAAAAGAGTATTCCAGTCAACATTGTCAAAAGCTTTCTCTAAGTCTACAAATGCTAGAAACGTAGGTATGCCTTTTCTTAATCTTTCTTCTAAGATAAGTCGTAAGGTCAGTATTGCCTCACGTGTTCCAACATTTCGACGGAATCCAAACTGATCCTCCCCGAGGTCTGCATCTACCAGTTTTTCCATTCGTCTGTAAAGAATTCGCGTTAGTATTTTGCAGCCGTGGCTTATTAAACTGATAGTTCGGTAATTTTCACATCTGTCAGCACCTGCTTTCTTTGGGATTTGAATTATTATATTCTTCTTGAAGTCTGAGGGTATTTCGCCTGTCTCATACATCTTGCTCACCAGCTGGTAGAGTTTTGTCATGACAGGCTCTCCCAAGGCCGTCAGTAGTTCTAATGTAGTAACCATACCAACAAACAATTGCAAATTAGGGAGGAGCTTTCTGTAGCATCCCTCAGAAATACTTCACACCATGTAATGAATGAAATATAATGTTTGTGTCTGTGTACTAATCACACAACAAAATGATGCAAGTGAAGGAGGAGCTTACTGCAACTTCTCTCTAAAATATATCACATCAAGTAATAAATGAAATGCGGTGATTCTGGTTTTGTAGTAAGAATACCATAAACAGATGCAAGTGAGGGAGGAGCTTTCTGCAGCTTCTCTCTGAAATACATCACATTGGGTAATGGATAAAATGCAATGATTCTGGCTTTGTAGTAACAATACCAACAAACAAACGCAAATGACGCTAGAGCTTTCTGTAGCTCTTTTCAGAAATATTTCACACATGGCAAAAGATAAAATGCGATGATTCTGGCTTTGTGGTAACCATACCAACAACAAAACGCAAATGAGGGAAGAGCTCTCGCTAGCCCCCCTCAGAAATACTTAACATCAGGTGATGGATGAAATGCAGTGATTGTGTATGTGTACTAATCATACCATAAACAGATGCAAGTGAGGGAAAAGCTTTCTGCAGGTTTTTTTTCTGAAATACAAAACATAGTGTAATAAATGAATTGCGAAGATTCTAGATTTGTAATAACCATACGAAGAAACAAATGCAATTGAGGGATGAGTTTTCTATAGCTATTCTCTGAAATATTTGACATAGGGTAATAGATGAAATGTGATGATTCTATCTTTGTAGTGATCATACAAACAAAGAAATGAAAATTAGGGAGAAGCTTTCAGTAGCAGCCTTCAGTAATATTTCACATCATGTAATAAATGAAATATAATGATTGTGTCTGTGTACTAATCATACTATAAATAGATGCAAGTGAGGGAAAAGCTTTCTGCAGCTTTTATTTGAGATACATCACATAGGGTAATAGATGAAACGCAATGATTCTGGTTTTGAGTTAAACATACCAACAAACAAACGCAAATGGGGGAGGAGCTTTCTGCATCTTCCCTCAGAAATATTTTACATCAGGTAATGGATGAAATGTTATGATTGTGTCTGTATACTAATCATAACAACAAACAGCTGCAAGTGAGGGATGAGGATTCTGCAGCTCCTCTCTAAAATACATCACATTTGGTAATGGACGAAATGCTTTGAATCTGGGTTTGTAGTAACCATAAAACAAACAAACACAAATGAGGGGGGAGCTTTCTGTAGCTACCCTCATAATTACTTCACATCATGTAATAAATGAAATGTAATGATTTTGGCTGTGTACTAATCATTCCAACAAACAGTTGCAAATGAGGGGTGAGTTATCTGCAACTTTTCTCTGAAATACATCACATGGGGTAATAGATGAAATGCAATGATTCTGGCTTTGTAGTAACCATACCAAAAACAAACGCAAATGAATGAGTAGCTTTCTGTAGCTATTCTCAGAAATACTTCACATAGGGTAATAGATGAAATGCGATAATTCTTTCTTTATAGTAACCATTTCAATAAACAAATGCAAATGAGGGAAGATCTTTCTGTAGCTTCCGTCAGAAATACTTCACATCAGGTAATGGACGAAATGTGATGATTGTGTCTGTGTATTAATCATTCCAACAAACAGATGCAAGTGAGGGAGGATCTTTCTGCAGCTTCTTTCTGAAATACATCACATTAGGTAATAGATGAAATGCGATGATTGTGGCATTGCAGTAACCATACCAACAAAGAAACGCAAATGAGTGTTGTGCTTCCTGTAGCTTCCCTCAGAAATATTTCACATCAGGTAATGGACAAAATGTGATGATTGTGTCTGTGTATTAATCATTCCAACAAACAGATGCAAGTGAGGGAGGACCTTTCTGCAGCTTCTTTCTGAAATACATCACATTAGGTAATAGATGAAATGCGATGATTCTGGCATTGTAGTAACCATACCTACAAACAATCGCAAAGGAGTGAGGAGCTTTCTGTAGCTTCCCTGAGAAATACTTCACATCAGGTAATGGTCGAAATGTGATGTTTGTGTCTGTGTATTAATCATTCCAACAAACAGATGCAAGTGAGTGAGGAGCTTTTTGCATGGTCTCGCTGAATTACATTACATAGGATAATGGATGAAATGCAATGATTCTGGCTTCGTAGTAACCATTCCAACAAACAAACGCAAATGAGGGAGGAGCTTTCTGTAGCTTCCCTCAGAAATACTTCACATCAGGTAATGGATGAAATGTAATGATTGTGTCTCAGTACTAATCATACCAACATACAGAGCAAGTGAGGGTGGAGCTTTCTGCTGCTCCTCTCTGGAATACCTCACATAGGGTAATAGTAAAATGCGATGATTCTGGCTTTGTAGTAGCCTAGCAACAAACAAATGCAAATGACGGAGGAGCTCTCTGTAGCTATACTCAGAAATACTTCACATAGGGTAATAGATGAAATGCGATGATTCTGGCTTCGTAGTAACCATACCAACAAACAAATGCAAATTAGGGAGGAGCTTTCTGTAGCATCCCTCAGAAATACTTCACTTCATGTAATAAATGAAATGTAATGTTTGTGTCTGTGTACTAATCATACAACAAAATGATGCAATTGAAGGAGGAGCTTTCTGCAACTTCTCTCTGAAATACATCACAATGGGTAATAAGTGAAATGGGATGATTCTGGCTTTGTAGTAACTATACCAACAAACAAATGCAAATTAGGGAGCTGCTTTCAGAGCATACCTGAGAAATACTTCACATCATCTAGTAAATGAAATTTAATGTTTGTGTATTCTCAGAAATACTTCACATAGGGTAATAGATGAAATGCAATTATTCTGGCTTCGTAGTAACCATACCAACAAACAATTGCAAATTATGGAGGAGCTTTCTGTAGCATCCCTCAGAAATACTTCACACCATGTAATGAATGAAATGTAATGTTTGTGTCTGTGTACTAATCATACAACAAAATGATGCAAGTGAAGGAGGAGCTTACTGCAACTTCTCTCTAAAATACATCACACAGAGTAATAAATGAAATGCGATGATACTGGTTTTGTAGTAAGAATACCATAAACAGATGCAAGTGAGGGAGGAGCTTTCTGCAGCTCCTCTCTGAAATACATCACATTGGGTAATGGATGAAATGCAATGATTCTGGCTTTGTAGTGACAATACCAACAAACAAACGCAAATGACGCTTGAGCTTTCTGTAGCTCTTTTCAGAAATACTTCACACATGGCAAAAGATGAAATGCGATGATTCTGGCTTTGTGGTAACCATACCAACAACAAAACGCAAATGGGGGAAGAGCCCTCGCTAGCCCCCCTCAGAAATACTTAACATCAGGTGATGGATGAAATGCAGTGATTGTGTATGTGTACTAATCATACCATAAACAGATGCAAGTGAGGGAAAAGCTTTCTGCAGGTTTTTTTTTTCTGAAATACATCGCATAGGGTAATAAATGAATTGCGAAGATTCTAGATTTGTAATAACCATACGAAGAAACAAATGCAAATGAGGGATGAACTTTCTATAGCTATTCTCAGAAATATTTGACATAGGGTAATAGATGAAATGTGATGATTCTAACTTTGTAGTGATCATACAAACAAAGAAATGAAAATTAGGGAGAAGCTTTCAGTAGCAGCCTTCAGTAATATTTCACATCATGTAATAAATGAAATGTAATGATTGTGTCTGTGTACTAATCATACCAACAAACAAACACAAATGAGGGAGGTGCTTTCTGTAGTAATCATTCCAACGAACTGATGCAAGTGAGAAAGGAGCTTTCTGCAGCTTTCCTCCGAAATACATGTGTCTGTGTACTAATCATACAAAAACAGATGCAGGCGAGGGAAGAGATTATTGCAGCTTCTCTCTGAATTACATCTATTGCAGCTTCTCTCTGAAAAACATCACATAGGGTAATAAATGAAATGGGATGAATCTGGCTTCGTAGTAACCATACCAACAAACAAATGCAAATTAGGGAAGAGCTTTCTGTAGCATATCTGAGAAATACTTCACATCATCTTGTAAATGAAATTTAATGCTTGTGTCTGTGCACTAATAATACCAACAAACAGATTCAAGTGAGGTAAGAGCTTTCTGCAAACTTCACTCTGAAATACATCACATAGAGTAATAAATGAAATGTGATGATTCTGGTTTTGTAGTAAGAATACCAACAAACAGATGCAAATGAGGGAGGAGCTTTCTGCAGCTTCTCTCTGAAATACATCACATAGGTTAACAGATAAAAAGCGATGATTCTGGTTTTGTAGTAACCATACCAACAAATAAACGTAAATGAGGGAAGAGCTTTCTGTAAATACCCTCAGAAATACTTCACATTAGGTAATGGATGAAATGTAATGGTTGTGTCTGAGTACTAATCATATCAACAAACAGATGCCAGTGAGGGAGGAGCTTTGTGCTGCTTCCCTCAGAAATACTTCACTTAGGATAATAAATGACATGCAATGATTCTGGCTTTGTAGTAACCATACCAACAAAGAAACACAAATGAGGGAGGAGTTTTCTGCAGTTTTTTTCAGATATACTTCACATTGGGTAATAGATGAAATGTGATGGTTCTGGCTTTGTAGTAACCATACCAACAAACAAACGCAGATGAGGGTGGAGCTTTCTGTAGCTTCCCTCAGAAATTTTTCACATCAGGTAATGGATGAAATGTAATGATCGTTCTGTGTACTAATCATAACAACAAACAGGTGCAAGTGAGGGACAAGGATTCTGCAGCTTTTCTCTGAAAATAGGTGAAATGCAATGATTCTAGCTTTGTAGTAACCATACCAACAATCAAACGCAAATGAGGCAGGTGCTTTCTGTAGTAATCATTCCAACGAACTGTTGCAAGTGAGAAAGGAGCTTTCAGGAGCTTTCCTCTGAAATACATGACATAGGGTAATAGATGAGAAATACGATGATTCTGGCTTTGTAGTAACCCCACCAACAAACAAACGCAAATGACGGAGGAGCATTTTTAGCTTCCCCCAGAAATACTTCACATCCGGTAATGGATGAAATGTAATGATTGTGTCTGTGTACTAATATTGCCATAAACAGATGCAAGTGAGGAAAGAGCATACTACAGCTTCTCTCTGATATACATCACATGGGGTAATGGACGAAATGCGATGATTCTGGCTTTGTAGTAATCATACCAAAAAACAAACGCAAATGAGGGAGGTGCTTTCTGTAGCTTCCCTCAGATATATTTCACATCAAGTAATGGATGAAGTGTAATGATTGTGTCTGTGTACTAATCACAACAACAAACAGTTGTAAGTGAGGGACGAGCTTTCTGCAGCTTCTCTCTGAGATACACCACATAGGATAATGGATGAAACACAATGTTTCTGGCTTCACAGTAACCATACCAACAAACAAACGCAAATGAGGGAGGAGCTTTCTGTACCATCCCTCAGAAATACTTCACATCAGGTAATGGATGAAATGTAATGATTGTGCCTGTGTACTAATCATACCAACATACAGAGCAAGTGAGGGAGGAAATTTCTGCTGCTCCTCTCTGAAATACCTCAGATAGGGTAATAGATGAAATGCGATGATTCTGGCTTTGTAGTAACCATAGCAACAAACAAATGCAAATGAGGGAGGAGCTTTCTGTACCTTCCCCCAGAAATACTTCACATCCGGTAATGGATGAAAGGTAATGATTGTGTCTGTGTACTAATATTGCCATAAACAGATGCAAGTGAGGAAAGAGCATACTGCAGCTTCTCTCTGATATACATCACATGGGGTAATGGACGAAATGCGATGATTCTGGCTTTGTAGTAATCATACCAAAAAACAATCGCAAATGAGGGAGGTGCTTTCTGTAGCTTCCCTCAGATATATTTCACATCAAGTAATGGATGAAGTGTAATGATTGTGTCTGTGTACTAATCACAACAACAAACAGTTGCAAGTGAGGGATGAGCTTTCTGCAGCTTGTCTCTGAGATACACCACATAGGATAATGGATGAAACACAATGTTTCTGGCTTCACAATAACCATACCAACAAACAAACGCAAATGAGGGAGGAGCTTCCTGTACCTTCCCTCAGAAATACTTCACATCAGGTAATGGATGAAATGTAATGATTGTGCCTGGGTACTAATCATACCAACATACAGAGCAAGTGAGGGAGGAAATTTCTGCTGCTCCTCTCTGAAATACCTCAGATACGGTAATAGATGAAATGCGATGATTCTGGCTTTGTAGTAACCATAGCAACAAACAAATGCAATTGAGGGAGGAGCTTTCTGTAGCTCTTGTCAGAAATACTTCACATAGGTTAATAAATGAAGTGCGATGATTCTGGCTTTGTAGTAACCATACCAACAAACAAATGCAAATTAGTGAGGAGATTTCTGTAGCATACCTCAGAAATAATTCACATCGTGTAATAAATGAAATGTATTGTTTGTATCTGTGTACTAATCATACAACAAACAGATGCAAGTGAAGGAGGAGCTTTCTGCAAGTTCTCTCTGAAATACATCACATTGGGTAATAAATGAAATGGTATAATTCTGGCTTTGTAGTAACCATACCAACAAACAAATGCAAATAAGGGAGCTGCTTCCAGAGCATCCCTGAGAAATACTTCACATCATCTAGTAAATGAAATTTAATGTTTGTGTATGTGTACTAATAATAGCAACAAACAGATGCAAGTGAGGGAAGAGCTTTCTGCTACTCCTCCCTGAAATACATCACATAGAGTAATAAATGAAATACAATGATTCTGGTTTTGTAGTAAGAATATCAACAAACAGATGCAAGTGAGGGAGGAGCTTTCTGCTGCTCCTCGCTGAAATACACTACATATCGCAATGGTTGAAATGCAATGATTCTGGCTTTGTAGTAACCATAGCAACAAACAAACACATATAATGCAGGAGGTTTCTCTAGCTATTCTCAGAAATAAATCACATAGGGTAATAGATGAAATGCGTTGATTCCGGCATCGTAGTAACCCCACCAACAAACAAACGCAAATCATGGAGGAGCTTTCCATAGCTTCCCTTTGAAATATTTCACATCAGGCAATGGGTGAAATGTACTGATTGTGTCTGTGTACTAATCATTCCAACAAACAGAGGCAAGTGATTAAGGAGCTTTCATTGGCTGAAATACATCACATAGGGTAATGGATTATATGCAATGATTCTGGCTTTGTAGTAACCATACCAACAAACAAACGCAAGTGACGCTTGAGCCTTCTGTAGCTTTTCTCAGAAATACATCACAAAGGGTAACAGATGAAATGCGATGATCCTGGATTTGTAGTAATAATACCAACAAACAAACACAACTGAGGTAGGAGCTTCCTGTAGCCCCCCTCAGAAATACTTCACATCAGGTAATGGATGAAATGCAGTGATTGTGTCTGTGTACTGAAAATAACAACAAACAGATGTAAGTGAGGGAAGAGCTTTCTGCAGCTTCCCTCAGAAATACTTCACATCCGGTAATGGATTAAATGTAGTGTTTGTGTTTGTGTACTAATCATACCATAAACAGATGCAAGTGAGGGAAGAGCTTTCTGCAGCTTTTCCATGAAATACATTACATAGGGTAATAGATGAAATGCAATGATTCTGGTTTTGTGGTAACCATACCAACAAACAAATGCAAATGTGGGAGGAGCTTTCTGTAGCTCTCCTCAGAAATACTTCACATAGGGTAATAGATGAAATGCGATGATTCTGGCTTTCTAGTAACCCTACCAACAAACAAAGTCCATAAAAGAAATGTAATGATTTTGTCTCTGTACTAATCATACCAACAATGGGATCCAATTGAGGGATTAGCTTTCTGCAGCTTCCCTCAGAAATAAATCACATCAGGTAATGGATGAAATGTAATGATTGTGTCTGTGTACTAATCATACCAACAATCAGATGAAAGTGATGGAGGAGCTTTCTGCACCTTCTCTCAGAAATACTTCACGTAGGGTAGTGTACTAATCATACCAACGATCAGATGAAAGTGAGGGAGGAGCCTTCTGCACCTTCTCTCTGAAATACATCACATAGGGTTATAGATGAAATGCGATGGTTCTGGCTTTGTAGTAACCATACCAAAAAACAAACGCAAATGAGGGAGGACCTTTCTGTAGCTTTTCTCAGAAATATTTCACATAGGGTGATAGATGAAATGCCATGATTCTGGGTTTTTAGGAACCATTCCAACAAACAAACGAAATGAGGGAGGAGCTTTATGTAGCTTCCCTCAGAAATATGTCACATCAGGTAATGGATGAAATGTAACGATTGTAGTAACCATACATGGGGTAATGAATGAAATGCAATGATTTTTGCTTTGTAGTAACCATTCCAACAAACAAACTCCATAAAAGAAATGTATTGATTGTGTCTGTGTACTAATTATACCACATAGTGTATGCTGCCTTGGTGTGTGCCTCGCCCTTGCCTTCGGCTGTAATTGGCACAGTGCCCGAAGGACTCAGTCCCTCCGGAGGTCTTGCGCCACCACTTTTATTCCATCTTAGCCACGTATCACGGCTCTGGCATTGTCTACACTGTCGGTTCGATGGTTGCTGGTCGTGTCGGTTATGCCCTAACTCTAGGGGACCATTGTGAACATCTTTCATTTCCGGCTGGCTGCAGCTTTTACACTGCTGACGTGGTCACCATCTTTCGAGCTCTAGAGTATCTCCGCTCCTGCTCAGGTGAGTCCTTCATTATCTGTGGCTATTACCTGAGCGGTTTACCAGCTCTCGACAAGTGTTTCCCTCATTCTCGTCTGGTGATGGCTATCCAGTTGTCCCTGCATAATCTTGCCCGTTGCGGCGGATCTGTTGTCTTTGTTTGGAACCCAGGCTATGTTGGGATAGCTTGCAATGAAACTGTTGACTGCCTGGCGAAAGAGGCCACCAGTAAAGCATCTCTGGAGATTAGCCTCCCGGAGATTGATTTGCGCGCACTATTACGCCAAAAAGTTTTAGATTTATGGGACAGTGATTGGCGCAACCTGCCCATGCCAAACAAACTCCGTCATAACAAGGAGACGATGACTGTGTGCTGGTCATCCATGCGTGCCACCGCAGGGACTCAGTCATCCTTTGTCATCTCCGCATTGGCCACACCTGACTGATGCATAGTTATTTCCTGTGTCGTGAGGATCCACCTCTTTGTCGTTGTGGGGCTTCCTTGACAGTGGTCCATATTCTGTTGGAGTGCGCCCTTTTAAGTGTGCTCAGGCAGACTTTTGCGATGGCTGAAATGCTCTCTGCGCTTTTAACTTATGACTGTTCCATAGCGGACTTAGTTTTGCATTTTATTCGGGCAGGGGGATTTTATCGCTTAATGTAAATGTGTGTGTTTTTGTGTGTGTTTTTGTGTTGATTCTGGCCTATGTTGTGTAAATGTGTGCTTGTCTCCTGAAGTGTACCTTGTGAAAGGAGGAGTAGGAGGTGATTTAATGCGCGTGGTGTGAGTAGCTTCGCAGTATTTTCTATCCTTCACGTATCATGTGTTTTCATTCTTGATAAAACACTGAATATTAGTCATCGACAAAGTATTTTGTTGTAGCTCGTGTATTTAGAGGAAACAGCACTAACCTGGCGTACATGTTTCCTTGGGATTGAACTAGAATGTAGTGAATTTCAGCCACAGTCTCCAACTGTTGTCACTATTTAACTTAAATTATTATCGGACCTGTCTGAGGAAATGTGTGTCAAGTAATGTACTTCAAAAGGCCTTTCTGCTGTGCTCTAATTCCTCATGTTCATATACAGGATTGAAGCAGTTGAGAGTTGAGAAGCGTTGTGGGTTTGGCAAAGAATAAGATCTTTAGTCGACGTGAAAACACAGACAATGCTATTGTGGTAAACTGCAGTATTAAAAATTCTGTAACTTTACAAAAGGTCTAAAAGAGTCAGTAGAATCAGGTGTGACTGGTAAACCATTCTTTTTCTGGTGGTATACATTTTGTTATTTTTCATTTATAAATGTATATCTATCCGCTCCAGGAGATACATTTTCCTGCCACTGGAATGAATATGCAGGTTTTTCTGCATATCATTAACAATGTGTTTGTTGTAGAACATGTCTTCCACAGTGGCCGACATTGAAAAATGATTTGAGTGAAAGCCATTTCCTTCTGTAAATGAGTGTCCTATGTCTGTGTGGTAAGGCAGGGCAACCTGGCCATTGTATTTTATATTCTGTACCATTGCAAGTTGAAATCAAACTTCACACACACACACACACACACACACACACACACACACACACACACACACACACACACACACACACACACACACACACACACACACACTCTCTAACTACGTAGATCTTCTTTAGTTACATCTGAGCTTCCAGTGAACATAATTCATATTTATGCATTATATTTAGCACATGGGGAACATGTGCAAACTCAGTTGATGAGAAATAAAGGATACAATTTAAGTAACTAATTCATTTTTCACCTAATTAAATCTCTCCTCATTTTCATTCAGGAAGCCTTAATCTATGTCACAGTGAAAGCCACGTGCAGACAGTGGCCAATAGCTGCTCTCTCCGGTTTCGTAATAGGGACCCGCTCTGCCCTAGTCCAGCCAGTCTGGTACTCGCTCTGGGTTTTGTTTCTATCTCGGTGGTAGTGCATTCTGGTCGTTGCTCGTTGTTGACAATAGCCTGGCTCTGGTTCTGAGTGGATTTACGTTTGGTGTTTGGTTTCCACAAGCCTCTGTTGTTTATCTCTTCCTCCTTGTGTCGCCTATAGTCGGTAGCGGTTGGTTGTTGTCAGGTGTCATTGGTCTGTCGTCCGACTTGTCCTGTGTTTACCTTGTGGTGCGTGCTCCACCGCTGGTGTCTTCCCTGCCTGGCGGCTCCGATCCGCAACCCCAGCCATTCCTGCTGATGGTTGTGGTTACCACAATTTACTTCGCTCCTACCACATTGTCGTCAGTAATTGCAGTAGTCATTTTCAACATCTTCTCAACCATCTTTGAAACATTTGTACCACTTGTAAAGTCTTGTACTCGTAGTAGAGTCGCCAAAAGCCACACTCGATGTTTCCAATGCGATACTGCACTTTGTTCCATTTTTAAACAAAATTTAATGGAGAATCTTTGATCCATCTTTTTTGAAAGTAAAAATTCTCTGAGCACTCAAAAACAAAAACCTCCTTTTCCACTGTCAACAATGAACTAAATACTGAAAATAGATGTAAATATATGTACGGTACATCAGGAACACGTGTACTAATAAGAAAAGAACAAAAATGTATACAGCCGACAGAATTAAATTCCTGTAACTTTTTGATCACACCTCATATGCAGTGTCTGGAAAAAGGAAATAAAGCACCCATAACAGTGTAACTTTGTACAAGTACAAACTATTAGCGGGCATGTACACAATTACAGCAGCGGTTCTCAGCGAAAGTAGAAAGGCCACTAGTGTTGATGGTGGAGGGTATACAAGAGGTGTGAGCACCATCGGGTAGACGACTGATGAGAGGTGTCACATTGTGTTCAGTGTTGAATCACGGTTCTGCACTATCCCCGATGACCACTGTCAGCACGTGTGGCGGCAGCTTGGGGGACATTCCATTCTTCCAATGTTTTGGAAAGGCACAGTATGGCCAGCAAATGGTTATGAATGTAGGTTGCAGTTGATAGTGATTGAGGGAACTGTGACGGAACAACAATCTTTCAGATGTCGATAATCCTCGTGTTACATCTTGTATGACAGTATCGTGATGTTATTTCCAACACAACAGTGCTCATCCACATAGTGGCATGTGTATGTATCAATTGTATGCATGGTATTAGCTGCTCCCATAGTCAGCAAAATCCTTAGATATGTTCCCTGCAGAGCATATGTGGCACGAGCTTGGACGTAAACTCTGCCCCAGTGTCAGTATCCAGAATATTGTGGACCATTACAACAGTTTGAGGCCAGCTTGCCCGAGGAAGGAATCTAGTGGCCTTATGACACCCTCCCAAACAAACAAGTGTATGCAAGAAGGGCAATTGGGTGCATGTCATATTGATAAGTGAGCTCATACTGCCAAGTTCTTTGTAAATCTGACTCAATTTTGTAATCACTAAAGTAACATCACATACCGACTGAACCCATGGCATTTCTTTTATTTCTGCGAATTTCAATTTCTTAGCCGGGCAGTGTTTATGAACATCTTGGGCTGAAAGAAAATCAGCCTGATATAGAGACGTAAAACTATTAGAGACGTAATTAAATGTAAAAGTTTCACAAAAACACATTTAAAGTGAAAAGCCTGAAAAAACACCAAGTTGTGTGTCCAGAAAATCTGTATCACAATGGGTTAACAGTGAGCAGCAACTGCAACCAAATGGGAAAAATATCTTCTTCCGGCCCAGGATGTTGTAGCAGATTTTCTGCAACTTCACATTCCTAATGCTTCTGTATATTTTTTCCTGTTTCTACAAAGTCCACTCCTGGCAACTATAATTTAAAATGATCCAAGTCACTGTCCTTCTTCTTTGTATACTAAGGTGTCTGTCTGTAAATAATTTACTCTTATTTCTGAAGGCTTGGGCATTCCAATTCTTCTCTTAATATCCACTAGCTTTTGCCCTCAACTATGTTGGCACGGATCTTGAACCTGCATGAATTTTGAGTAGCCCTGAAACTTATTATCCATGGGAAAAATTGATATAAAGAACTGAAAGTGAAGTTGTCAAAACGATCCAATGGTAAAGAATTGATATGTTTGTAAGCACAGATACAGATATTTGAAGTATGAAATAGCAAAACACCTGGATAGGGGAACAAGCTGGTGGCGTATTTAATGAAAATACAAAAAATTAAAGAATCTGTAGTTACAAATAAGTCAGTTCTTTACTGTTGCACCCTTTTGACAGTGTCACCTTCAGTCTTTTATATCTGTTTTTCTTGCTAATAAGCTTCAGGATATTTATGAACGTTCATGTCAATGAAGTCGTTTGCTTAATAAGCTTATCAGTGACAATAGTTACAGTAATTTGTGAATGAATTCAAGAATGTCTGTGGGTAATGGAATTAAACTGTTAACATTAGTAATAATTTGGAAAGTTTCATCATCATAACACTATTTACTACTTTTTACTGATTTTTCTCATTTCTGGTCCTGGTTTGTTTCGTTTAGTTTTATAAACCTTCCACTGTCCCGATGTTTTTTTCTTCCAGTATAATGAAATGATGCTTATATGAAACTGATTTGATCCACATAAAGCACTTGCAGTCCCTTGCAGGCCTGCATACAATAACAAGTATTTAATATTGCATTTTTTGTAATCAGTTCAGCATGCATCTCTGTATACATAACCTGTCAGTAGCTGCCCACAGAGTTATTTTCAATTTTCCTGTAATTTAATAACATAAAACATGATAAATAGATGTAAAAACTTTTTATAATATGGAAAAATGCCAGTACACCATTATTATTTGCAGTATGTAGATAGTCACAGGATATGTGATGCATTCCCTTATGGATCTGAGTTACTGGGTACACATTTGTTTCCATACTATTCGGGCCCACATAGTTAAATGTACAGTTCAGTTTATCATGTTTTATAGATAATTTCACTTCAAAATTTCTCTGAGGGTTGAAATGCTTTTATAAATATGTAATGTTGAATCATTGGCTGTTGTCAGCTTAGCATATAATTTTAATGGTCTATTATCCATTCTGGATCTTTCTGAACTCATCAGCTGTGAACAAATGTTGATTAAGAATGCAACCAACCATGAGTACTTCTAAAAGTATTTATTTAAATGCCATTACCAGTCTCAAGCTATTATGTCTGTCTACAGGTTTTTATTTTATTTACTTACTTTTTTTTAAGTAATTGCAACAATGTGCTAATATACGTGTATTTGATAAAATATAAAATGAAATACTTACATACCCTCGATTTGTTTTGTCGGTATCATTTAGGCTTTCTTTGGTCCTTAAGCATTTTCAGCATGACACACGAAGAGTTAAGAATTATAGACAATGCACTTATTCTAAACAATCCACTGTGTTGTGCACACACTTCACAGTATTTTTCATCAGTTGCAGCCTTTGACAAGTACTTCACATGTAATGATTTTGCTTACAGTGAAAAGTCTATCCACTGACCAATGATATCAGTCATTTCTCAACAAGGAAACATCTCATCTACTGTATGTTAAGTAAAGAATGTGTGGACGATACAAATCTAAATAACAGAAAAATGCTTTGTCCAGAAAAGTGCACTTCTTACAAGTGAGGAACTCTAATTGTAGCATGTCATAGGAGAAATTAACAAGAAGATTTATCAGGCTACTCTCGAGAAGCAATGGCATGTGTTTTGATTTTGGTCCCTGACAATATTCTTCAATGGATGTTAAGTTGGGCAGCTAGTGGAATAAGGATACCCTTGTTCAGAGTCCTAACACAGACCAATCATGTTTAATTTGTGTGAAAAGTGCAATGAACATTTTCAGGATTGTTTGTTAGCCAGCTGTAGTTGCTCATTTAGAATTTGCTGAGATGAATTGAAGGTGTGAATGCATATTTCTAGTTATTTTAAGATACCCATTTTCCTCCATAAGTTAGTTGTATATTTTGTTTGTAGATTATCTTTAGTGTTTGAAATGCTGTATCTATATTGAGCCATGTGAGTGGCAGTTGCAGATGTACTTAAATGTTTTCAGTCTAAAAGCATCCTTGTACTTATTATATCTTGAAGTTGCTGCCAGTCAGGCCAAGATAAAATCTGATGCAATTGTCACAATCAGTACTGTGTACTCCTCAGTTTTAGAGACCCAGCCCAATGGTTTTGGTTTTATGTACTATGTTATGTTGCCGCATTTAGTGTGCATCTATGGGCTTAAAGTCGAAATTGTGCAGAAAATATTAGTAAGTTACTTTATTCAACCATAGAATATTTATGAAATATTACATATGTCATGTTAATTGAAAGAGGAAACAGTTTTTTAATTAACTAATCCATACATACAGCAATAACATCTTTTACAGTTGTAGATGATGATGATCTGCTGTTAATTTTGAAGTGTTTTGTACAATTTTTTATACACATTGCCAAACAAGTGTACAATTTATGTAAAAAAAAAATACAGTTTGTGTCGCATAACTACACACTGGGTGAGCGAATATTTGTAGTTTGGGCACTGCCTTTCAGCTGTTTCAAGTACCTTGACAATACTTTTAGCATCCCCTTGTATTCTTTGTGTTGTCTCTTTAGCCCATTTGAAAAAGCAGAGTCATCAGCTCACCACAAAGTTAAGATGACAAAATTGGATGAAGGATGGAAATTATCCATCACAGACACTGGGTGCAGAATTTCACATTATTTCTAGTTAAATAATAATAATTTTTTCAATGCCTGCTTGATGTTACATAAATAATCATGGACTTTTTAGTATTAACTATTTGAGAGGTATGCTTCATTTTTTTTAATATTAGGGTTTTAATGCATTCAAAAAAATTATGGTGCAGTTTTATTCCATTGTAGAAAATACTGGCTGTTGTTTTGTTTATCTTGAAACATGTGTCAGACAAAACTGATATTTACTCAGATCATGTGAATACAGCTGTTTGTGAGATAACTGCTTTGTTCTGTATAAGCCAAAAATATTGTTATTCAGTCTGATATTATGTAATTGCCCAAACTATGAGGTTTGTGGTGGGATTATTTGGGACAGAGATGCTACATATAAGTATGTTGTGCAAACAATAATGTAAAATGAATGACTTACAGAGGATGATGTGAAGTTTGCACTATGTGCATATTTAGACTGCTCAGCTATAACTGAAGTTGTATTTACCAAATGTTGAAAATTGATCTTCTACCTTAAACTTATAATTACCTTTGATGTTTACATTCTGTATGTAGCAAACATCACTATAGAAATCTGCCATTGCGCTGCTTGTAAAAGTTGTAACTGCTTGATAGTAATTTGTCATGTTGACATAATGATTATTCCTTAATCTAGAATGTTTCTAGTTACGTAAGTACTTTTATTCATGTTATATAGTAACCTGTTTATACATTATGTATGTAAATGTTTATTGTTCGCTAGGAAACTTAAGTTTGGGTCAACACAATTCCAAACAGACAGTTATAATTTATGATAATAATTAAAATAGTTTATGCACAATTATCTTAAAATATACAAAATTAAATGTAAACTTAGTAACATTCAGATTAATGCTTAAAGACATTCTTTCCTTTCTTACTGTACACTGATTTCTGCATGCATTTTTAAGTGTAAAGATGCCTTGCTGGTACCTGATACTTAATGCTGTAAATGTTAGCTGTGTTAGCTTCAGTTTTGCTTGGTTACTTTATATTTGTATGCATCATATGGGAGAAGTCAAAACAATACTACTTTTGTGTAAAACAAATGAGCTCTGTATTCGCATGTTAACAATACTATCAGAGCTAATGACATTCTGTGATAATCAGAAACGTCATTTCTATGATGTTTCTGGATGTAACAGCATAACTAGTGCTACGATGGGGCTGATTTGACGATGGGACTAGTGCTACAATGGGACTGGTGTGGAGATGAAAACATTCTTGAGTGGATGACCATCTCTGGGGTGCAAGAATTTCTCTTGATAGGTGTGCAGCCACCAGGATTACGATCTGTTCCTAGCTGTACTGGACATTCCATATTTCTTAGACTCCTGGATTAATCTGTACTGCTATCACACTGTCTACCACACCCTGTTCTTTGTACCTCCCTTTGCAGGTGCAGTGGGTAACATGACACTTGTGAAGAGGCTTCAGTTTCCTTTCCAAGAGAAAATTGGTCCTACACAGACCCATCCTCACTCCACCCATGAACAACAGTTCTCAAATTTTATATGGATATGAATCTGTATGTGCATCAAAGCCCTTCTTATGCAACACAAGACATGGGTAGCCGACATACGTTTGCGGCACTGTGAACTGTAACTTGACAGCTTACCACTACCTTATCCAAGACTGCCTCTAAAGTAGTAGCAATAAAGGCTGTGCATATGTGGCATGTACTTCTTTTTGAGAACATCCATCAGGGGTTTCAGAGTATTTAATTCTACAGCATCGAATGTGTCATGAAGTGCTCTTTGACCCAGTTAATTTATAACATTACATAAATAACACACAGCACAGTGAACAGTATTAATGGCGATGATAACGACATTGATGACATGAACAACACTTATAATAGTCTATTCACTGGACAGTAAATTTGTAATTATTTATTTATTCTGTTAGATGAGTTGATTGTTAATCAGTGCAATGATGACTGCATTACCACCTGAAGCAAGACTGCTTAATACAAATTTCTGCTTTATTCAATAAATTTTTCGTGTCCACATATGTTGCTGCAACAATAAAGTAAAATTAAATGATATGATTGAATTGTTCATTTGATGGAATTCTGTATTCATTTGGATGTTAAATACACCAGTGTATCATTTCTTTAATGCCTCATCTGAATCCTTGTCACTATTGCCATTTTTATCTCGAATTTATGTATAGCATTGCCTAACACTTGTTTGTAATTTAGTTTTCAAAGCTATAATTGTAAAAAAAAGAAAGTTGTTTGTGTTTAATATGTTATTTAAGTTTAGTTTGATGTTTCACTGTTAGTATGTTCTGAACATTAAAGAATATTACTAACTATCCTGAAATACGTTATTAAAGTTATCCCCTACTGTCACTCACAGTGTTTTGTAAGTCATTGTAATATGTTGATGCTGATTTACACTTTTATGGCCACTTACCATTATTTTGTTACTGATCTCTTATAAAAGCAGATTCTTGATTTATATACATCATCTATTTTTATATCTTTATTGCCTGCTGCGGAAAGTGGATGTTAACAATGTTGTTGAATTATAGTGTAAGCGGCTATGCCTTCATCCAGAAAGAAATAAAAATATGTTTGACATGTATAGGTATTTTAATTCATCTCCCTCAGGATATCTCACATATAACTTATTTCATCTCTGGCAGTGTTTATTAATTTGATGTGGTAGTCAGGAAGCAACCTCAAGATGTAAAACAAACTCTTGCAACGTTTTTGTCCATAAAATTTGGAACTGGGAAGAAAGATAATGGTGGCAAGTGCTGTTATCAAATACACAACACTGAAATGGTTGTATCTGAGTGGTTATACACTACATTAGAACAGAATTTTCCAATAATCAAAATTTCTTTTGTGACAGCATTATGGGATAATTTTCTCCTATTCCCACATGAGGGTGCACAGATAGCTTGAGCATTTGGGAGCTTCTTCCATACTCAGTTAAGAGAGTTAGCTCTGCCAGTAACACTGTGACAGTTTTTTACATACAGAGGATGACAGTGTGCGGTTCAACAGGCAGGTCCTGTCAATAACAGAGAAGCTGTTGAAAGCTTTATTTCTCCCTAAAACCTTAAGGGGCAAGTAAATCTGAAAAACATATCTAAAAATTTCATAATCTTGTTCTGATTGTGTAGAAACAATTGTTACTCCTAAGTAACACTCGGACGCAATAAATAAGCCCTGTTGTGGTAAATAAATTTACACTCATATTTAGGGTACGTTAATTATCACATTCGTTTAGGGAGTGACTCGTTATCATGTTAAGGCACCATTTTCAAAATTTTAAGTGGTATGTAAAATCTTGTGGCTTTTGCAAACTGAAAAAGAGGAACTTGCAGTTTATTCCATGCCATCGACAGGAAAACTGTGAATGCCTAATTATGTAAACAGAAAGGTATACTAGGGTTTAACCTCCCATTCTTAATGATGCTTTCACCATGCCCTCCCAGAAAGTGGGTGGTCACAAGTGCATGGCATACTGTCTCATCTGTTCCAAAACACAAATATTAGGGTATGAGATTGATAACCATTTACCATTCATTGTTCCACAGTGAGAAATATTTATTGGATTTTTCAGATTGGTGCAACAGGTAAATCAAATATACTGGTGCCCGTTGCAATTTATTGCTTCAAAATACCTATAGAAACAACTGTGGGAGCTCTCACACAGAATCTTTGGTTTGTCATCTCTCTGTACTTATGTCTGGTTTAGGCAGCACACGATCCACATCTCCATTCAACAACCTGTAGTAGTATTCATGGAAATCCGTAGGAAACCCACCGTTCCATAGTAACACACTTGTCTCTCATTTGCTGTGAATAGATCTTTAAATTTGCTGCTGCACTTTGTACTTTCTTGATGCAGTGGAGCTGCTGTGCAGTTCCAATACTTCTGGCCATGTAATTTTATTTCTGTTTGCAGATGATTGAGGACCGTAAGAAAGCACATATCTACTCAGACTCATGATAAAGTAATGTAACCACTCTTAACAAACTCCTCTAATGAGACGAGTGTTCAACGGAAACAATGGTATTGTCAGGAATGCCCCTAGGGAAGTGTTTTCTGTAAACATAATGATTTGGCAAGCAGGGTGGGGAATAATGTGCGGTTGTTTGCAGATGATGCTGTGATACAAGATGATTTAGACAACATTTATGGTTGTGTGTGTGTGTGTGTGTGTGTGTGTGTGTGTGTGTGTGTGTGTGTGTGTGTGTGTGTGTGTGTGTGTGAGTGAGTGAGTGAGTGAGTGAGTGAGTGAGTGAGTGAGAGAGAGAGAGAGAGTTTATGGTTGTGTGTGTGTGTGTGTGTGTGTGTGTGTGTGTGTGTGTGTGTGTGTGTGTGTGAGTGAGTGAGTGAGTGAGTGAGTGAGTGAGAGAGAGAGAGAGAGAGAGAGAGAGAGAGAGAGAGAGAGAGAGAGAGAGAGAGAGAGAAGGATGTGTTAACGGTATTTTCAAATGACATGTAAGTTGTACATAGATGCTTTGGGAACTCGTATGGGAATCCCTGGAGAGAAAGCAATATTCTTTTTGAGGAACACTGTATAGAGAAATTTAGAGAACTGGCATCTAAAGCCGAATGCAGAATGATTCTACTGCCAGCAGCATACATTTTGCATATGAATTATAAAGATAAGCTATAAGATACTGGGGCTTACACAGACGCATATAGATATTCATTTCTACCTCACTCTTTATGCGAGTGGAAGAGGAAAGGGAATGACTAGTAGTGGAACAGGGTACACGCACACTACAGCTGCTGGTGGAATATGTATGTAGGTGTGGCCAGGCTCATAACAGGAGCTCTCATTCAATCTTTCTGTGACAGAAAAGTTTCTGGATCATGGTCGCCAGTGTCCATTTTCTCCTCGAGTTCAAAGACACTGCCAAGCCATGACTTCAACCCACAGGTGGACCTCCACAGCAGGGTGGAAGCACAAACACTGCTGTGCCTTGCTGATCTTAATTAGTTAACTCCACTTTTCACAAATCTATACATACACGACAAAGGGCACACACGGTTGGTTGGCCCACACTTACTGATTACTAAAAATATGTTTTTAACAATTACGAATGTCGTTCCTCGGCGTGAGAGATAATACATGCATTTCAAGTTGTTGTTAAGTTTGATCACACTTATAACATTTCCAGTTAAGTGTAATAGTATGTAATTAATTCGTAAGGACATAGTTTATAACCATGTTTTAGTGGAAATAGTTTAACTGTTCTTTACCATAGGGAGTCACATGCTGATTCTGGGCTCTATACTGCACTACGTTACTTCAAATCTGATTTGTGACAAATATTAAATGGTGTCTCTGTACAGGTTGACTTGTCATTTTCCAGCTAAGTCTCTTTACTTTTGACTATTTTGGAGACTATGTCATTATTGTGACACAACATCACATTGCAGCTTAAAATATTTGTAGCACCAACATTTACAACTCAATTTTAGGACAGACACTGTGTACATATATTATTTTTGAGATGATATTGTCCCTTCTTTTATACCTCCATACAAAAATAGTATAGGTAATTTCCTGTATGTATCCACCTGTCCCCAGGTAACACCATCCCTCCTATGGGTCCGTCTATGTCCCCCTCACTTCCATACATAAAATGGGGTTCACTGAACTTAAAAATTGAAACTATATCTCTTTCTGTGTCAAAAGTGTCTATATAGCATATTTAAGTTTTACTTGATACATGGGTTTCCTACTACTTTCCATTCTGTCACTCTTACTGTGTCTTTCACTGAGTCATACCTTCCATCTATGTTATATTAACATTTAATAATGTGCTTTCTCTGATACAAACTTAAGATTAACTACAGACTGTTCATTAAGACCTCATTTGCTGTTACACATGGAAATGTTGTTATCCAGTTTGTTCTTATCAATAGAGTTGTGCACCACTCATTTTGAAATCATGAAGTAGTACTGAGAATACAGAAGTTTCCTTTAATTTGTTACTTTTCCTCTCAACTACTTTGTCATATACTAGGTATATATGTGATACAGTAGCTTTTCACTTTCCACTGAGAACACAACTATCTTTTTGTTAATCCCAATTGAAAAAAAACATTAAATTATCAAACTTAAAACCTTTATTTATTGTGTGTCAAACACTTTATGCCCAATTATGTAACATATGTATAACTATCAGCTTTTTCATACACTTTGACACGTATAAGGTTCACACACAAGTTAATAGCATTTTCGTTTTGCATGTTGCATTCCACCACTGTGCAAATTTTGCATGAAACAGAAAGGTTACAAAATGAGGTGTATGAGTACCGCATGTCCGAAGTGAAAATCGCAAAAATCAGTTGGTGGCCATATCTATCTCTATTTGCTCATCATCAAGTGGCTCATGAAATACTGAACATTACAATTGTTGCAGGGTTAGGGGTCAAACCCGGGACTCCACATGGCAGACCTGAAGCTGGGACCCACCACACCGTATTTCGTCAGGAGGCCGAGCAAGTTCAAGAATTTTGAGAGACAGTGCAGAGTGATAAAGCGGTATTCAGTAACATTGCTTTATTCAGCTAATTTACAGTATTTGATGGTGAAGCGTAGTGTCAGCGTGCTGCCCGCCCGATGTCCTGCAAGTCCAGCCGGCTCAGCAGACTCCTGGTATGCCGATGCCACTGCTGTTGTTATCAAGGCTGCCTGCCAACGGAACTTGGCCGCCGCTCTCCTGGTCACCACCCAGCGATGCATAGCGCCTTGTGACTTTCTCTGCCCCATTAGGCCTGCTCTGCCTGACCAAGGGATGAAGGTGGATGTACTGGTGACCCGTGGCCCTCAGGCCACCGCTGCTCCCAACTAGTGACCTGACTCAAACCCACGCGCACCTGGATTCTGTGCTGAAATTTTCCGCTAATGGTGCTTGCCGGATGGCAACACCCACTGCCATCTCTGGCGCTGTCGTAGCGCTGCTCTGCTACCCTTAGGGTACGCCTCGCCCGGACCCAGTTTGCCAGGTGGGAAGCAAACTTGGCAACTACACTAGAGTGGAACTGAGTCCCTCCTGGACCTGCTGCAGACCTCTCTCACTGCCGTTTTTCAGGCAGACTATGCTATTTCCAAGTGGAAGGATGCCATTCCACCCTCCCCTGGCGTTGTGTCCCCCGATGCAGAATATAGCCCGAGCAACAACATAGAAACAAAGTACAAATTTATACAGAATGCTTATAATATTGCTGCCAGACTGGCCACTATAAGCATAGAGCAGCACAGGTCTGTCCAGACGTTCCACTGACCTGGCAGACCCTGTCAAGCTAAACTTGCCCGTCTATTTATATTGATTTCTCCCTTGCTTCTGACATAGTGTCAGAGAGAGACAGGAACAATTGTAGGGATAAATTCCTACAGGTCAGCCATTTACAAATATCCTCTCCTGGCTCTGGCCTAGTGCCCCACCTCATATATCCACTAACTAAGAGCAACGCTGCAGTTTCCTACCTTGTTGTTGCTCCACTCAAAACAAATCGTGCATGCAATACCGCTGTCGCAGCTCTGCGCCGGCAGGTGCCATGTTAACTTGCCTGGCCTGCTGGCTGTCGTCCGTTATGGCACTCTGCCAGCGGCCCCAGATTTCATCCCCCAACAGCGCCTTCATTGAATTTCGAAAAAATTTCCCTTTCCCTTGACTAGATTGACACTAGTGCAGCACTATCCTGGTGATGAACAATTGTGTCTGTATTCTAACATAAGGAAAAGAAAGGATTGGTTGGGGCCAAACAAAGGAGCAACATCCCATAGAAAAATCTGCATGCTTTCACAAAAGATAATGTTATGCATCTAGTGGAACGACGATGGTGGGGTGTATTATGAATTGCTTCCGCAAGATGTAACGGTGGTTGCTGACATTTTCTGTCAACAGAAAAGATGTCTTGCTTATACAGTCTAAGAACAGCAACCAGGAAGTCCAAGTGAAGCAATACTGATCCATGAAAGAGCCTGCCTGCATTCCGTACAGTATTTTTTTGTCAGTCTAGCAAAAGTTGGGTTGGGAAGTCATGTCACACCCACCTTATTCACCTGATCTTGTGCCTCAGATTTGAGCCTTTTCCACTCTCTATCAAATAACTTTCATGGAACTTCCCTTTCGGATTAAGAAAGTGTTCTGAAGATGACTCAATGAATTCTTCACCAGAAAACCATGCCATTTACATTTCGCAGAATCGAAAATTTCCCCAATGTTTGCTGTCCATTGTAAGCACTGAAGGATGATATATTATTGTACGCTGAAGTCTCTGTTATGTTTATTAAACCTATAGAAAAAGTATACAAACTAATGCACCAGCTACATACCTGTATTGGGGCCTAGCGCAATGGTTATCATATAAACATGATGTAGAAGGTTGTTGGATCAAAAAACGACAAATGAAACTTTTTTTTCAATTTATAAATCTGATCAAAAGAATTTGATTATTATTGTTATTCAATTAATTCGTTTACATGTAATTTTTGATATTATTGTTTGTTTTATTTACCCTTATTTTTCTTTCTGTCATTCTTTTTTCTCCTGGAATCTGCCTGTGTCACCTATAATGTGGAAATAATTGTTAATGTGTGTGTGTCCGTCTCAAGTTGCTTCGTAGAGGTTAGCTTTAACCACCATAAACAAAGCAAGTGCGATTTTTAAATCTGCACAGATTGTTGATTGCTATTCTCTCTTATGCATTTCACATCATGGGGTTGTGGTTAGCTTAGGACACAAATTTGAATTCAGGGCTTTGTCTGCCATGGTTGTCATTTCTCACTTAGAATCAGCTGTCCATAGACCATCTCACATTTCCAACGTATCTGGAAGTGGCTGCCTCCAACATTACTCTGCATTAATTATTGCATAGTAATGAAGTAAAACAAATTAATATTTCCACTTTGACAGTTCTCTGCAATTTATTGCATAATTTGGTAAACCATACTGTTTTTTCTGACATGCTCTGGTGGTTTCCGGTGATTAAGGGTGTCAGTGTGGTACTGGTGTGCAAGACTCACACTCCCTCTTGGCTATCAAACTTACTTGGAGTTGCTTCGCCGATCATCTTTTCAGGATAGCCAGCTGTGATGTCCTGCACGTCTTCTTCTCTGAATATAGGATGCTACATGGAGGAAATTTTTTATACTTTAAAATATTCTTGAGTGTACGGAGTTATTTTAAAACTCAATCTCACTGTATTTTCATCACACACAACAGTTTCTGACAGACCGGAAGGTTTCAAGCTTACAAAAAATGTTTTAGTTGTATGAAAACTATCACATTCATTTTTCCATAAATACAGTCTACAAATCTCACAAAGTTTAACAAGACAACTCTCTAGACCTTACTTATTGATTCTTTCTCTTACATTCGTAATTGTCCCTTCTCTTCTTTCAACAACATTCAAATGTTCACACAGTAATGTTTCATGTCGCATGGAGTACGGCGCGTTTATTCCTTGAGGTGGATGTGTAACTATAGGCGACTACCTGCCCACGCCGATCATCCGTCCCATACACGTCCGTCCTGCACACACACATAACTGTGGTGCAGTAGACACAGTTCTACTCATCTCTAAAATAACGCGTGTTCAAGACGGTGGAAAAACGAGGGTCTCTAGAATTTACTCCAAAATTCCTTAGGCATTACAATGCCTTCCAGAATGCTGGAAGTTAGAAAAGTATAATTATTAAATTGTCATTACTTCAACACCCCCCCCCCCCAATCAATTTAATAATTTCCTAAATTGCTCATAAAATTCACTATCCCCAGCTTTTAACACAGTCCATTGAAACGTGCACTCTTAGCTACTTTTGGTAAAATATGGGCCATTTGTTCCTCGGAGCTAATGTATTGAACATTCAGATGGCCTTTGTTGTATAGCTCTAGTGTAGAACGGATTTCACATCCAAATGCTTCAGTCATCTATGTTCCCACTTCCGTAATTGACAGATTCTTCAAGAAGATGCTTAAGCCATGGGGTGTCTGTCATAGCTGTCGCCGAAGCTGGATATTCTGCTTCTATTTCCTAGTGAAACTCATCTGTCTCCTTGTCACCAGAAACAGTATTTTCAAACAAAAAACTATAAGAAAGTGAAGAAGACAGAAGATCTACAACATAACATAGTCAGAATCAACATAGCAGTAATAGCATTTAAAATTTCCTTTTTGTAACACAGGCCAACATCAAGTGTTCCTTTAATATATCAAGGAATTCATTTCAAAAATTTCTACTCTAATTCTGTTGGTTAATTTTTCTGTCTACTAAAATAGTTAAGTGATGCACTTCCTCTGGTCATAGCTGTCATTATATACATTGAAAAACACAGTAATTGTCCATCTGGTTTAAATTCATCCATTTGACCACACGCATCTCCACTGGATTTGACTTCCATCGATGTTCTCAGTGCTTACAGTCTTCCATGTTGAATCTTTTCAATAAGTATTCAAGATGAACATAGTGACAAAGAAACATTTTGCCACTGTTGCTCTGCATATTTATTCTGAGGAATGATTTTGGTTCTCCAAGTTCTCACATTCGACATTTTAACTAGTTCTTAATGTAGGTGACTTTTTTTTTTACTATTACATCCAGCTGGAATATTATCTACTTATGGAAGCAAATTGAGTATAATGATCATCAATGATTTCAACATAGAGACATCTGCCAATTTTGGGTTGTCGAAACATGATTTCCTTCTAAAACTGTCAAAAGTGTTTTTTTAGTTTGCATACAAGTCTTTTCTTAATCTTTACACCAGGTCTCAATGCAGGAATCAATTTTGTACATCTGTTTGTTCCATAAATGAATTATGTTCCTTCACCACACTAAGGAGCATTCTTAGTGTTGTGAATTGAGCAAGTGGAGTATAGTCATATCTCTTTCAATATTTCCAGACATGTCTATTTTTACTTTGAACATCCTCTTACTGTCAGTGATACTTTTATTTGCTGTAAGTGGTGCATAAGTCAAAGTTCCATTAGATGACTGAGAGCCCAGTTTTTCCATTATTGCTTTTTTTCCATTCTTCTTCTACTTCTTCTTCATGATGCCTAACCTGAACGTCTTCAGACTTCTGAGGTAAGTTTTCCCACTAATGTTTTTGCATTCAAGGGAAACACTGGATAATCCTTGAAAAACATAATTTTCTTGTTATTCTATTGCTTTTCCGCAAAGTTTCTGCTGGCTTCCACTTCTTCTGACATTGTGGGCCTTGAGTTCCCTTCAACAGTTTGCACAAAATCAAGGACTTCAAAACAGAAATAACTTTGAGGAAACTGAAGAATGTTCTGAATTACATTGTTCACTTGAATGGTCTTCTTCAAGATCCAATCATAATTGCTTTCATCTTCAAATTGAAACTTATCTTTTTCAAAAATTACATCTCTCCCAAATACAACTTTGTGTTGCTTGGCGCACTATATTCTGTGGCTAATTAGACAGTTTCATTTTAATGGGCTAGTTCCTTTTCAATACTTTCCTGGGAATGTGCCACTATGCAACACACCCAAAGTCATATTTGTTAAATTTGGCTTTCTTCCATCCGATAGCATTTCTAGAATTTCTGCATCTAAAACTGAAGTATAACTACGGTTAATGATAAAAGTATCTGCCAGTAACTTTTGACTAAAATTGCTTTCAAACTTCGCGTCCAAGAATTGTGCAATGAGACTTCTCAATGACAGTATGATTTAGTCGCTCCGCCACTCCATTTCGTAAATGACTTTGCAAATATACTCATGACCGTTGTCACTTTTAAATCTCCTGATTTTCAGCAAATACATACTTTGGAAATACGAAGCAAGAATTGTTACCAATATTGTATCGACCACTGTGCCATACAGTTCAGTGAGCTGACACATGGGTATTATATACTGTAGGACTGAAAGTTTCGGAGTGTTTTTCTCGTGAGTGGCTAGCCATCTGGCCGTATGGCTGGGGCATTGTAACTCTATGGGGTAGTGCTGCCAACACATGCCATCCCACTCTTAACATCATTTCCCAACCCTCACACTCCCCTTGTTAGTGTGTGTATATACACAATTGAATCATTTCTGTGAGCAGCAGCTATAGCTATCACCCTTTTGAATTGAACCTGCTGAATTTTTAAAAACAAGCATCATCCAGCCAATAATAGTTTATGCACTGACAATTAATTATTTAGTGAACCTGACACTAGAAGAGCACCTTTTAGTTTTAATTTGAAATTCCAGTCCACAAACTATGCTTTCAACATAAATTTCTCCAAACTTTATTCTTATTTGATTCACCAGTTTGTTCACATCCATCAAAGAACAGATTAATTAACTAAATATCCTGTTACCCTCAAATCTAGAAACCAATCCACTTTGCCACCTGGAAAACTTCCAGTAACAGCTGAGAAAGAAAAATTATTTTCATTTCTGTTTATTTTTTGGAGAGATTTAGCTAAATTTGCAGAACTATACCTCTATGCTTTTGTGGCAATCTAACATTGTATTTTTCCTCAATAATGGCATTGTTTCCCACGTCTGTAACACATATATTGGGTTGTTACATAAGTTTGTTGCATTTTTCTGTACGTTTGATAAACACAACAGATACACATACACACCCTACTCATCCATAATATATTCTCCTTCACTATTTACAACAGTCTATCAATGCTGAAATAACTTTTTGATTCCATGACTGTAGACATCGAGTGGTTTTGAGGTGAAGAACTCGTCGAGCCATGGTAGGAGCACCTTTTGCATCCGGCAAAGCTTAGCTTGAAGTTTGTTCGATATAGAGCAGGAAAAACTGAGGGTGCAAGATCAGTTGAATAAGGTGAGTGCAGAATGACCTCCCAATCCAATTCTAGTATAAAGTTTTTGGTCAGTCTCGCAGAATGGGCGCGGGCGTTATGGTGGAGTAGCATCACTTTTCGCAGTCTGCCTGGTCGTTGTCCTCAAATTGCGTCCATAAGATGTCTCAGTTACTGACAATAAATATCATCAGTGATGGTTACATCTCAGGGAAGCAATCTGTACTACACCACACCATCACTGTTCAACTAGATGCATAATATTATGGATGCATGCAGGCTTTTATATGGGGAGTTGCTGCTTTGTTTGGGGGCAACCATTCTTTTCTTTTCCTTATGATCTTAGGATAAAGACACCATTTCTTGTCACCTATAAGGCTATAACGATACAAGTTAGGAATGGTCAACGTTGCTTTCAAGCAAACTGATCACTAACAATGAGAAAAGCACATACATCCACCTGCTGATTTATGTGTTTTCGGCTTAGAGCATGTGGTACCTTTTTGCAACCTTCTCCATTGCATGCAAATGTCGCACGATGGTAGAATGATCACAGTTAATAACATTTTCCAGTTCTCGAGTTTACTGACATTGATTATTGTGGGTTAATGTGTTTAAACAATCTTTATGAAACTTTGACTGTCTTCCTGAATGTGCTGAATCACTAATGTCAAAATGATCCTTCTTAAAACAAGAAAACTGCATTCTTGCCATGATCTGTCTCATGGAATTATCCCCCTCCCACATGTGGCGTGAATGTTTCTGACTGCCTCCGTAGCTGTCATTCCTATTGAACTGTAATAGAAGAATACATAAGAAATGTATAGATTTCTCCACTAGGCACTCCATTTTCTAGTGTCCGAACCTCCACTCATTATCTCTATATAACAAAATGACAATATGTGAACTCATATAGCAACAGTGAATTACAAAGTAAAAAATGACAACTCCTAGCATCCACAATATCAACTAAAATCTTATTTTTAGACAAAGCTTTAACTGCATCATACATAGCTTGAGACTTGGTTGTCTCTGAATACATCCTTTTACCTTGCTGTCAGATGCTGTCGACGATGGCAATTCATTTGCTGTCCAGTTGTTACCTTTAGATTTACTAAGTTTTGCTTCTTTGTCTAGTAATCTACCCTTTAAGAAATTCGGTTCCAATTCCTCACTTGAGAAGGTATTCAGAGCAGTAACAACTACTTATGATTCTGGTGGAATTGTTTGTAAGAAACCGCATACTATATCAGTTCCTCCAATATTATCATCCGATCCTTCAAATTACCCATTAACTTACGAAACTCCAAAAAATTAATTTCAAGAGTTATTGTCATTTGCATTAATGTTTAAAGGTCGTTCTTAATAAAAGCCATAACCTTTCAGCTCAAATGTTTGAATTAATGTATTTCTTATTTTTGGTGTAGGCCTACTCCAAGCAACTTTGTGAAATTCTTTGGATTACTTGAGACTTACACTTCTTATCGGTTTTGCCAATCTCTCCCAGAAGAGTTTTCTTCCATGCACACTATTCAGCTGTCTCAGCCATGTCCATGTATCTCTTTCACACAAAACTCACTTCCAGCTCATATAGAAGTATTTCAGTCCTAAATTTTCAGTTGCTAAAGTTCTTCCCATTAAACAACAGTACCTTGTATTCCTCTTCTTCTTGAGCCATGACTCTAAATTAGGTACTGGATTAATTTTTTCCACCTTTATTTGTTGTACTGCAACACCTGGCACCTGGGTCCATGACCAGTTGCTAAGAAAATAACAGTTATTTAGGATAAGTAATTTCAACTCGTTACTTCACACAATTTACAATTACAACCATGGGACAACAATGAAGACAAAATATAAACAGAGCGAAGAAACACAGAAAAAACACATAAAAAGGCAAAGAGAAAATAACTCAAAGGATTATTATTACATTATCGTCATTTCAACACACTTTGTATTAGATAGGAAACTCCATGTCCAAACAATGAACAATGGCACCATTTAACCAAGATACAGAACAGCCTGCCACCACAAGTAAAAAACATAGCCTTGACTTTAGAAATCTGAAGTCATTAACTGATCATTGCTCTGAATTGTGTGAATTTTTGGTCCATATGTGTACAGTGAAATATGAAACAAGCTGCAAGTGCATGAACGATTTTTATAAAATTAATAATCACTGTGAATGAGACTTTTATACAATGTGTAGCTATCTCCATACTGTGGTCTTTGTCCATGTTTGTACTGTATTGTAACACTCTTTTGGTCTCCTTCAACTATTATTTATGCTACTTGTCAACTCAGGTTATACAACCTAGGCATAGCAAAAATTGTCATTTTAACAGCCCTGGACATCTGCTGCCGTTTAGCTTACGGAATCTTCTTCTTGATACAGTTATGAAGTGTAGTGGTATGAACGAGAGGGAATTTGTTCTCGCTTGATATGGCTAATAACTATATGACATTGTTTGTCGTCTATCTTGATATATACACTCCTGGAAATTGAAATAAGAACACCATGAATTCATTGTCCCAGGAAGGGGAAACTTTATTGACTCATTCCTGGGGTCAGATACATCACATGATCACACTGACAGAAAAACAGGCACATAGACACAGGCAACAGAGCATGCACAATGTCGGCACTAGTACAGTGTATATCCACCTTTCACATCAATGCAGGCTGCTATTCTCCCATGGAGACAATCGTAGAGATGCTGGATGTAGTCCTGTGGAACGGCTTGCCATGCCATTTCCATCTGGCACCTCAGTTGGACCAGCGTTCGTGCTGGACGTGCAACCGCGTGAGACGACGCTTAATCCAGTCCCAAACATGCTCAATGGGGGACAGATCCGGAGATCTTGCTGGCCAGGGTAGTTGACTTACACCTTCTAGAGCACATTGGGTGGCACGGGATACATGCGGACGTGTTTTGTCCTGTTGGAACAGCAAGTTCCCTTGCCGGTCTATGAATGGTAGAACGATGGGTTCGCTGACGGTTTGGATGTACCGTGCACTATTCAGTGTCCCCTCGACGATCACCAGAGGTGTACAGCCAGTGTAAGAGATCGCTCCCCACACCATGATGCCAGGTGTTGGCCCTGTGTGCCTCGGTCGTATGCAGTCCTGATTGTGGCGCTCACCTGCACGGCGCCAAACACGCATACGACCATCATTGACACCAAGGCAAAAGCGACTCTCATCGCTGAAGACGACACGTCTCCACTCGTCCCACCATTCACGCCTGTCGCGACACCACAGGAGGCACGATGCACGATGTTGGGGCGTGTCCGGAGCAAGTATGGTTGGTCTGACACATCGGTGTCAATGTGTTCTTTTTTCCATTTCCAGGAGTGTATATAAGGCTGTAAAAATGAATTTTACTGCAGATGTTTTCCCCAGTATTCAGTAAATCAGTATCTCCTGGCGTAATGGTGTACATTAGAGGTGACAAGAAAATAACGTAACTGATAGAAATAACTGGTTATTGAGAAGTAGCAGTTACTGTGATAAGGGCTCATCTGATACTAGCAGTTACTTACATAACAGTGCTTTGCGCCACCTGTTTACAGAAGATCATACTATGCTTTCACGTCAATTAATCTGAGATCTGGCTATGACAGAGAGGGATATGTCATCTGGAAGAGGTTCTACATGTCATGGAAATAACAGAGACTATGCGCCATCTATTAATACAACTATGAGTTATTTTGTGCGCTCTCACTACTTTCAGCACAAAAACTAAATAAAGTTAATGTCAGAGTGGTTGCTGATAGGAGCAAACTTAAAGGCATTGTACATGTACTAGAGTTCCCTTGCGTCATTAGTTTGGGCAGTTAGTACAAATAAAGCAATTAGAGCGACAATGGAAATAACTGTCAGAGGTTGTTATTTTTCTCTAGCTGTTATTATTCTCTTTAAGTTTCATTCTCTGACACTTAACACGCTACCACTACAGGTAACCCAGTGACATTTCCAGAGAGAATAGTTACTGGAGTGAGCAAAATATTTTTGTACCGCTATGGAAATAACTATCTAGAACGCGCAGTGTCCAGCAGTTGACAACTAATGGGATTCTATTCTTTCCATTTCTTGTAATTCCTGAAACAGTTGACCTTCTATCTGGCCTTCGGTTATGTTAGAGGGTATTGTTAATGGTTTTTAGGGCTTTACACACATTGAAATATTTGAGCATTGTAGGTGATCTAAAAATGGAAAATAGTGGAGTACCTTCTCAAAGAATACCATATCCCCAATGCCTAGCTGGACCATTATGATGAAAAAACGCTGCTGCTGTATGTAATTAGTGTATCTGATCAACTTGAGTACAAAAAAACTTGTGTAATTTCATAAAACTTGTCTTTGTGGCTTTACTAAGAAAAATGAGCTTTCTCAATTTGTACATATACACTGCAAATGGACTTTTTTTATTTAATTAATTATTGGCTACTGATTTTGAATCATTTTCCACATAGTATTGAGCACATCAGTTTTATACAGGGAAATTGTACAATGGAATATTTACACTTCACACACAAGTATGGAAAATTAACCATTTGATCGCAGCATAGATGGAATGAATACAGGTATGCTTACAACAATAGTCAGATCAGTTACTTTATCAGGAGCATTCAAATAAAAATATAGATTTACTTATATTAGGGTCTACTTGTACTTGGGCATTCTACATGAAATTTTTTGAATAATATATGCTCTTTCTGTTTTGAAAGAGGCCAAGGGAGTTCATTTTGGCCCTTTGGCCCTTTATTTTAAGTGCTCATCTATCTCGTTCATGAATTAGTATAATACATATTCAAATAATGGAAAATCCAGGATAGAATGTAACAATATTACGAGAAAGAAAGCTGCTACTCACTATCTAGCAGAGATGCTGTGTCGCTGATACACACAACAACGACTCTCACAATTCACACACACACACACACACACAGACACACACACACTTACACATAGCAACATTGCATGATGGGAGTGGCAACTGGGTGGCAGGGAGGGAGGGTGGAAGTGATTTAGAGTAAAGTGCTGCAGGTTAGACCATGGGCAGGGGAGAGGTGGGGAGGGTGGCAGAAGTAGCAGAAACGGAGGGAAATAAAAAGACTGGGTGTGGTGGTGGAATAATGGCTGCATAGTGCTGGAACGGGTGCAGGGAATGTGTGGGATGGATGAGAACAGTGACTAATGAAGGTTGAGACCAGGAGGTTTATGGGAATATCGGATGTATTGCAGGGAAAGTTCCCACCTGCACAATTCAGAAAAGCTGGTGTTGGTGGGAAGGATCTATATAGCACACACTGTGAAGCAGTCATTGATATATCATGTTTGGCAGCATGTTCAGCAACAGGGTGGTCCACTTGTTTCTTGGTTGCAGTTTGTTGGTGACCATTTGTGTGGACAGACAGCTTGTTGGTTCTCATTCCTACATAGAATGCAGCACAGTGGTAGCAACTTAGCTTGTAAAGCACATGACTAGTTTCACAGGTAGGCCTGCCTTTGATGGGATTAGTGGTGATGGTGCCTGACCTGGAGTAGGTGGTGGCAGGAGAATGTATGGATGTAGGTGTGTTACAGAGGTATGAACCATGAGGTAAGGGATTGGGAGCAGGGGTTGTGTAAGGATGGGTACATTATGTAGGTTCGGTGGATGACAGAATACCATGTGAGGCATGGGAAGGATAGTGGTCTGGATACTTCTCATTTCAGGCCACGACAAGAGGTAATCAAAACCCTGGCATAGAGTGTAATTCAGTTTCTCCAGTCCTGGGTGATGCTGAGTTATGAGGGGCATGGTTGTCTGTGGTCAGACAGTGGGATTTTGGGAGGTGGTGGGAGACTGAATAGATAAGGCATGCAAGATTTGTTATTATACAAGGTTGGGAGGATAATTATGGTCAGTGAAGGCTTCAGTGAGGTAGTTAGATTGGGGCTGCTCATCACTGCAGATGCGGTGACCAAGTGGGGATAGGCTATACGGAAGGGACTTCTTGGTATGGAATGGATGGCAATTGTTGAAGTGGAGGTATTGCTGGTGGTTAGTAGGTTTGATATGGACGGAGGTACTGATGTAACCACATTTGAGGTGGAGGTCAACATCTAGGAAGGTAGATTGTTGGGTTGGGTAGGACCTTGTGAAGCAAATGGGGGAGAAGTAGTTGAAGTTCTGGAGGAATGTGGATTGGGTATCCTTATCCTCACTCCAGATAGCAAAGATGTAATCACTGAATCTGAACCAGGAGTGGGGTTTAGGATTCTCTGTTTTTAGGAAGGGTTCGTTTATATGGCCCATGAATAGGTTGGCATTAGATGGTGCTATGAGGGTGCCCATAGCCATACCCTGGATTCGTTTGTGGGTAATGCCTTCAAAGCAGAAGAAATTGTGTGTGAGGATAAACTTGTCATGGTGACTAGGTTGTTGGTTTGGAATCTGTGCAACCTTTGGGAAAGGGAGTGTTCAATAGCAGGAAGGCTATGGGCATTAGGAACATTAGTGTACAGCGAGGTGGCACCAATAGTGAGAAGCATGGCACTTTGTGGTAAAGAGTCAGGAACTGTGGAGAGTCAGTGAAGGAAATTGTTCAAATGCCTCTGAGCACTACGGGACTTAACTTCTGAGGTCATAAGTCCCCCAGAATTTAGAACTACTTAAACCTAACTAACCTAAGGACATCACACATATCCATGCCCGATGCAAGATTCGGACCTTCAACCATAGCGGTCGCGCGGTTTCAGACTGTAGTGCTTAGAACCGCTCGGCCACTCTGGGTGGCTGGAGGAAATCGTTGGTGCCTTTTAAATAGGAAGGTATGTTAGGGGTAATAGATTGTAGGGGTTGGTCTATGAGAGCAGCAATTCTCTCAGTAACCGGCCACAATGGGGTGTCTTGGGTGATTAGGTTTATGGACTTTAGGAATCATGTAGAAGGTAGGATTTATTAGTGGTGTGAGAGAGTTGAGCAGAGGCAAGGACTCCAGGGAGAGGCTCTGAGGTGGGCATAAGGATTTGAGTAGTGACTGGAGATCTTGCTGGATTACTGGAATGGGGTCGCTGTGGCAAGGTTTGTAGATAGAACGGAGGGGTATCTGTTGAGAGGCCAGACAAACATGTGGTTCCTGAAGAGGGGCAGCAGCCTTTTCAGTAGTTGCAGGGGCAACAGTCTGGATGATTGACTGATCTGGCCTTGCAACATTAACCAAAACGGCCTTGTTGTGCTGGTACTGGGAAAGGCTGAAAGCAAGGGGAAACTACAGCCGTAATTTTTCCTGAGGACATGCAGCTTTACTGTATGATTAAATGATAATGGCGTCCTCTTGGGTAAAATATTCTGGAGGTACAATAATCCGCCATTTGTATCTCCAGGCGGGGACTACTCAGGAGGACGTCATTATTAGGAGAAAGAAAACTGGCGTTCTACGGATCGGAGCGTCGAATGTTAGATCCTTTAATCGGGAAGGTAGGTTAGAAAATTTAAAAAGGGAAATGGATAGGTTAAAGTTAGATATAGTGGGAATTAGTGAAGTTCTGTGCAGGAGGAACAAGATTTTTGGTCAGGTGAATATAGGGCTATAAATACAAAATCAAATAGCGGTAATGCAGGAGTAGGTTTAATAATGAATAAAAAAATAGGAGTGCGGGTAAGCTACTACAACCAGCATAGTGAACGCATTATTGTGGCCAAGATAGACACAAAGCCCATGCCTACTAGAGTAGTATAATTTATATGCCAACTAGCTTTGCAGATGATGAAGAAATTGATGAAATGTATAATGAGATAAAAGAAATTACTCAGGTAGTGAAGGGAGACGAAAATGTAATAGTCATTGGTGACTGGAATTCGTCAGTAGGAAAAGGGAGAGAAGGAAACATAGTGGGTGAATATGGATTGGGGCTAAGAAATGAAAGAGGAAGCCGTCTGGTAGAATTTTGCACAGAGCATAACTTAATCATAGCTAACACTTGGTTGAAGAATCATAAAAGAAGGTTGTATACATGGAAGAATCCTGGAGATACTAAAAGGTATCAGATTATTTAATGGTAAGACAGAGATTAAGGAATCAAGTTTTTAATTGTAGTAGATTTCCAGGGGCAGATGTGGACACTGGCCATAATCTATTGGTTATGACCTGTAGATTAAAACTGAAGAAACTGCAAAAAGGTGGGAATTTAAGGACATGGGATCTGGATAAGCTGAAAGAACCAGAGGTTGTACCGACTTTGAAGGAGAGCATAAGGGAACAATTGGCAGGAATGGGGGAAAGAAACACAGCAGAAGAAGAATGGGTAGCTCTATCAGTTTAATGTGATGTAGGTGATATTATATATATATATATATATATATATATATATATATATATATATATATATATATATATATATATATATATATATAATATTATCGAAATCAAAGAGGATGTAGGTGAAGATGAAATAGGAGATATGATACTGCGTGTAGAGATTGACAGAGCACTGAAAGACCTGAGTCGAAACAAGGCCCCGGGAGTAGACAAGATTCCATTAGAACTACTGACAGCCTTGGGAGAGTCAGTTCTGACAAAATTCTACCATTTGGTATGAGACAGGTGAAATACCCTCATACTTCAAGAAGAATATAATAATTCCAATCACAAAGAAAGCAGGCGTGGACAGATGTGAAAATTACCTATCAGTTTAATAAGTCACAGCTGTAAAATACTAACGTGCATTCTTTACAGACGAATGGAAAAACTTATAGAAGCCGACCTCGGGGAAGATCACCTTGGATTCCATAGTAAAGTTGGAACACGTGAGGCAATACCTACCCTAAGACGTATCTTAGAAGAAAGATTAAGGAAAGGCAAATCTACGATTCTAGCATTTGTAGACTTAGAGAAAGCTTTTGACAATGTTGGTTGTAATACTATCTTTCAAATTCTGAAGGTGGCAGGGGTAAAATACAGGGAGCGAAAGGCTATTTACAATCTGTACAGAAAGCAGATGGCAGTTATAAGAGTCGGGGGGTATGAAAGGCATGCAGTGGTTGGGAAGGGAGTGAGACAAGGTTGTAGCCTGTCCCCGTTGTTATTCAATCTGTATATTGAGCAAGCAATGAAGGAAACAAAAGAAAAGTTCGGAGTAGGTATTAAAATCCATGGAGAATAAATAAAAACTCTGACAGAATTACAATGTCATCGGCGAACGTCAGAGAGAGCAAAGGACTTGGAATAGCAGTTGAACAAAATGGACAGTGTCTTGAAAGGAGGGTATAAGATGAACATCAACAAAAGCAAAACGAGGCTGATGCTGAGGGATTTTTGTTTAGGAAATGAGACACTTAAAGTTGTAAAGGAGTTTTGCTATTTGGGGAGCAAAATAACTGATGATGGCCGAAGTAGAGAGGATATAAAATATAGAATGGCAATGGCAAGGAAAGCGTTTGTGAAAAAGAAAATTTTGTTAACATCGAGTATAGATTTAAATGTCAGGAAGTGGTTTCTGAAAATATTTGTATTGGAGTGTAGCCATGTATGGAAGTGAAACATGGACGATAAATAGCTTAGACAAGAAGAGAATAGAAGCTTTCGAAATGTCGTTCTACAGAAGAGTGCTGAAGATTAGATGGGTAGATCACATACTTAATGAGGAGGTATTGAATAGAATTGGGGAGAAGAGAAGCTTGTGGCACAACTTGACTTGAAGAAGGGATCGGTTGGTAGGACATGTTCTGAGACACCGAGGGATCACCAATTTAGTATCGGAGGGCAGCTTTGAGGGTAAAAAACGGCGAGGGAGACCAATAGATGAATACACTAAGCAGATTCAGAAGGATGTAGGTTGCAGTAGGTACTGGCAGATGATGAAGCTTGCACAGGATAGAGTAGCATGGAGAGCTGCATCAGACCAGTCTCAGGACTGAAGACCAAAACAACAACCAATATTGTCTAGATTCTCCAGTAATAATAAACATGCAAGGTGTACGATTGCTCCTATCACACCTCCTTTTATACTCTGAAAATCCACAGTGATGGCACATGATCACCCCAATCAAACTATTTTGTGAGCTGGATGTCCATTGTACTAATGCACCAATACCCCCAAGGAGGATGAAGCATTTTATGTGTTAAACTGTACCCAATTATAAGGGGGATATTTCCAGAGTCGGTGTCCAATGTTATGAGATTAGGGCTGCAAGTGTAATATTTAATTCTAATTACAGCGATAAATAAATTTTGCTGGTTTCCTAGGACGACGCGGTTTCGAATGTGAGGCATGTGCCAGAGGAGGCATGTGGCCAGAACAAATGGGCTTTTCTGGCAATCGGTGGTTACAACGAAAAGTTCCAGTAGGCCAGCTAGTCGGTTATTGCACACACAAGTCCCAGCCACAGTGCCCTTTCGATAGCTAAACAGCAAACTAATACACAGTGTGCATTGGGCTGTCTCTGTGATCGTATGTGTTGCATGTATTCCCCTTGGAAAATTGAGTCATTCAATATCGATAACTGTCAAGTGTTGGCAATGAACGTGTTGATAACATCCTAATTCCTACCACTCCAATCACTTCCAGACGCCCTCCACGTCAGGGTGGTGCACTCTGGCGGACACACGCGTCCACCAAACTGGCTACGGCCGTCCGACCTCTGAGCGTTGGCGCTGGTTGCTCATGAGGAGATTGGCGAGTGACGTGTGGACACTGGGCATGTGCATTCAGGATGTATTTCAGCGATATCCAACATCTGGCCATGACAACTACTGCTACAGCCTGGACTGTGGTATTTTCTGTGTCTTTGTCCTACCCCCTAACCCACCCTTTCTCCTCCTCCTCCTCCTCCTCCTTCCGAATGTAGTGGAGAGAACCAATTTAGGAATTCTACAAAGATTTAAAAATCCAATCGCAATATCCAATCCCCGTTTAATCAATTTATTGTTGTTGCTTTATTACGAGCACACATACCAGTCCGAAATCTCCACAGAATTTCTATGGACACAGCATGCAGCTGAGCTGAAATTTGAAATTTTCAGCTACCTCCAGGTTAATGGACTTTCTATAAATGACTTAACTGTATCAGTATACACCAATAGGAGGCAACGGGAAAAAATAACAGTAGGGTTCGGAAATTGGGAAGCTGTAGGATCGAATCACATCAAATATTCTAATCCTAGTAATCCACCAATAGAAAGCAACGGAAAACTGTCCCACACGAAGGGCATCGATTTAATTAATTAGACAATCAATCTGATGGAGATATTACCTCACTCTAAGAAATGCACAGGTGGGGTTTACTAGGTAAATGCTGCTTTGTGTGTGATTCGATCCGACCATGGCCAATGGTGAATGCAGTCCTAGCAGGGTTACACTACAGGACATGACCAGTTGTGAGGAGGGGGGGTGGAGGGACAGTGAGGGGGATAGGGGAAAGAGAGAGAGAGCATGTGCTTGAACAGGAATTTCTCAGCAATCAAATAATAAAGAACAGCCACCATCAGAAGCTCTTTTGTTTGGGGATTACTGCAACGTCTGCTCTCATAGTGGCCAGTCACGGACCTGAGCAGGGGTAGCGTGGCCTCCACATATAGTAATACGTGGAATGACAAGCCCAGTGAAGTGTTTGGGCGTGTGGGCTAAAAAAAAAATTTCGAAGTTGTTTAATATTCCAAGTATCTTCTCACCCTCAAAGAATTTGTAGGTAATGGAATTTTGTCTATTTAAATATTTAAAGTAAATAAATGAACTGTATGATATACACTGCCTTGTATCCCTTAAATTGTTTAAATAAAGAATCTTTCACACATTGTTTTGTGTATGAGAAACTTTTTAACTCTTTATTTGGCAAATGGTGAAAATAAAAAAAATTAAGTGCTTATATCTATTTATTATACTTAAAGAAATACAATTCAGTCAGTTTCAGAAATTTTTGACAAAAATTATGAAAATTATGAAACGTTGCTTATAAGCAACATTGCCAGCAGTAGATCACACTTATACATATTATAGGAAAAAGGAGTTTGCCGATAACCTGAAGCAAAATGTTTGCCGTACGTGAATAATTTAATTTATAAACACATTTATGCATTCCTGCTGTGTAATAGAACTGTTTCATTTTCCCTTCTTGTTCTTCTTGCAATGGAATTTTTGGAAACAGTTCCTCTTTGGATCGAAGTACAATACTAGATTGCAATTGGAACACATGACTGTAGAATATTCAGACGGACAATAACGACAACGACCTTTGGGACCGTATACAGGCCCAATGCTCCATATTATCAAATCGGGCATCTTGTGTAACAGTCGGAGCTGTTGCCTTCCTCCTCTTCTTTTATGGTGGTGGTTTGTCTGTTGAAGGTCTTCCTACTTTACTTTTACCTGAAAATATCAAACCATTGGCAGTATCTGCCCTAAATGACTTTGATGAGGTCTTTTTGTCCAGAGATTCTCTTCGAAAAATGCAGGCAAGCATTTAAAACACTCAGATCTAGAATAAATCTAAACCATCTCATGTACCATCGCCTAGTTTTCATTGGTACTCTGTAGAGCTCTATCAGCATACCAGCAAGATCAACTCCTCCCATGTGCTTGTTGTACTGACGTACATTACTGGGACAGGGCACATCAATTCTTTTTTGATTGCTGTCCCATCGTTTTCCTGTTGAGAGTGGTTGGACACCAAAAAACGAGCTTGCAAGTGTCACGATTTTATAGCCTGCCCACCTTACTAAAATGAGGTTGGAGTGACTGTCCTTCCTGTAGTCATAGCTGACTCGTCATTCAGTAACCGCTTCTCGTCATGTAGAGGACAGTTCTTTATTCAGTTCCTCCTTATGGTGCCCATGGACTCAATGTTTTGATGTTTTTTAAGTATGTTTTAAGTTCAAGGCTGCAAAATAAATTGTCAAAATAAAAGTATTCCAATTCCATTATTTTCACGTCATCAGCAAGATCAGTTATCATCCCCTTGCCAGTATAGGGAAGAAAATCATAGACAACTCTAGACACACCAGCACGAACAAAAATCTTAAAACGCCACTTGTGTGGCTTATTTGAATATATTGGCGCAAATTACCTGCTCTTGTACCTTTATATGCAACCATCTTCTCATCTGTAGAAAATGCCGACTCTTGTTTCTGCTCACGGCAGTTCTATACAATTGACTCAAGAACAGGTCTTATTTTCAAAAGTCTTTCAGAACAGTTCACAGCATTCTCATTGCTCGTAAAATGCAGGTATCGGCGGAGTTTCTGAAAGCGCTTCAAACTGAAAATGCTGGTGAATTTTTCACAGTTCATTGACTGAGACCAATAGTCAGTCTACTAAGACATAGAAACAAGACCCATGTATATCAGAACACCGAAAAATTGTTCTATTTAATTTATATTGCTGTTTACTGACGTGTAGTTCGTTGGTCAGAGTTTAAGTTCGTTTCCTGCACAATTTTGTCAATTAGTTCTGAATCAAAGAATCTTCTGAAATAACCCAGTGGTGTATTGCCTTCATCAGAAAACACAGGAGAGAGACTTTCTGCCCTAGCAGTTGTATCTTCCTTTACCCACATGTAAGTGACTGCTTTTGTAATTTACTTTTTCACTTGACTGCCACTTGCACTAGAAGGATTCACTGCAGAAGGTCCTTGCACATGTTCAGCTTCTGAGATTTCACTTCCTAAATCAGAATCAGTGTCTGGTATAACTTGGTTATGGAACTGAGATTGACGCTCTGGAATCACTACAGCCTGCCAAAGCTTCGAGTTCAGTGTCATCAGATTCACTTAGATCAGACAAAGCCGGGTTTTCTAGTGGAACTACTATTCCTCTCGCTTTTTCAATTCCATAAAATATTCTGGAATCCATTGCTAAAAAGCCCCTAAAAATAAAAATATCTTCTCTGTCACACCGTAAACATGTGTAATATACTAATGGCACATGTCCCAACTATAGGCAATGTTGCTCACAGGCAACATAAAAGTTTTATACTACTTACGTATTTCCAAACAAAGATTGAAATATTTCTGCTGTAAACTTACCTCTGGGTATATCTTGCCAGTAATCTTAGCAGTTTTTCTTCAATCTATTTAAATCCACTCTTTTAGAACCAAAATAAGACACCTCTGTTGCTCACACGAGGAGATCTCTGTAACACCACTGCACAAACTGCTATCTCGTGTGGAAAACCTTAAGCTATTACAAAAACTGGCGTTGGCAGTGTGTAAAGGAATGTTGCCTGGAGGCAGTAATGCCAGTAAAATGCACTGGGAAGAGTTTGTTGTCCCATAAGGCCAAGGTAAATGTGATGTTGCTTGAAAGCAACACTGCCAAATAAAGGGTTAAACAATATTCCATACACTGCAGTCAATTTTCCACCTGCTAGCCAATCAATTGGGTCTTTTTCCAGACAAATTCCTGGAGGGGGAGGGGAGGGGAGGGGAACTGCTGGGGGTGTCCCAGATAGGGAGGGGTTAATTAATTGGTCGATTTAATTAATTAGTCAAATGGGTCCATATCATAAGTGTGCTTGTATTGCGAGACAATTTCCAGAGGGGTGGTGGAGAAGGAGGAGAAGTGGGGAGAAGGAGAGGGAAGGGAGGAGTGTGGAGGGTTTCTTGGAATGACGGATTATCCTCAGGTGGACATAATCCACTTAGCAAAATAGTAAGTTAAGGACTTGTCAATCAAAAGAGACCAATAGGTTTTCCACTGAATGTATGCTTGCTCCTGATGTAGGCAACCTGCGCTAACAAAATGTGCTGATCCTTTCCTTACCCAACTACTCCTGTTCACAGACAAATGTGAGTTCACTGGGGAGGGATTGTGTTCTGAATTCGCTAAACAGCCATGTCTGGCAGCCAAAAAGCTCCATGCGAAGCACATTCCGAGGCTTCGGTGCCTGTTGGATATTTGTTTGTTGGCAGGCATTCCAGACTGTCGTGTAACTGGGCCGTACCTCCTTCCACTCTAACTGGTCTTGCATCTCTTATGTCTCTACAAAAGATATTGGGGCCGTCCTTGAAAGCTGTGCCAGTGATTGCCCATCAGGAAATGTGGTTTCAGCATGATGATGCACCAACTCGCTTGTATCGTGCAGTTTGCAGACATCTGAACAAACGATATGGTGACAGATGGACAGGGCGAGGAGTCTTAACACAAACAAATGTGCTTAAGTGATAAACAGGTGTTCCGTTATGTTTCATTTCGAATTGTTTTGTATTGCCTTATGCGTAATTTAATCCCTCAAACAGAAGTGGATGAGTTAAAAATCGAAGTTGAAACCATTGTAGAACTGAAACGGTACATTCCTGGGCATGGGTTTGTACTCAAAATATTCTTTCCTGTCTCCCTTCTACAAGTCCTAGAAGTTTGTCCGAACACCCGGCATTCAGATTTTTAGTTCGACTATCGATCGTTTATATGCTCGGACAGCGTTTTGTGTTTGTTCTTAGTTTTGACAATTATTAGCGAAAAGTGTTTTACCGTGGAACACACTTCAGACTTTCACACTTTAATAGACCTTTACTCCATTTTGTTATTCTATTTTGAAATGACAGCATTCACTTTAGGAGTGGTGCACTTTCTTTCTGAAATTACAATTACTCCGGAAAAGTAAGATTTTTGACAAATGAGAGACTGTTCCAAGATACAACATGGTCATGTACCTAGGTACAAATATGAGTTCAAATCGTTGCAATCGAGAAAAAATTTTGTCAGTAGTGTATTTCTCTATGAGAAATGTCTTACGTTATTACTCTACTACACAAGAATAATCAGCAAGCGAAATCAATCGTTTTATCAAAAACCAGTTAGAAGTTAACAACGATCTGAAATAGAAGCTGTTGCAGCTATCACAAATTTCCCTTTTCGAGACTGGTAACTTCGTTAATACATTACATAAACATACTTCTTTTGCAAATCTCATATACTCCATGGTGCAAGGTCTTCCGTTTGAAGGTACGAGATGGTTTGTGACCCACGAACTATAACTTATTCATCCACACGTTATGTAACTAGTCAAAATTAAACAATATTTTATTCACCACAAAATTCTTTAACCATAGAACAGACAGTATCCTCCAAATATCTTTAATATATTACACAACACTAAATATGTAGAACTCGTTATATTTGCAAACCCTGCAGAAAACAAAACCTCAGGCCCCACAACAGCAGCAGTCGAAAATGCCAGGAACTACTTACCGCGTCCTCTAGTACGCGTTGCTTCATATAGTTCTAAAATCGGTGACTAACTGAAACACCGACCAAGAAAGAAGATGTGTTTGTAGGTACACTATCCTATGCCCCCCCCCCCCCCCCCCCTATTCTCATATTGTCATAAATGGAGCACCAGAAACAGATATTGCTTACATACAGTTGTAGTCAGTTGCGTATTCTAGGATCCCAGTCACATTTCTTTAGAATAGTAAATAGCGTTTGCAGGAGCTCTTTATTTTAGTCTCTGAAAGTACCGGTTCACATGCGATTAACTTTAATCTTCAGCATATACTCGACAAATGAAGATCAAGTACTTTCAACTAAATTCAGTCCTTCATACAATAAAGGAGCCGCCACAGTGGTATGGAATCAGCCCCCGTGGTCTCACTTCACCCCAATAGACCCCGTCAGACCTTTTTCGTTTTCGATTATAGTGCTTTGCGAAACTCCGGGCCAAAGTAACTTTCACATGTTGTGTCACTGTCAAGCAAAATAGAAATAATTGCTGCTGCATGGTACAGATGGTAACAAAGCAGCATGCAATGATACGAACATAACTGACGTTTTTGTTCAAAGACAGTAGTCACATTGCAAAAGGCGGAACGTGTTCTCCATGAAGCATGTGATCACCAAACACAGCTGTGCGTGCTCTGTAACCAGCTCCCAAGCTGGGCACGAGGTTGGTAAGGAAATGTGGTAGAGCGTTCCATTCCTCAACAAGTTTGACTGAGAACTCTGGATGGTCGCTGGAACATGTAGGCGAGCTGCGGTATGCATCCCCAATGCATAACGACGTGGCCCACGGTGTTTACGTTTGCCGAACATCCACTCATTCAAAGACCTCCTACACCAGTGCTTTCGATGCGATCACGCATTGTCGTCCTTAAAAGTACAGTGAGGGTCGCATACAGCCTGAAAAGATACGCATGGGAAACGAATGCAGTGTCACAATGCCGCTGACCTGCGAGTGTACCATGATCAATTTGCCCAACCAACGGTATGCCTCTCCAAAACATAACACGTGAGCGCATCGGAACGATTATATGGACAATTCTCGTCGTACCCTCATATGGCCAGAAGTGGGAGCACGTAATGCACCCAGGAACGTCGCCGAATTTCAAGATCACTTACTGCCCTCCAGTTTTTGAGGGGCAAGACGACCCGCAAATAATAACTATAACCTCTTCTATTCGTAAGCTGTTCATCGCAAGGAGACGGTATTTGCGTTGTGCACAGCGGCCAAAATGAACGATCAGTTACTTAACACAATTCGCTCGTGTTGTATGATTATAGAGATCGTTTATTTATTGGCGAGAGATAGTGATTTCGATTTTCCCTTGGTTTGTATTGTTTCAAGATACAGAGATCACAGCTTCCGCAGCAAAAGGAGCAAAAAAGGTCATGCGGACATATGGCCAGAAATGCGTTCCCAGTGAGGTAGGCCATTTTGATGGCGAAGGTAAGAGATCATTGTCAGAGAAGGTATCAATGACACTTGAGAGCGCACCAGACGAATGGGAATGTTCTGCCTCTATCAGTGTTCCAGCTGCACACTCTAGGGGGCGCAATGTTATCCACGAGGGCGGTGCACTCGCACTTTGTTATCAGGGGCAACGGCCGTGCACCGCAAAGTTATGTGCAGACTGTGAACGTAACTATACAGCCGATTTTGGTAGGCTTTACGTTAGTCAAATATTCGAATCAGTTACATTTTCTGAAAATTTGAAGCAAGCCATGTTAATAAGCCAGTATCTTTCACTAATACCTCATTTATCGCTTTTGCCGGCCGTTGTGGCCGATCGTTTCTAGGCGCTTCAGTCCGGAACCGCGCTGCTGCTACGGTTGCAGGTTCGAATCCTGCCTCGGGCATGGATGTGTGTGCTGTCCTTAGAACTACTTAAACCTAACTACCCTAGGTATAGGGGACTGATGACCTCAGATGTTAAGTCCCATAGTACTCAGAGCCATTTGAACCATTTATCACTAGCTCTGTTGGTGTCTTGTTGTTTACATTGACAATAATTCATTAAGATCATAAGAAAGAACTAATTCATTGACCAGAGACTGTTGAATGACGTAAGTCTGTCACCTGTCATAATGTTTTTATTGTACACTAGCTGACAGCCGGCACTGTCGGTCGGGGTGTTCACTTTGCTAGTTTTCCACAACGAGGAACCTTGCACGCACACCTGCCAGTAGGCTCGGCGTGGGATGATGCGCTTGGCACAGCTGCTTCGAGTATCTGCACGCCTCTGTGGCGAGGCCTACAACCGTTTGCGCCTCATAGTTGAAAGCTGCCAAAACCGCTGCCTGGAGTCACTTCACTCGACTGCACGAGTGGCTCGGCAGTAAAGAGTCCTACAACGATGCATTCATGTAGGCGCATTCAGCGGCGTATGTCGATACCGTCAGCAAAATATGTTGCTAACAGAGTGAGCAGCAAGGATAAATATAAACATTAGGCACACTCCGGCAGTTCTTCACACATCTTGGTGTTCATGACGTCGGATCTCCCGAATCATGTGTGGCATCATGATATAGTTTTGTATGTGCCTTTCGCTGCGAATGTCTGCGAAATTTGTTACGAATAGAGTTAGTAGTACAGAAGCAAATTTCAACATCAGGCATGGTGCGGCTGATTTTCATGCATCTCATCGTTTATGATGCCGCACCTCCTGAATTATGATTGTTACCTGTCAGTAAGTGGTATGTGCACAAACTTTGGTCCATATCAGTCCAGTGGTCTAGGGGGAGATGTGCCACATACGTACATACATCAATTTTTTGTAATATGTGTGGGTTCTTTCCACGTAAACAGTGCAGTTACAATCGTCTACTGTGTGTATCTGAATAACCCAATTACTGCTGTCCTTCACTTGAGACAGTTCCACACCACCAGTCAGAGACGTTAATCACACCCACCGTTATCTAAGATTAACACAGCTATTTCATGGAGACTACGAAAATATTCAGATTTCATAAGTCCCCCAAATAAAAAATAAGAGTAGTCATAACATTTGTGAGAGAACTAGTTCTGTATTTGTTTTTCGCATTTACCACTATATATTTCCCGTGTGTCTTTCCTAAAATAAGCTCGTATAGCATATTGAAATAGTACTGTGTTTACGACACAATAAATTCTTTTAAAGCTGAGGGCCTCATGAGCTAAATGAAGAAGAGAGTTTCAACTACAGGGTGAGGCATAATAAAGAGCGATTTTTGAAAAGCTGTTAAATAAAGACACTTTTTCTATTTCATAATCTTAAAATATACGAAAAAGTGTTTTCTGTAACAGTAAAACGTCAGTTACTTTTTCACCGAGTGAGGTGGCGCAGTGGTTAGCACACTGGACTCGCATTCGTGAGGACGACGGTTCAATCCCGTCTCCGGCCGTCCTGATTTAGGTTTTCCCTGATTTCCCTAAATCGCTTCAGGCAAATGTCGGGATGGTTCCTTTGAAGGGCACGGCCGATTTCCTTCTCCATCCTTCCCTCACCCGAGCTGGCGCTCCGTCTCTAATGACCTCGTTGTCGACGGGACGTTAAACACTAATGTCCTCCTCCTCCTCCTCAGTTACTTTTTCAAGATAACTGTCTTATTATGGCGTCCGCTTAGAAGCACGCATTCCTCCAGCCAGACCTTGTACTGACTCATCACACTTCCTGTCGCGTCCACTCTTTCAGGGCTTCAGTTGTTCGAGGTGGGTTATCTTGCTAAACTTTCCGCTTCAGATAACCCCAAAGAAAAAGTCACAAACATGTGACGTCCAGTGAACAAGAGGGCCATGCAATGTACCCATTTCGGGAGGCCATATCTTTGGAAACAAACGACTGACAATATTCATGCTTACTAGCGTATCTCTGCGAAGTCACTGTTACAACTTAAAAATCGTTTGGCCTTATGATCCCTAATTGAAGACATTACGAACCACACAGTAACTTTTGCCCAGTGCAGTGGTTGCTGATGCAGTTCTCTAGTATTAACGTCACTGCAAAATCGAAAGTTCTGCTTGTTCACATAACTGGAGAGACGGAAGTGAGCTTCATCCCTCATCCACAAACGGTTTACAATGTCCTGGTCCCGAATAATCATGACCAAAACTTTTAATTAGAAGCGGCTGCGGATCACATAATCTATTCCCTTAAGGACCTGTACCGTTTAGATTTTGTAGGGGTGAAAGTGCAAATCCTGGGGTTAAATCCTTCCTACCGTTCTCTTTGAAATCCCAAGTTTAGCGCGCGTTTTTGCAACTTCACAGGTTCAAATGGGACCGCGCAAACTGCGACGCGACGCGACTGGGACGCGACACGCGCCTGCGCCAGGTCGCGCGGCTTTGTGGTAGCGGCGCAGTTTCTCGCGCCGCGCGTCACGCGGGTACTGACGGATGTGTGAGGCGGGGAGCGGGAGGGCAGTTCTGCCATATACTCACTTCGGCATGGCGCATACGGGCAGTGGAAGTATTGTCCATCCGAAGAGTACGGCCTGTAATGTAAACTGAAGTTTTCTATCACTGAGCAGTGTTCTTTTTTTCGCTGTTTAAGCGCTCCGTCCATTTTCGTTAGCACGTAATAGTTTTCATTTACATACATATGTACAGTTCTTTTGTTTTGTTTATTCTTTGTCAAAAAACCCAATGCACAGTTCAATAACCGGTGAGCCATTAGCCACTGAAAGTATATCGTCTGCCTCCACAATTTTTTCAGAACGTAAGAAGGGACAGACGATTTACCGTGAGGGTAGTGAATAAGGAAGTAAGGAATATTATAAAATCGTGTCATCTAGAAGCAAGACAGGAAAGTAAAACAAGGTTACCTACTTGCTGCCTCTTATGCTGAAGTATCTCTGCGATCCATTACAAAAAGTCGGGAAGGCATAATTTCCACAGGTATGACCCCTTTGCGCTCCTGGTAAAAAGCGTCCGAGATAGTAAAACTTAAGTACTTCATATCATCATGTGGATATGGGTCTAATAAGAGACGTTATACTTCGTACATGTGGACGTGACATTTCCATTGCAAGCCCGAAATAGTCGAGAAGCCCTCGTAAATAACGATGTTTTAATCGGCTCGTCGTGACGAGGAAAAGTATTTCAGTGGTTGCATACACGCTATCAGCATTAATAAACTAATTACACAACAGGCTACACAAAGGAATTAGTGGTCGGTACTATTATAAAAGTAGGAATATCCTGAAAGAGTGTGGTGATATGTAGAAATGTAATGGTGACAATGTTTTCGGAACGATGTGAACTCTTCCTCTCACAAAGCATACTTTCTGGCTTCCGCATTCCTGTCGCGCGATTTATTCCCAGCTGCTGACGATACACTGGCCATTGTGTTGTGCCACGTATCAGTTGTTTACTTTTCTCAGTAACAACTATTTTATTCGCGAACCACGGACTGTCAGTTTGGCAAGGCGTTGGTGAGGAACCGGCATCAGTGGTGTGCGTGGTATCCCGCCTGAAGACCACGCTCTTCATTACTTTGCTATTGCTCAGATGAAGGAAAGGAATAAAACTCTTTGGTAAGTTTCCATTTCAGTCGCTCGGTGTTAAAAATAAAATGGGTTGTGAGATTCAACAAAAATTCCAACAGAATTAGCGATTTATTTTCGTGTGAGTTGTTAACCTCGTCTCATTCGAAGATGCAATACCATTTGCGAGTAACGGTCACACTTCTCTTGTTGAAGGGTTTGAGAGCACTTCTTTTACCAAAACACAATATGATTTGCATAAACTCATTTTTGCAGCAGTTATTGTGACACACTGTTTTAGAAATCTGTCTCATTAAACAAGTAACTGGCGACCAGAGAGCCGAATATCTTATCAAAAAACTCATTGTGACGGTTTGTGGCAACATAAGAGAAGAAATTTCATGTTTACTTTCATATTAGGACACTCTTGTCTCACTAGCTGTCGATAACTCTAAAAAAATTAGACAGTGGAATGAAAAAAAATAAATAAATAGGGAAGTGTAACTACTGATATACCGTGATAGATAAGAAAGCTCAGTGTGTTTACGACGTGGCAAAGTATGGTTCAAATGGCTCTGAACACTATGGGACTTACAATCTGAGGTCATCAGTCCCATAGAACTTAGAACTACTTAAACCTAACTAACCTAGGGGCATGACACACATCCATGCCCGAGGCAGGATTCGAACCTGTGATCGTAGCGGTCGCGCGGTTCCAGACTGAAGCGCCTAGAACCACTTGGCCACACCGGCCGGCGTGGCAAAGTACTCTCTTCCTTGTATCATTATTAACCAAAATCTTGTTTCCATGTCTCGAGCGGTTTAGGAAATACCAGTGATGTAGGAATATTTCATTCCCGTGGCGTAAGATTGGGAGTGAATGCTCTACATGGGATCCATTTTCTCGAAATCGAAGACAGATGGAGACCTCCTCCTAAGTCTAAACAAAAATTTAATATGTTAGCTGAATTTCATACTCATAAACATATGGTGTAATACGCACCAAACGCTAAATCATAGCGCCCCCTATTTTTCATTGCAAACTTTTTGAGTTTTGCGTAGTGACTTACTAAAATGTGTAGATCCCAGTAAGCATGACCATTAGCGAGATGATGGGCACTTGGCCAAGACGTTCACACATAAAGCTACAAGTACGGAAAAAAATCAAATATTTTCAGTGAATAGTTTCTGTAAATTATTAGAGAAAGATAAAAAGGTGCGCGCGCTTCGGTTCTGTCATTGCAGAGCGTCGCCATTCGGCGCGTGCTAAGTACGGTGTACGTGTCGCAATATGCACTGCAGCCGCGCGACTCGTGCGGCACGTGCGTGTCGCGCTGTAGTGTCGTGTCAAGGCACACGTGCTATACGCGTTTCATTTGGCGTACACGTTCGATGTTTTTCAGGCGAGCGCACAGTTTTTGGTTTCCCAGTTGGCGCCGTCTCCTCAATGTTCCCCAGCCACTTTTTAATCGCCCAGGCAGGTGCACCGGCCGATTTCGATTAACGCTGAAGTGGTTGCGGCTTGCACGACGTGCTAGCTGGTACGAACTACCGTTTTGATAAAATGCTTTGACAGTGTACGCTCCATTATGACTAAATGCTATTTCGCGTCAAACGTAACTGAAGCTTTCCTCTCCACCTCTATCCGACGCAGCTTGATTTACTCGCTTTTTAAAATCGCTAAATATTATATCTCACTGTGCATAAAACTATAAAAAGGTAGCACGTGCAAGAATGTAATGAATCATGAAGAAATCCCAAGAAAGATCATCGAAATGCCAGCAAGATTATTACCGAAGTAGACGCCTTGTGATTAACCGAAGAACCTTAACTTGGAAGCCACGGTCACATTATTTGCTACTGGTGGATGTCTGCTCATGTCCGAGAAAAGTGAACTAATAATACAAATTAAGCCCATAATACTGAAGTAGCCAGATCAGTTATTCATGTTTTCCGGGTGAGCTACGTGGTGTGCTTACAATTTAAAGCCACAGTGGCCACAAGACGGCAGCCTTTTCTGATGAACGGAGTGCTCCAGTATTCATCTACAGACAAGAAAAGGAAGTAAACGCGCTCTCATACGGCTTGTATTTGACTTTCTCTGCAGGAAAGCCACAACAAACGACAAGACTAAAAAAATACTTGCATTAAGGTCTATGTCCATTCTGTTTGAATGTTTTTTGTTTTGTCATATTTTGCCTGATAAAGAGGTGATAGCTCGAAACGCGTTGCAATATTAAATAATTTAAGTAAGTGAACTGGTAGGAATTTCTGAAAAACCTGTTTGTAAAGTCCTGTGATAATATTCTTTTGTACTCGCTTTCGAAAGATGTATTCGAATCCAGGCGGATTGCTTCGGTTTACGCTTTCGACGACACCACCTCAGAATGGGTTTTTGATGTCGCCGTAGAGAACGTCACAACTACTTCTCACCTCAGTTGTGTACAAAACGGTGGGACCCCGAGTGAGTAAACAAAAGAGTTACTATAACGGATTCAGTTTTTAGACTACAATAACGCACCGATAACTGATTACCGCCCGAATGCACGGTTATTGGTTGCGGGACTGAATTAACGCAAAAGATAACAGCAGGAACGAATCGCCTTACGTAACAGGTTAAAGAGTGACTGATACGGCGCACTCGGAGTGTCTCTTAAAAACAGTGTAAATTACCAGTCTGTGTGAGAGGATCTCTTGAAAAATACTCAGCCAGTAAGCAACTACGTCGTTCCACTATACGAAAGGTATCGACTGGCTTTATTACCTAATTCTGCCTCAAGTAAAACGTGTGAAAATGTAATTTTATTTACGTTTCGTACTCCTAACACAAAGTACCTCTTAGAAAGCCACCGAATGATTTTATAAAATAAGGGCAACAAAATATATTAGGAAAATACTTTAATCGGTCTTAATGATCAACTCCATTAGTCACGATACACTTCTGGCTACATTTATAAAGCTGGAACTGTTCTTCGGACAGATTGAAGCATTACCGCCACACTACTTCGGATGTCTGTTCGGATACCAACCACACAGCTACACCCAACTACCGTAAAGGCTACCTAAACCGTTCTGGATTGAACTATTAGTACTACGTTTTTTTGAGGATCAACCTCAATAGCCACGAGGCTAACGATGTAGCTTGTATTCTTATGGGAAACGATTTCGATAAGGGAGAAACCACGAATAGATCTTACATCAAACCTCCTCCAACCTTTCTGGTGCGATAGAAACGCTTGCATATAATTTTATATGCAGGGAACAAAACCAGATCTAGACGTAGGGTGGAAAAAAGTTAGCATAAATCAAGAGAACCACCCACAACGTTAATAAATATTGAAGGCATCTTATGTTCGTCACTCTTCTTTCAACCTGTAGTGCAAAGTGTCGAATATTTCGAGAGGTGGGGCTGTCCACCAAAACAAGAAAAAAAATCCATTACACGTTGTAACATTACAGGACATATTGGGACATATTGAAGTATTCGATACTGTAGACTTTTAGGGGATGTCGATACAGATATGCAAAATGTAAAGGGAAACTTTGGTGATGTATAAATATTGTACTGTGTCAATATTAGGACTTTTGCACAGAAAGAACAAAAATAGAATTAATGTAAATATATATTAGTGTTAGTAATCTATTTTCATTCAATTTTGTAATTATATTTCATTTTGTAAAAGAAAGACTCACTGTTTGCTGTAGCTCTGATTAATTGTATAAATTATCAGTTTTGAGCTAAATTATTTCGTATAATATGGAGAAGATACTTTTAAAAACTCTCCAGCTAACGAGAAAGTCTGTAAATGAACGTTTAATGCACACTTCTGGAACTTTCAATGGAGAAATTCTATATTATGATCGCAAAAATAGGAAAACTTGTGGAAACTGTTTCATAACCTAATTTCGAAAGACGATCTGTATCAAGAACTATTGCTAAAAAGATTTATTTACGTTTTGAAACACGATTTAAATCATTTTACATATAAATAGTTGTTCTAAATCACTCAAGAAATATCCAGAATCAAATGTCAAAATATTTCTGGAAACACCGGTACAAATCTGGTGAAGGTTATCCAGAAGCTGGTAGAAAAATGTTATGAAATCTATTTGTAAATAATGCTTGTAAGAATTTATATGTACTGATCCTCTTACTTACTTTAATCTGTACTAAAATTCTGTAATGTCTAATTTAGTTTTAAGTCGTGAATTGCTATCGTGTTCTAAACAAAACATTGTCAAAGACTCTCATTGTTTGGAAAGATATTAATACACCTAGGAGTTATCAGTTGCCAGTTCGGATATGCAGTGCGGTTAGCTCGGAGAGTCAGTTGTTGAGTCTGTGAAGTCTGTCAGTTCTGTTTGTATATAAAGGTCTGTAACGAAGAATTACTTGTTGTCGTCAATATGAACTCAAGACCTTTTACACGAAGCAGACACCTCCTAATGCAACGTTTTAACTTGATGTTGAGGAGCTGAAATGTTATAATTTGGTGCAGAAAGTCCTGGGACGTTATAATTTGGTTGAGGAAGCTGGGATGTCATAATTTGGTGGAGGCGCTGGAGCTGGGATATTTTAATTTGGTGGAGGAAGCAGACTATTTGACGACCACCCAGTGATTCTTCTAAATAAAATACGTCTCTTCTGGGATCACAAGAAGTAAATACGTCGATTCTGGGGTCACTAGAAGAGGAGTGAATCAACCGAGTGAAACCATCCTGGAATTGAAGAAATTTCGCAAAACACGGACACCAACGACCGCCGACGGACACTAAGATAAGTAACTGCTTCCTAAAATAATGGAAAAAGACGCAGATTTCAGTACTGACAGCGGTGTAGCGAGTACACCTATTAGGGAAAGTGCTTCTGACAGTGTAGGAATGTTGGAAATGTTAAAACAAATGTTTTCAGAGTTAAACTCGAAGATGGACGATTCTCGTGCCGAATTACGTCAACAAATTGAACAGACACAACAACAGATGGACAGGTCGATTTCGAAGGCTGTGTGTGATTTAAAATCAGAAATAAACTCAAATACAGAACAGATTGCTCACACTAATCAGGTTCTCGAAGAATGGCGAATTACTTTTGAGTCAAACCAAAAAGAAGTTAGTTGTCGTGTGGACACGGTTGAGTTCAAAATTTCTGTCCTTGAAACTGATTTAAGTAACGAAATTTCAAATAACCAGTCAAATTTTAAAAAAGTTGTTGATTTTGTAAATGAGGAAAATTCTCAATTGAGAAATGAATTTGACCAGACAAAACGATTTTTTGAAAACGAAATTGAATCTTTCAAATCTGATACGGAATCTGATACGGACAAAAAGGTCACAGAAATTTGTAGTAGAGTAGGTAATGTCGAAAAAAATGTAGACAGAAAATTTGTAGAAATACAAGAAACTATGTTTCAAAAAGGTTTTAGTAATAGTTGTAATGGGATATGGGGAAATTTTCCAATTAAAACTTATCCCGGTGACAAGAATATACACCCAAAAGACTTCATGCAATTCTGCAAGGAGCAGTTCACGTCCATAATGACAGATAGTGTTAAGATAAAATTTGTAAAGAAATTACTTGATGGTGAGGCGCTTTCGTGGGCCAATCAGAATTGTTATGCGGAAATGTCCTTTGAAGATTTCGAAAAAATGTTTTCTAACCAAATTTTGGTCTGAAACTGAGCAAGCTCGAATCAAAAGTGAATTCTTGAATGGTCCTAGTTACAGAGAATCTGATGGGTCAATGAAAGCCTATTGTGAGAAACAGTTGCAAAAATTAGTGCATCTGGATAAGCCATTTGATGAGCTAACTCAAATTGATGCACTAAACCGGAGACTTCCGAAAAGAGTACAATGGGGTTTAGTATATGGTCCAGATGAGTCCATAGAACAATTCTTGAAATATGTGGACAAACTTGATAGAGCCTTTGAACAAAACAACACATTCAACGACTTTGTAGGTTCAGCACACAGAGGGTGGGAACCGAACCGTGCAAATAATAACAGTAATAGTGAACGAAGAAACTTTAACAACAACAGGGATAATTATAATAGCAATGACAGAAGAAATTTTGGTAGGAATGATCAGCACTTTAATTCAAACAGAGAATGGGAAAATCGAAACAGGTCCTGGGGTAATGACATGAGAGAAGGTAACCCGAGGCAGGGAAACGACAGACATAGGCCTTTAAACGACTAAATGCTCCACTGGGAGTCTGTCAGTTTGAGGCAAGGAATTTTCAAAATCAGGCTAATTTCACTCGGAACAGACAGCACTATAATCAGAGACCTAACCAGTATAGACAGTATGCTATGATCGATCTGTAGATAGAGGTAATGAAAAAATTAAATTTGAGAGGAAATTTTGGAATGTCATCAGAGAAAATACTAGAAACAACTGTAATAGGAACCAGGCTACCGTTGATGAAGTAGGCCTAGAAGATGATATAATTGCAAATTTATATAATCAAGAAGCAGCATCTAATGCTGAAATGAAAGGTAAGAATAACTTTGATAATTTTGGATTGTACAAACGTATGTGTGGTGATGTTTTAGATGTAAGTTGTCATAATGATGTTCGTACTGAAGTTTCTGGAGAGTCTGATATTCATGTGGATGTGGTTGGTGAAGATGGTGTTGTGAGTAATGTTGGTGATACTAGTAGTGTTTGTAGTGTAAGCTCAGGCAATGATGATGATAATGTTGATGTTAAGGCTAATGGTGATTATGTACTAGAAGATTTTGATGGTGAATTGGATGGAATAGTTTATGTTGAGGTTAAGGAGGATGTTATAAGCAATAGTGTTGAGAATAGTTGTGCCAGGAACTCTAACTACATTCCACATGAGAATCAGATTGTGCCAGTTCAGCTTAGTAATACATCAGGAGACAGGGGGGTTGATTGTGCTGATGCATCTGTGATTATTTTGAAATCTGTTTGGGACAAATTTAAAGATTACAGTGATGACAATGATGTTAAGATCAAATTAAGGGAAATTTGTGAACCAGTTTCTGCTTTTAAGCCTAATGAAATCATCAAACGGGGTACTAGTCAGGATGTGAGTGAGGTAAATAGTAATCCAGACATTCCAGTAAATTCCAGTAGACCTAGAAGTTTGAAGAAAGTATTGCCTAATAAAGGAAACCTAAATATGGAACAGAGGTATGATGAGATAGCAGAAGATCTTTTGTATGAAGAACAGGAAGAAAGGGAAAACACCACTATGGGTTGTCCATACATAAAAATTAAAGCTGCAGGTTGGGAAGGGTATTGTTTGATTGACACATGGAGTCCAATTAGTGCCATTTCAAGCAAATTAAGAGATATAATTAACCATGATCCTGACTTTGTTGAATTACCTGTTGTTGGAATAAAAATTAGAGGCATTACTGGCAAACTGAGCAAAATTGTTAATAGACAGATGTTGTTGTCCTTCAGTATAAATGATGTACAGTTTACTCAAGGATGTCCTGTAATAAGTGACCTAAATGAGAATGTACTGTTGGGTATGGACTGGATATTAAAAGCTAATGCAGCATTTGATTGGGAAAAGAGTTTGTTTACCTTTATTGATCTTAAGACGAGAGTATGTTCCAGTACTGACATGTCGGTTCAAAACTGTGCTGATAAGGGAATTGAAATTAGGGACGTTACATTTTCTAAAGACAGTGGTTATTGTGTAGATGAAATTACTGAGGATTATGATGATGGAGAATATGGGGATATAGTTCAAGAAAAATTACGGGAATCAGATAATTTGAACCAAGAACAGAAGGTAGAGGTAGAAAGATTATTGTGGAATTACTGTGATGTTTTTGATGATAGACCTGGCAGAGTAAAGAATTACCAATGTAAACTCAGGTTAAAACCACATGAGCCATTCTTTATAAAACCTTATAGTGTACCCATTGCAAAGAGAAAAGATGTAGAAAAGGAACTTCAAAAGATGGAAGAGTGGGGCATCATTGAGAGAAGTAAGAGCCAATACAATAATCCTTTGGTAGTGGTTGCAAAACGTGATGGCAGTGTCAGGCTTGTACTAGATTCAAGACACCTAAATAAGTATGTGGAAAGAGAGACCGATCATCTCGAGAATATAGACGAACTACTTCATAAATTTGAAGGAATGAAATATATGACCAGTTTAGATCTCACACCAGGATTTCACCAAGTAGAATTAGAAAATGATTCCAAAAAGTATACTGCCTTTTTGTATGGGGGAAGATGTTACCAGTATTGTGTGGTACCATTTGGGCTGAATGTCTCAGTAGCCGAATTCATTAGAGCACTTGACTTTGTTTTGGGAAAAGATCTTTTATCAAAATTAACTGTGTATGTAGATGACATTTTGATCACTGGAGAAACTTGGGAAGAACATGTTAATACTTTGAGGGAGGTTTGCAATAGATTAAGGAAAGGGGGAATGTCACTTAAATTATCTAAATGTAAGTTTGGTATGAAAAAATTGAAGTTTCTGGGGCACAGTATTTCTGAGGATGGTATTTTGCCAGATCCTGAAAAACTCAAGGCAATTGCAAAATTCCCAATTCCAAAAACCAAGAAACAACTCAAGTCAATTTTCGGGATGTGCGGTTACTACAGAAAGTTCATTAGTACCCAAGCTCTAATTGCTCCAAGTCTTAACAGATTGCTGAAGAAAAACGCAATGTGGGTTTGGGATCAGGAATGTGAAGCTGCTTTTGAAGAAATAAAAACACAGTTATGTAACAGTAAAATTTTGTACCATCCTGATTTAAGTTTACCTTTTTGCATTATGGCAGATAGTAGTGATTATGGCCTAGGTGCTCACCTTTTCCAAGAAGTAAATATAAATGGGAAAATAGAACACAGGTCTATTGCTTTTGCTAGTCAAACCTTGAAAAAACATGAGAGGCAGTACACTGTTACTGAGAAAGAGCTTTTGGCCATTTACTGGGCATTTTCTAAATTCAGAAATTGTTTATTGGGAAACCAGGTAGTTGTCTACACAGACCATAAGGCATTAATTTATATTCAAGAATGTAGGTTGCATCATGGAAGGATTACCAGGTGGGCACTCTTGTTACAACAAATTAATTACTCAATAAAATATCTTAGAGGACCCGATAATGTAGTTGCTGATGCTTTATCTAGACTACCTGTGGGGGGTGACTTTGAAGATGACAGTGGGGAATGTGAAAAAGAATTCAAAATTATGTATTTAAGAGGGGTGGACAATGAACAAGAAATCAGAGACATTTGTAATGACATCCGACGGAATCAGAACCACGATGAGAACTGTAAACTGGTCAAAAGTTATTTAGGGAAATAGGGACATGAAAAAGTGGGAGATTATTACAAAATCTACAAAGGGATTCTATTCAAGAGAAACAGTGTAGATAGCGATGTATGGAAATTATGTTGGCCTGAACAGTACATCAATGTACTCATCAAGTACATTCATGAAAGTTTTGGTCATTGTGGGATTCAAAAGTGTATCCAGAAAATCCAAGAAAATGTGTACTTTAACAACATAGCCAGGAGGGTTAGAAAAATTTTAACGGGTTGTGACAGGTGCCAAAGAGTAAAAGTATCCAACCAAACTTGTCGAGGATTGATGCAAAACATCTTACCGAAAGAACAACACGAGTTTGTCGCTGTCAAATTATATGGACCATTACCGAAGACCAGAGGAGGCTATTGCAACGTTTTTGTTATGGTTGATGTTTTTTTCAAAATTCATTAAGTCATACCCTCTTCGCAAGGCAAACAGTAAGAGCATTATTTCAAAAATCAGAGGAGACTATTTTGGCAGGGTTGGAAAACCTCAGAAAATATTATCAGACAATGGGACTCAATTTACTTCTGGAGTATGGAAAGCTTTTGTTGAAGATGAAAATATAAGTCACATTCTTATTTCAGCTTATCATCTGTCAGGAAACCCTTCGGAGAGATACATGAGGGAAATTGGGCGATTCTTTAGAACCTACTGCAATACTGATCATGCTAGTTGGATTGACTATGTTGAGAAATTCGAAGATGTTGTGAACAGCCTACAGCATTAGTGTTTTCGCCGTATGAAATACAGTATAATAGCAAACCACCACATCCAATTAGTGATTTCATTGATTTTCCAGTCTGCAAACCATTAAGTACTCAAGAGAGAGAGGAAATAGTGAGAAAGACCATGAAATCTCAAGGTGATAAGAGGAAATGTAGACATGACAAAAGATTGAAGCCTACTCAATTTAAAATTGAAGACTTGGTCCTTGTTGAAACACAAGAGAAGTCTAAAGCCATCAGTGGTGAATTAAAAAAGTTTTTTGACATATATATTGGACTTTTCAAGATTCAGGACAATCCTCATCCGAATGCTTACCGTCTAGTCTACCCAAATTCTGGCAGACTGTTTGACCTACGAAACGTGACCGAACTGAAATTGTATAAAAAAATGTAAAAAAGTGTTTTAGATAATAGATGTTTATAGACTTTTATATGTAATCTTACCAGGATATTTTTGTATACTTTGTTATGTTGTATTTATCTGATTCCTCAGGGGAGCATACATTCTTTGTGTGCTAAGTGTTTGGCGAGCACTAGGTCCCCTAGCTATGCAATTGTCATATTTCATGTTAGTATTCTGGCATTGCATCTTACACTTATTCTGTGATCCTGTATAATCAATTTTCTCCACCTGTCAGTCTATCCTCTCTTAGCTTTAAGAAATTATTTAGAGTAAATTTTCTTGAGTAATTAGACTTTAGAGAATTCAAATTTCTGTGTCCTTAAAAACCGGTGCACCGACTATTAAATGCTTTTGCTAATGTTTAACTGGGTTTGACCACTGTGTGCTGTATATTCATAGCGGACTGTGCTATTGCAGCCTGTGATTGCATGCAGTGTATATGGAAACCATACGGACTGTGAAGATGAGACTGAAATACAGTGTGCGGCATTGAGGTATACCGACCTTTAAGGAAGAAGATCACTGACCTTCAAGAAAGAAGATCACCGGTCTTCAAGAAAGAAGACACCAAAGATATGTGTAAAACGTTTCTGTTTTGCAATGTAAGGACATCAACCCTTCCGTGTTTCACGTGGAAGTGCTGATGGGGGGGGTTGTGTAACATTACAGGACATATTGGGACATATTGAAGTATTCGATACTGTAGACTTTTAGGGGATGTCGATACAGATATGCAAAATGTAAAGGGAAACTTTGGTGATGTTTAAATATTGTACTGTGTCAATATTAGGACATTTTGCACAGAAAGAACAAAAATAGAATTAATGTAAATATATATTAGTGTTAGTAACCTATTTTCATTCAATTTTGTAATTATATTTCATTTTGTAAAAGAAAGACTCACTGTTTGCTGTAGCTCTGATTAATTGTATAAATTATCAGTTTTGAGCTAAATTATTTCGTATAATATGGACAAGATACATTTAAAAACTCACCAGCTAAAGAGATATTCTATATTATGATCGCAAAGATACGAAAACTTGTGAAAACTGTTTCATAACCTGATTTCGAAAGACGATTTGTATCAAGAAATATTGCTAAAAAGATTTATTTACGATTTGAAACACGATTTAAATCATTTTACATATAAACAGTTGTTCTAAATCACTCAAGAAATATCCAGAATCAAATGTCAAGATATTTCTGGAAACACCGGTACAAATCTGGTGAAGGTTATCCAGAAGCTGGTAGAAAAATGTTATAAAATCTATTTGGAAATTATGCTTGTAAGAATTTATATGTACTGATCCTTTTACTTACTTTAATCTGTACTAAAATTCTGTAATGTCTAATTTAGTTTTAAGTCGTGAATTGCTATGGTATTGTAAACAAAACATTGTCAAAGACTCTGATTGTTTGGAAAGATATTAATACACCTAGGAGTTGTCAGTTGCCAGTTCGGATATGCAGTGCGGTTAGCTCGGAGATCCAGTTATTGAATCTGTGAAGTCTGTCAGTTCTGTTTGTAAATAAACGTCTGTAATGAAGAATTACTTGTTGTCGTCAATATGAACTCAAGACCTTTTGCACGAAGCACACACCTCCTAATGCAACGTTTTAACTTGGTGTTGAGGAGCTGAAATGTTATAATTTGGTGCAGAAAGTCCTGGGACGTTATAATTTGGTTGAGGAAGCTGGGATGTTATAACGTGGATCGGGAAACGCATACTTTCTGTGATCTGTACACTTGTCCATACGAGCCGTCCATCCTGATATCCGTTAATGACATTTCTCATATGAGGTGCTCAACGTGACGTTCCTCCAATGGAAATGTATCGCTCTGATCCTCAGCTTAAGAGATCACGCACTCTCCGAAATACGCTTGCTCGTAGTTGCGTCGAAGACGCGATCCTGTAGTGTCTGGGTATCATTGACCGGCGTGGCGTCGGCTGAAATGTTACAAGCAATCTGGGTTGCTCCATCCAGTGATAAACTAACACCACCCACTCCTTATGACGGAGAAATGCTGGAAGACGATTCTCATCACTTTATTAGACTCTCATTAATATACTTGATTTTCACTATTGTGCCTGATAAAAATTCCAGAGGTTGTGTGTCTTAACTTACATCACTTCAGCTGAGAGAATTCGTGGGAACCTCGGAGTTCGTTTCCCCAAGAGTTGTAGAACGTCCGAGGCACACAACAATGGGAATAAGGGAGGGACAGCCTGCTCACCGCTCAGAGCATTGAGTCCCCGGTTATAAGTCCGGCAGGGCAGCTACATTGGGGCCCGCAGGGGTCACGCGCCGTTAGGAGGAGGGTGGGATCTTTGGTGTTGCGTGCGCTACTGGCGGCTAGCAGGTCTGAGTCTCAAGACCCGGCGTTAATTCCTTAGCTTTCTGGGATTGTGACTCGCAACGTCGCGCCAAAGGTACCCAGTGCTGCCGCTAGGTGTCACACTCAGCGAGTCGGCACCAGAGACGGAGAGAGAGAGACAGAGAGAGAGAGAGAGAGAGGAGAACGCCGCGACTGTGCGGCAACCGGGTTTCTCTCCAAAAATGTAGCGGAACATACGAATGGATGACAGCCAAACGCAAACTCTGTTGTTGTACCTCTGACACTGAGGCAAGAACGTAAGATCAAATTGCGGAAAATGAGGTAGTAAACGAGTTTTGAAGTATTGTACGCTTACTGAATCTATAATGCACCTCCCTAGCGCTATTTACGCTAACAGTGTATACAGTTCTGTACAGACAAAGTAAAAATGTACATACATCAAAAAAGTTTCGCATCACCTCGGCTCCAAGAGCTCCGGAACCTGTACACAAAATTGGAATTGAGATCAACATGAATATCCTTTGCACCCTTTTTATTGCTAATGAAAGTCAGGCACTGCATCTTGTACCACCATACAGGGACACCTTCGGAGGTGGTGGTCAACATTGCTGTACGCACCTCTCCCTCTAATAGCCAGTAGCACGTCCTATTGCATTGATTCGTGCCTGTATTCGTAGTGGCATTTTAGCCATAAGTTCATCAAGGCACTGTTGGTCAAGATTGTCCCACTTCTCAACGGCGATTGGGCGTAGATCCCTGAGAGGGTTGGTGCGTCACGTCTTCCATAAACAGCCCTTTTCAATCTATCCCAGACATGTTCTATAGCGTTCATGTCAGGAGAAGATGCTGGCCACCCTAGTCGAGCGATGTCGTTATCCTGAAGGAAGTCATTCAAAGGATGTGCACGATGGGGGCGCGAACTGTCGTCCATGAAGACGAATGCCTCGCCAATATGCTGCCGACATGGTTGTACTATCGGTCGGAAGGTGGTATTCACGTATCGTACAGCCGTTACGGCGCCTTCCATGACCACCAGCGGCATACGTCCGCCCTCCATAATGCCATGCCAAAAGAGAAGGGAACCTCCACCTTGCTGCACTCGCTGGACAGTGTATCTTGAGGCGTTCATCCTGACCGGGTTGCCTCCAAACACGTCTCCGACGATTGTCTGGTTGAAGGCATATGCGACACTCATCGGTGGATAGAACGTGATGCCAATCCTCAGCGGTCCATTCTGCGTGTTGTTGGGCCCACCTGTACCGAGCTGCAAAATGTCGTGGTTGCAAAGATCGACTTCGCCATGGACGTCGGAAGTGAAGTTGCGCATCATGCAGCCTGTAGCGCAAAGTTTGAGTCGTAACAAGACGTCCTGTGGCTGCACGAAAAGCATTATTCAACATGGTGGCGTTGCTGTCAGAGTTCCTCCGAGCCATAATCCGTAGGATACGGTCATCCACTGCAGTAGTAGTCCTTGGACGGTCTGAACGAGGCATGTCATCGACATTTCCTCTCTCTGTGTGTATCTCCTCCATACCCGAACAACATAGCTTTGGTTCACTCCGAGACGCCTGACCCCTCCCTTGTTGAGAGACCTTGTTGGCACAAAGTAACAGTGCGGACGCGATAGAATACGGTATTGACCGTCTAGGCATGGTTGAATTACAGGTAAGACGAGCCGTGTACCTCCTTACTCGTGGAATGACTGGAACTGATCTGCTGTGGGATTTCCAGCTATTTTGGTGGAACGAATAATGTTTGCAGAAACAAAATAATATAGTCACATAAAACTCTCAGAGTTCATGTGATTAAAGTGAAAGAGCAAATAAATATCGTGATAAGCATCCTTCACAGAAATAGATTATAGTACTTAAAAATTCAAAAGGATAGACTGTATCTGCAGAACGATCTGCTGGTCAACTGCAAATGTGTATTGATTGCCCTTTTTGTACATACTCTAGTCACTGTGAATGTCGAGTAATTCTTTTTTCTCCATTACATGGAGAAACGAACATATAAAGCGCACCAGTATTACTGATGGAACCATCTGGCAGATTATTCTAGTTCTGAGAGGACGTCTCATCGCAGCGCACTCTCTGCTGCAGAGTGATATTCTTTCTGGGAGTTTTATTAGTATTGACAAGTCATTTCACATGTCTGAATCAAATTTTAATTTATTTGATTTGACTCAAATAAAATCGTATTTTCATTAGAATATTATAATTCAGTATTTCCAGTTGACAAAAAAATACAATATTAATACAATTAAAGAAACTGCTGAAAATGAGGTTCTAACCTCGAGACTGTTTCAATATGAAACTCAAATACTTACGAATAGATTTGTATTTAAGTGAGCCGGAAAAATATCTCCCTTTTTTAGAATTAACAATTTTGAGTTTTACAAAATTGTCACGTTGTTTTAGTAAACTGATGTCTGGGCACAGATTTTCGAATTACATAAATGTACGTAAAGGAAATCGAACGGCCAGTCCACAAGCTCCTCTAGCCACATAACAACGTATATATACGCTCACAAGCGTAAAATCTATACCAGCTGCTGTCTGAGAAGGGTGAAAGCACATACAGAGCGCATAACAAATCCGGCAATAACTCACGCATTACAGTCATTTTCACGCCTTGAAGAAGAAAGTTTTTCCGAGTCTGACATCCAGTGGCACACATAGTGACGTCACGAGTCACGACACCAGGAAGCTCAGAATTTGACGCTGAGTGTCTTACCCGGTAACATCTGGAGAGAACTGACCAGTTCTTGACGAGGAGCGGCCTGCTGCTGTGTGAACCTGACCTGGTGGGGTTCCAGCGGCGTTTGCTTGGCTTGTTGGAAATTCTGAGTTGTTTATACAAGGCTCTGATTCGTCTGCTGTCATTGGACAGAAGTACATAACGTTTTAAATGACATGCTTGTTGCCATGACGGCCCAAACTGAGGAGTTGAATGTGGATGATCGAACACTCTTGGGTCGATCGTCGTAGAGGAGACTTCTCGTGCTCGATCGCTGAGGGGGGGGCGAACATTCTGGTGTTCTGCACTAGGAAGTCGTCCCGACAACTTAGCTCGGTCCACAAGTTCCATGGGGGCGCAGATCTCGTGTTGACGCACACATCTTAGTGTTGCAGGCCCTTTGCTGTTCCTTATCCGTATAAACGATTTGTGAGACAATCTGAGCAGTCGCTTAGGTTGTTTGCTGATGACGCTGTCGGTTATCGACTAATAAAGTCATCAGAAGATCAAAACACATTGCAAAGAAATAGATAAATGGCTCTGAGCACTATTGGACTTAACATCTGTGGTCATCAGTCCCCTAGAACTTAGAACTACTTAAACCTAACTATCTTAGGGACATCACACATATCCATGCCCGAGGCAGGATTCGAACCTGAGATCGTAGCGGTCACGTGGTTCCAGACTGTAGCGCCTAGAACTGCACGGCCACACCGGCCGGCAAACAAATTGCAACGACCATAAGTAACGAAAAGTGTGAGGTCATCCACATGAGTGCTAAAAGTAATCCGTTCAACTCCCGTCACACGATAAATCAGTCAAATCTAAAGGCCATACGTTCAACTAAATACCTAGTAATTACAATTATGAACAACTTAAATTGTAAGGAACACACAGAAAATCATGTGGGGAAGGCTAACCCAACACTGCGTTTTTAGCAGGTACATCGAAAAAGTGCAAAGATGGTAGCATGTTTTGCATCAACGCGAAATAGGGGGGAGAGTGTCACTGAAATGATGGAGGATTTGTGATGGAGATTATTAAAACAAAGGCATTTTTCGTTGCGGAGCAATCTTCTCACGAAATTCCAGTCACCAGCTTTCTCCTCTGAATGCGAAAATATTTTGTTGACGCCGATCTAGATACGAAGAAACGATCACTAGGATAAAATAAGGGAAGTCAGAGCTCGTACAGCCGGTCGCTGTGGCCAACCGGTTCTAGGCGCTTCGGTCTGGAACGGCGCTTCTGCTACGGTCGCAGGTTCGAATCCTGCCGCGGGCATGGATGTGTGTGTGGTTAGGTTCGTTAATGTTTAAGTAATTCTAAGTCCAGAGGAATGATGACCTCAGATGTTAAGTCTCATAGAGCTTAGAGCCATTTGAACCATTTGAAGAGCTCGTACGAAAAAGATGTAGGTGTTTGTTATTTCCGTGCGCTATACGACATTTGGAGAATAGAGAATTTTGAAGGTGGTTCGAAGAACCCTCTGCAAGGCACTTCAACGTAATTAGCAGAGTATCGATGTAGATGTGGATGTAGATCGAGATGGCTAGTAATTGGTGAGCACATTGTAGCGGCACCAATTTGTCTGGGAGATTACCATTTTGTAGTTGTACACCACCGCAGTACCGTAAGATTACGGATACGAAGAGAGGTTCTTTTCATTTTAGTCCCGACAAGGAATCACTACATAGTAAAATTCAGATTCGTACTGTTTATTCACATTGTAATGACACATTCCGACGCCGAGACGTTCAACACCTTAAAGGCTGCGCTAAAGATCAAATTGAGAGGGATGTAGGATATAATCTCTGTAATGTTCAAATTGGATTCTCTTTTGTTTCATACTCCACGAAGGAGCTGAGAGACACTTTCGATTGTTGCCTTGTGGAGGACGGACGTAATTTCGGACTGTGCGGAAAGGCAGCCATGTTGTTAGTAATCATGATTTGTGCGACGAGCAGAGCAAGTCTTATTGTCTTGTGAATAAATAATTTTCGTAACACTTCGATACTTCTCACTATTTTTTAAAGTGACGTAGCATTGTATTTCCTTGGTTTCCACCGTCTACGTGAAGTGAACCGATGCCGACTTAGGAAGGTACACACGGTCAACAAAGAGAAGAACATCGAGGGCGACTAAAGAATTAATATTGTGGCAGAAGGACTAATTCTACGTCTAAGGTGAGAACTCTGATTAAATCAACAGTGACGTAGAATTCAAAAATGTAATTAATCGGAATGGTAAATTATATTACAGGCATATTTCACGCAGCACTGAATTTGTCCGCATTCAAGCTGGTTAATACAGCCCGTAAAAAAACAAACGCCTTTCAAAAATTCTGAAGTTACAATTCCATGTCCACAATTTTTCCTGTTTACAAAAAACCAAGAAATTTAATTTTTTTTATTTATTTCGCCTCAACATCGTGGAGGGAATGTGCAGCATGAACACATTATCCTTCCCTGGACATTATGCTTTTGCTGATTGTCAGTATTAGTCTAACATGATAGACAGTTAGTCTATTGGTTTTCTTGTGTACGAAGAAGACTTTTTGCAATAAATCACCAGTTCATTTTTTACTTGAATTTCATTTAAAGAATTTAGTGTTCCTTTCATTCGATTTGCATTATTAATTGTTTTTAAAATACAGTTATTAAGTAATTTTATACAAATTGTTCACCCTAGGACCTCATGTAAGGGCCAAATATCAAGTAGCATATTTCCATTGTATTATGTATATCAAAACTGTATCTAAAGGGATTTGTCAGAGTCTAAATAGTCTCCGACTCTGGTAACGATTTCTAATTTCACATACATGTGGTACTGCAAGACTAACGCCTTGAACTGTTCCCATAACCAAAACTACAGGGGACCGAAGTCGAGGGAACAGGGGACGAAGGTGTGCCCCCTCCGCCCCAACCATTCCAAAAGACATGAAGCGTCAGCATCCGATATTCACACACATTGCAGATGAAATGTGACATAATGCATAAACCACATCGGTAGTCTTTACTGATGTGGTACCTCCTCAGACAAGGTAAGCAAAATGTTAACAAGAAGTTGACGATAATGAGCTCCATTAAATGTTTGGAGTAGGATATATGGCCCTAGTAACTTATCACCAAGAATGTCTATCCATTAGTTGACGGAGAAATGAGGTTGATGTACTCTTTGTACACCAGCATAGGGGTTTTCATAAGCCCACACGTGCTGAGTATGGAAGTTCACAGCACGACCCTTTGTGAACCGCAAAGGATCAGAGAAATAAATTCTTCGTCGAAAACAGTGGACCTGCAGCACGCTTCTGTATGGGCCAATGACACAACTATGATAGGCTATCGTGGTCCTCTGGCATTAGTGCCTCGATGTGTTGAAGGTGTTACGGATACAGCAATAGCTCAAGCAGTACCAGCCGAACAACAGGATGACTTATGCCTTCTGTTGGTGTCAATCGCCAAATCCCCACACTGCTGTTGCACGTCTTTCGTCCAGCAAATCTGGTATGTCCCCCTGCATCTGAGGTGTGTGAACTGACTCATTCGGTCCACCATTCGTCTTTTGGAAGCTAGAAAATCCGTGTCCTTAAGAAGCCGAAAACTTTGGGTCAACAACTTATCGCATGGTACTCTGCAACGTGGGTATTTTTCTGCGTAGTGGGAACGTGCTTACGGCCTATTTCCAATTGCTAACCCATAGGAGATAATTATATCCGTCATGTCACTTTATGAGTAGTAAGCTTCCATTGTTAACAAGCAGAAGAGAAATGGAAAATTTACCAACCTATTCGTGCACAGTGCAGTACAAATATCACAGTGACAGTAAACATTGCGATATGACTTACAGGGACTAGATGTTTGTCTGTGAAAGCATGTAATATAGAATAACGTGATGCAATTCTGAAATGTACTTAAATGCCATACTCCGAATAAATAAATGCGATACATACCCATAGTTGCAAGCAATTTACTACAAAATAACACACACTAACAACGCTAAAACTATAGTACATGCAACACAACTGCCTGTAGATTACCCAGTGCTCAGACTTGTGTACACTGGAGTACGTCAATACGGAAAGACACGTACAGTAGTGAACGCTATTGACGGATCATGGGTTGGGGTTCGGTTGTTTGGGGAAGGAGAGCTGACAGTGAGGTCATCGGTCTCATCGGATTAGGGAAGAACGGGGAAGAAAGTCGGCCGTGCCCTTTCAAAGGAACCATCCCGGCATTTGCCTGGAGTGATTTAGGGAAACCACGGAAAACCTAAATCAGGATGGACGGACGCGGGATTGAACCGTCGTCCTCCCGAATGCGAGTCCAGTGTGCAAGCCACTGCGTCACCTCGCTCGGTTCACGGATCATGGGGGCAGCACCTGTGGCCATACGTCACTTGTTTATTTAATATCTACCTTGCGTGTCAGGCGGACATATTCACACCCGAACGTCTTCAGCCACTATGGACAAGTGTAGAGATCTCACAAAGTATGCATTTCCAGACCCACGTTCAAGGTATTTTTTTTCTTGTTCTTGTGGTTGGTATCACCTATCAAAATATTTGCCACTATTTCTCCAATATCCTGTGTAGGTATTCCACCCAAGAGTCTTCAGGCGCATTTGCTCTGGTGTTCCGACAGATATTTTCGATTTCGTGTTTGGAATGTGTAGGTGGAGTCAGTCGAAATTAATACTGTTCATTACGCCTGTCATGATGTGCCACTGTCGCCGCAAAGCGTCGGTTTGTTCCCCGTTAAAAAAAATAATATATTTTCAAAGCGGAATTTCACGTACCCATTCGGATGGACGGGCCACAAACTAGTCTACAACGTCATTCGCTTCATCCATTTGTATTAACAGGAGCGGGAAAACTCTAAGAATAACCGATACTCTAACAGCGACAACAAGGCCCTGGCCCAAATTGATAGCTACCGCCACTCTCCGTTTTCCAGTTTTCCTGCTAATACGTATCGCTAAAACGAATACCAAGCTGGACTAATCTCGGGCCGCTCTAACGAATGAGAATGTAAAATTCCGCTTCAAACAGCATTTCGCGTGTAACGGAAACAAACCGAAGCTTTCCGTCGACGTGATGACCATTACACGTTTGGACTGACTGCATCTACACACTTAAAATATCTACTGAAAAACCAGAAGAAATGTGCCTGAAGACTTTTAAGAGAGACATCCGGTACATTTATACACTGAAGTAGCAAAAGTCACGGAGCACGTCGTAGCATCGTGTCGGACCTCGTTTCACCCAGTACAGAGCATCATCTCCGTGTGGCGTGTACTCAAAAAGTCGACAGAAGTCCCTTGCAGAAATATTGCACGCTGCCTCTGTAGCCACACATAATTACGAAACGCTGCCTCACCTGTAATCGAACACAGGCAGATGCAGCTCAAGTGCGTTCTGGGTACTGATACTCTAATAGAGGTGGTGATATCTGGCATAAAAGCTGAAACCTTACTGCCTGCAGCCTCCTGTAACAAATCGTCCCGTGTGCTGGATTTTTTCACGTGTAGAACATTCGCACTTACCTTGCTCAGAGATCCGTCCTGTTCCGCACCATTCTGTCGCGAGAGTTCCCGCCACTCATTGTCGTTAAGTGGATTATGTTGTGGATCAGCGGGTTCGATTTTCTCCAACTGTGGTGGTCCCGCCAAGGCATTCCTATTCTGCTCACGGTCCCCTCATGAGCAGTCTCTGCTTTCGTGGTGTAACGTTTTCTGGCAGCACGCATCCAAAGTGAAAGTTAAAAGAACATTTCGATGTATAATGTTCATTGCAACAAATAATTTATATGTGTTTCTGTTAATTGTATTTCAAAAGGACATTTAAAAGATAATTATGAATTTTGCTATTATAAATGATTATTCAAAGACTGTTAAATACTATCTGTGGCGGAGGATGTGAAAATCGCTACAGAAGAAAGGATATGTTATCAAAAACGACAAAGACTGTACAAAAATTAGGTAAGATATAAATTGGCAATATATTGTAGTAGAATCGCTTGCCTTCTGCACAGACTGAATGGGAGAGGAACCCGTAACGTTGCATTAGGCTCTTACGTAGTCTTCATTTGTCATAAGTCGATGATCGACGCCATTTGTAGCTGGGATTGTAAACGGTGTGTAAAGATTTTAATTGTTTCTGTTAAAATATATTTATCTAATAAAATCTGTTTGTCACAATTACTGCAAAGTTCGCACCGGACATTACCCATTTTATTTTAGAATTTCCAGCATTTTATTGTATATCGCTGGCAGTACGGAGCTGCACCGTGAGCGAGCATTCTGGAACAGCGGCAGATTAAAATATACCATCGCAATAACGACCACATCCTAAAAAGGGTACAGGTAGAGGTGAACGAAAATAAAAACGTGTTTCTTTTCACAGCATTCCATAGGCAGAATACAAAGAGATAGTAGATTTTATCTTGTGCATTCACAGGTGGATACAAGCTGCAGCTCTTTTAAATTTTCATTCAAAAAGTGATAAATTCTGAACATAACGTGAAGTGTATTTAAAAGTGGATAATTCTTCAGGAGAGCTTAGAAATATAAAAAAGAATTCATAAAGTAAAGATAGTCTTACGCTTCAAAGCTAGTCGGGCTATATCCAGTAAACAAAAATCCAGTGCAACGTGAAAATCTTTGCTAAGTTCGATGAAAAATCATATTTTCATTCTTGTACAAACAGCTGTAGTCCTTGAATAAAAATATAACTTGAACATTATTTTGGGAACATTCAAAGAAATTCGTTTTTATTAATCTGCAATAGAATATTTCATATGTAAAGTAATAATCATAGATGAAAAATTTATTGCAACCTTTGAAACCTCCCTTTAGAAAAATTTATGAATGATTGTGCTGATAATCTCCTTTATGTTATTTGATTTTCAAACAGCTGAGCAAAACTCAACGTACTCAGACATTTCTCTTTACTTACTCTGATCATCACTAAACGGACTCACAATATTTTAGCGCAACGCAATCTGACTTATATAATCCCCACAAAAGAATGGCCCCGACTAACAATAACCTATACCTTTCACGAATCACTGACCTCATAAAAATCTTCGTTACTCGAACTACTGCAATATAGCGAGCGCCAGTACTGCCAGCTACATAAAAGATTCTAACTATTGAAGGCACTAACTAGAAATCCAGTCCTACAAATTTACTCTGATGGACACACGTCCAGATCATCCGCTCTCAAAACTCTGTCATCTCTCTCCCCACATCCAACACTGCTGGCGGCTCACCTCCAACTGCGCTACGCTAAGGGCTGTTCACATCCAACTGCCCAACACTACAATAGAGAATATTTCAACAATGCCAACCAGCCACAGACTGCACACAGCACAATCAGTGATTTTCATACAGAGTGCTATGTGGCGTTACCAACATAAAAACCTAAACAGCCTACTTACACCTTTCATTTCTCATGTCCATCCATGTATATGTTAAGTTTAATCTCAACGGTTTCCCAATCAAATTAAACGCAGAAAACAAAGTTTAAAACCAAACGGTCAGCTCCCGAATAATTAAATAGACAGAAAGGCCTTAAAGTGGTTTCTGATCCCACTGCTTCCAGGGTTTTGTGATTGCGTTCGCGTGTCTCTTCATTCCTGTACTGATTTTCCCTATCTTTTTCTATTCCCCAGTTGTTCCCAAATCACCGCCACCCGTTATTGCTATCACCACTCAGCTGATTCCAGCCCCGTAATCGAACTCACTACGACCGCCCGTTGTTGTCGCTACTACATCTACATTTATACTGCGCAAGCCACCCAACGGTGTGAGGCGGAGGGCACTTTACGTGCCACTCTCATTACCTCCCTTTTCTGTTCCAGTCGCGTATGGTTCGCAGGAAGAACGATTGCCGGAAAGCCTCCGTGCGCGATCGAATCTCTCTAATTTTACATTCGTGATCTCCTCGGGAGGTATAAGCGGGGGGAAGCAATATATTCGATACCTCATCCAGAAACGCACCCTCTCAAAACCTGGACAGCAAGCTACACAGTGATGCACAGCGCCTCTCTTGTAGAGTCTGCCACTTGAGTTTGCTAAACATCTCCGTAACGCTATCACGCTTAATAACCCTGTGACGAAACGCGCCGCTCTTCTTCGGATCTTCTCTATCTCCTCCGTCAACCCAATCTGGCACGGATCCCACACTGATGAGCAATATTCAAATATAGGTCGAACGAGTGTTTTGTAAGCCACCTCCTTTGTTGATGGACTACATTTTCTAAGGACTCTCCCAATGAATCTCAACCTGGTGACCGCCTTACCAAAAATTAATTTTATATGATCATTCCACTTCAAATCGTTCCGCACGCACACTCCCAGATATTTTACAGACAGAAATGCATAAAAATGGTTTTTCATCCCACTGCTTCCAGGGTTCTCGTGACCGCGTACGTGAGCCCCTTCATTCCTGTACTGATTTACCCTACGTTTTTCTATTCCCCAGTTCTTCCCAAAGGAACTAGGGTGGCCGCGTACGGTCAGTCACTCTGGTCTAGGTTTTCGACTGCGCCCGCAACTGGAATCGTGCGTTTGCGCACCGCGTGACTAGATCGTATACTTAGACACATAGTCCCCCAAATCGTACTCGAACTCTTATTGCGCCGCTTTAAATGCTTCCACATCACCCTTTCATTTTGCAAAAAGATGAGGTATCAGTCCCCTATAACTTAGAACTACTTAAACCTAACTAACCAAATGACATCACACTGAAGCGCCTAGAACCTCATGGCCACACCGGCCGGCTGCATTTGGCAGCTGGGATGATGTGACACATGTGGGTTGGCATTATAGTCAGGCAGATACTGATCATCTCTGCTGCTCCGAACGTATAAAATAAAAATTGATTAGCCTGTACCATGTGTTCGAGCAAACGGGCGGCGCTCGTAAATCCAGAATATTTAAGGAAGAGTATTACGATAGTGTTGTGTGGGCTCGTGCAGCCTCCGACTAGTAGGCTGAAAGGAATGTGTGTGAGTGAATTCCTAAAGTACCAAACTGCTGAGATCATCACTTACAATAACCCCACCTAAGAACAACACACAACCCATGCAAGAGGCAGGACTCGAACCTCCGGCAGGAAGGGCTCTCAATCCGTGACATGGCGCCTCAAACCTCGTGGCTACTCCGCCCTGCGCTGAAAGGAAAGCCTTCCGAAATTCCCTTACTGTCTCACAACGCCGCTATCTGGTCCTCATTGGCATGGCAGGTTCCCCTGCTAAGAAACAACGCACGAATTCAGTTGTGTGTGCTGGGCCACACTGGGGAAAGCACAAATTCGAACAGTTCCGACCAGGCATAGGGTGAATTCAGTTAACCGAGTTCAGGAACAACTCAAACTCACGTAGTGAAAGGAAATGCTTAAAACAGAAGCTTTGCTTTTCTCTCGCGAAGGTCTGTCCTCCGCCGCGAGAACCTCCCGCAACATTGCTTTCCCTGTAATTGCACTTATCCTCGCGTTCCGAGTCCCTCTTTGCAATTTATTCCCTGAGGCTCCAACTCCATCAGCCCCTATACATCTACATTTACATGGATACTCTGCAAATTATATTTAAGTGGCTGGCAGAGGGTTCATCGAACACCGCGCGACCGTTACGGTTGCAGGTTCGAATCCTGCCTCGGGCATGGATGTGTGCTATGTCCTTAGGTTAGTTAGGTTTAAGTAGTTCTAAGTTCTAGGGGACTGATGACCTCAGATGTTGAGTCCCATAGTGCTCAGAGCCATTTGAGCCATTTCGTCGAACAACCTTCACAATTCCCTATTATTCCAATCTCGTATAGAGCGCAGAAGAAACTAACATATATATCTTTCAATGCTAGGTCTGGTTTCCCTTATTTTATTATGCTGGTCGTTTCTTCCTATGTTGGTCTCCGTCAGCAGAATGTTTTAGCATTCGGAGGAGAACGTTGGTGATTGAAATTTCGTAGGAAGCTTCCTCTGCAACGAAAAACGCCTTTGTTTTAATGATCTCCATCCCAAAGCCTCCAACATTTCAGTGACACTCTCTCCCCTATATCGTGATAATACACTTTTTCGATGCGCCCCGTCAGTCCTATGTGGTAAGGATCCCACACCGCACAGCAGTATTCTAAAAGATAACGGACAAGCATAGTGTAGGCAGTCTCCTTAGCAAATGTATTACACTTCCTAAGTCTCCTGCCAGTAAAATGCAGTCTTGGGTTAGCCTTCCCCAGAACATACTCTGTGTGTTACTTACAATTTAAGTTGTTCGTAATAATAATTCCTAGGTATTTACGGCCTTTAGATTTTTCTGATTTATCGTGTAACCGAAGTTTAACGGATTACGTTTAGCACTCATGTGGATTACCTCACACTTTCCGTTATTTAGGGTCGATTGCCAATTTTCGCACCATCCAGATACCTTTTCTAAATGGCTTTGCAATTTGTTATGATCTTCTGATGACTTTATTAGCCGATAAACGACAGTGTCATCTGCAAACAATCAAAGACGGATGCTCAGATTGTCTCCCAACTCGTTTATAGAGATGAGGAACAGCAAAGGACCCTAGAGAACGCCAGGAATCACTTCTGTTTTACTCGATGACTTGCACCACCAAACTCTGATAGGAACCTAATTGGTATACACTCTGGGCCAGAAGACTTGCCTTTATTAAGTAATTCATGGTTCTTCACTACTCCAAGGATATCTACTTCGACGTTACTCATGTTGGCACCTGATCTTGTTTCGAATTCTTGAATATTTACTTCGTGTTCCTTTGTGAAGGCATTTCGGATAACTATGTTTAGTAGCTCTGTTTTGGCAGCACTGTCTTCGATAGTATCTCCATTGCTATTGCGCAGAGAAGGCATTGATTGTGTCCTGCTGCTAGCATACTTCACATACGAACAGAATCTGTCTGAATTTTCTGCCAGGTTTGGAGATAAAGTTTCGTTGTGAAAACTATTATAAGCATGTCGCATTGAAGTCAGCGCTAAATTTCGAGTCTCTTTAAAAGATCGCCAATGTTGGAGATTTTGTTTCCGTTTAAATTTGGCATGTTTGTTTCGTTGTTTCTGCAACAGTGTTTTGACGCGTTTGGCGTACCAATGAGGATGAACTGCGTCGTTTGTTAATTTATTTGGTGTAAATCTCCGAATTGCCGCCGATACTATTTCTTTGCATTCAAGTCACATCTGGTCTGCAGTGACATTATTAATGTGGAAGGAGTGGAGGAAGGTGTTATGTGAATTTTTATGTGCTTTTTTGAACAGGTATATATTTCGTTTATTTGTGGAGGACTTGGGGATCTGGGTACGTTCAATAATACCAGTATACGTTTTAATCCTCGTTACTAGTTCAGGATTATTCCTTGTTAACAGGTAAAGCGCGGTTTTCACAACCTTTTACTATTCATGAAGTAACTGCTCGAAATAGTTGTCGGAGAAAGCGTTTAGCAAAATTTCGGATGATGTTTTATGCGTACCTCCGGAATTAAACATGTATTTTCACTAACATATCGAGGATAGATTAAAGGCACCACGAACTATATTTGTATGAGTCGGGTACGCGTTTGAAATTAAACTCAACTCGTCTTTGAACCTTTCAGCTACTGTATCATCTAAATTGGGAGGTCGGTAAAAGGATCCAGTTATTATTTGATTCCGGTTGCCAAGAATGTCCTCTGTGCATACTAATTCGCAGGAACTGTCTACTTCAATTTCGGGACAACCTGCTTTGAGGTGAGCCACACGTTTCTTCAAGTCACGAGCTACGTATCGTCTCCTCTGGACCAAACCTGGGTGTTGCTCACAGTAGCCGGCAGTCTGTTGCTTTATCGCCACCGCCTGCGGCCGAACTGGTGCTCACTGTCTCTGCGACGTTAACTCCCGGCTCTCGGCAGCTCTTAGGAACAGGAACTCGGGTGCAGCAAAAGACAGAGTACGTATCGCGCTGATTCTCTGCTCTGCCTGACCCTTCGTGGCTTCCAAACGCCCGGCAGCCGCTCTCTCAGCTCGGGACAGTAGCTCTACGCGTTCACTTTGGGCAGCCACGAACGTCGCCATAACCCTGCTCTCCTGTTCTTCGAGCACTCTGTTTAGCGGCAACTGCTCGCTTTCAGCTTCACAGACGCTTCTCGACGACCCTCGACGTTTTCGCTAACTCGATCACTATTTCATCCCGTAGCATCTTCTAAAGTCATTCGCTTTACTTTCCACGTTCCGTTCGAGCTTAAGATTCGCAGCTTCTAAGTCATCAAATAGCTTTTCATTCACTTTCCTCGGCTCATTAAATTTCTCTTCAGTCCCTTCGTGAGTTCACCAACCGGCACAGAGGTTGTTTGAGCATAGTGGAAAAAAAATTTGCATGCAGTTAATGCAATACTAAATCTAACCATAGTACATAACATCGTTAAATGAACCTGTATAATTAATCAATGGATTGTGAATTTGGCACATTAGTTCTACTCATTCCTCTCTCTGGGTACTTCGTTATCACTGTCTTTTTGTGCAGCATATAAAAATCAGGCTAATATTTCAAAGAAAGAAGCAGTTAAGAGCATCGAGTTGCAAGTCTGGCAGCTATTTGGTGCGTTCTGAAGTAGTTAGAGGACACACGATTTGAGTTTTCATGAAACACATTTATTCAAAAATAGCCACAAAGAATTATGGGTGGACATTCTGTAGATATACTTAAGTTGTGCCTGAACACGAAATAAACTAATCTGATCTGGCAAGAAGAAATTACATAGCGCAATTTAACTATGCATACGTGAGGGAAAAGAGAGGAAAGGGAACAGAAACATATGACTTCAGTTATCCAATCAAGCTTCACACGAAAACGACGAAATTCAGAGGAACATTACCTGCATTGCGTGCATGCACTAACATCAAAGGGGTTTACACCGATTGAAACATCTTGTTACAGCAAATACACCACCTGAGAATTCACGCAAGCATCATGGAAAGAAGTCACCTGAGTTGCACATCCAACTGTTTCAAACAGATGTGAGTGAAAATCGCTAAATGTATAAATCAATGAGAGTACACCACTGTAAGAACGAATAGATCATGAATCACACCGAATTCATAATAAAACCATCAAGGCGGAAGGCCCCAATGATTCGAGAAACATATGGCCCCCATTAAACAAAGGCAGCTGCTACACGTTCCCACAAAACACGGAAATGCAGTAACGCAAATATTCACCCATCACTTATCAGTTAAAATAACACGGACCAACTATTGAGATTCAGTAATAGAGCGCAACGCTCACAGAATAAAGACAACTCGAGATCACAGCAGAAAATAGAACATGTGATAAACTACAATACATAAAAAGAAATATCGCACATACACGAAAACACAAGTTCTGTCATATTCACAAAGCTTTAAAGCACATTAACTCAGGCTAACCATATCCCGTAGAGCGCATTGACACCACAATAGTAGAAAGGAACAAAGCAAACTCCGGACACTGACAAAATCATAGACTCAAGCATTGCCTATCAAGAGCAATATAAAGCAAGAAGTAATCGAAACACTTCATTCAGGCCAAGAGCTTTTCCGAACGGCTTCACGCATGAAGACCGCGTTTGAAGCTACGACCTATCTCATCACTGGCAGGAGAGGGCTCACTTAAGAGCACAGCTACATCCACCGAGTTCAGTACGGAACCGCGCGACTGCTACGGTTGCAGGTTCGAATCCTGCCTCGGACATGGATGTGTGTGATGTCCTTAGGTTAGTTAGGTTTAAGTAATTCTAAGTTCTTGGGGACTGATGACCTCAGATGTTACGTCCCATAGCGCTCAGAGCCATACATCCACCGACAGCCACCGCTCGGCTCGGAGCGCATGGAAAGCCCACACGGGAAACGGACAATACCAACTTGACAACCACGAAGCTGTCGAACAGCACCGATAGACCTCTTTGCCCACGTAAGAGGTACAAAATTGGTTATCCTGTGCTTCTAGCAGACGAAAAGCAGCTCAAGTACCAAACCCAAGACAAACCTGAAAAGACACATAAAAAGACCTGGTCACACAAGGTAGGCTAATGGACGAACTTTATAACTATGGGGCTAGATTACACATGGAATATTAATGGATCACTTAAAGTACTGACATACTGATGCGCAGAACGAGTTGCTTGCACTTAACGTCAGATTATCACTGAAACTTCTCAGTCCTTCTGGGAGGGTTAGTAGAACCAACTGCAGACAAACAGAATCAAACAGGGCAACAGTCTTATAAAGCGACTCTACACAGACATTTCAACATATCATAAACACACTAATTATAATCCTTCATGCAGTGATTTTTGCGTTTTCTCCTGTGGAGTTACGGGGTACTTTTATTGATATGAGCGTCCACTGTCTACATCTATATCTCCATGGGTAGACTGCAAATCACACTTAAGTGCCTGGCAGAGGGTTTATCGAACCACCTTCACAATAATTCTCTATTATTCCAATCTCGAACAGCGTGGTGGAATAACTAACACGTATATCTGTCAGTGCGTGCTCTTATTTCCCTTATTTTATTATGATGATCGTTTCTCCCTATGTAGGTCAGCGTTAACAAAATATTTTCACGTTCGGAGAAGAAAGTTAATGACTGAAATTCCGTGAGAAGATTCCGCCGCAACGAAAAACGCCTTCGTTTTGATGACGTCCTCCCCTAACTGTGTATCATGCAGTGACACTCTCTCCCCTATTCTATATTAATACAAAACGAGCAGCGCTTCTTTGAAGTTTCTCGATGTACTCCGTTAATTCCATCTGGTAACAATCCCACACCGCGCAGCAGTACTTCGAAAGGAGACGGACAAGCACAGTGTAGCTAGACTCATCAGTAGATCTGTTACATATTCTAACTGTTCCGCCAAACAAACGCAGTCTTTGGTTTGTCTTCCCCGCATCATTTTCTCTCTCTTCTTTCCACTTAAGTAGTTCGTAACTGTAATTTTTAGGTATTAATTTAAAATTACGGCTTTTAGATTTGATTTATCGTGTAGCCGATGTTTAACGGATTCCTAGTAGCACTCTTGCGGATAACCCCACACTTTTCATAACTTTGCGCTAATTGCCAACTGCCAACTTTCGAACCATACAGATATCTTTACTAAATCGTTTTGCAACCGATTTCGATCTTCTAATGACTTTACTAGACATTACCTACAAACAGTGATCGTAGATGGCAACTACTCATGATCGCAACAGAGTTTCACTGGACACGGGGAGAAGAACATTTTTCCATAACACATCCGTCAGTAGTTCTCTTTGATGAACAGGATGTGCTTCACTTCAGCAACTGCTTCATTTCTGCACTACAATAGGGTGTCTCACGGAGACCTAGGAGCTATAAAGAGCTTGGAAAATCTCTGTCGGCTAGTCTCATAGTCTTTAAACCGGAGATGCTTATTTTGCTGTAATTGGTTTTGTGGAACCGAGAATTCATTGAGATCTTCTCTTGCAATGCTGCGTGGTGATTGCCCTTTAATCGCCTTAATGAGATCAGGTCTTATTGCCAAAGGTAATTCAAACTGAGTTCGAGGATGTTATAAATGCATAAGATCCAAAGATAATGAGATGTAGATTGTTTACATAGGAAAGTATCACTTTGCTTATGTCACCGAGAAATACTGGCAATGAGTGTTGTGTATAGAGTGACTAACTTATACTTCTCCACAGTACTGCTTGTGAGTCAGGTAGATCTGTGGTACATCTACATCTACATCTACATCTACATGACTACTCTGCAATTCACATTTAAGTGCTTGGCAGAGGGTTCATCGAACCACAATCATACTATCTCTCTACTATTCCACTCGCGAACAGCGAGCGGGAAACACCTAAACCTTTCTGTTCGAGCTCTGATTTCTCTTATTTTATTTTGATGATCATTCCTACCTATGTAGGTTGGGCTCAACAAAATATTTTCGCATTCGGAAGAGAAAGTTGTTGACTGAAATTTCGTAAAAAGGTCTCGCCGCGACGAAAAACGTCTGTGCTGTAATGACTTCCATCCCAACTCGTGTATCATATCTGCCACACTCTCTCCCCTATAACGTGATAATACAAAACGAGCTGCCCTTTTTTGCACCCTTTCGATGTCCTCCGTCAATCCCACCTGGTAAGGATCCCACACCGCGCAGCAATATTCTAACAGAGGACGAACGAGTGTAGTGTAAGCTGTCTCTTTAGTGGACTTGTTGCATCTTCTAAGTGTCCTGCCAATGAAACGCAACCTTTGGCTCGCCTTCCGACAATATTATCTATGTGGTCCTTCCAACTGAAGTTGTTCGTAATTTTAACACCCAGGTACTTAGTTGAATTGACAGCCTTGAGAATTGTACTATTTATCGAGTAATCGAATTCCAACGGATTTCTTTTGGAACTCATGTGGATCATCTCACACTTTTCGTTATTTAGCGTCAACTGCGACCTGACACACCATACAGCAATCTTTTCTAAATCGCTTTGCAACTGATACTGGTCTTCGGATGACCTTACTAGACGGTAAATTACAGCATCATCTGCGAACAGTCTAAGAGGACTGCTCAGATTGTCACCCAGGTCATTTATATAGATCAGGAACAGTAGAGGTCCCAGGACGCTTCCCTGGGGAACACCTGATATCACTTCAGTTTTACTCGATGATTTGCCGTCTATTACTAAGAACTGCGACCTTCCTGACAGGAAATCACGAATCCAGTCGCACAACTGAGACGATACCCCATAGCTCCGCAGCTTGATTAGAAGTCGCTTGTGAGGAACGGTGTCAAAAGCTTTCCGGAAATCTAGAAATACGGAATCAACTTGAGATCCCCTGTCGATAGCGGCCATTACTTCGTGCGAATAAAGAGCTAGCTGCGTTGCACAAGAGCGATGTTTTCTGAAGCCATGCTGATTACGTGTCAATAGATCGTTCCCTTCGAGGTGATTCATAATGTTTGAATACAATATATGCTCCAAAACCCTACTGCAAACCGACGTCAATGATATAGGTCTGTAGTTAAATGGATTACTCCTACTACCCTTCTTGAACACTGGTGCGACCTCCGCAATTTTCCAATCTGTAGGTACAGATCTATCGGTGAGCGAGCGGTTGTATATGAGTGCTAAGTAGGGAGCTATAGTATCAGCGTAATCTGAAAGGAACCTAATCGGTATACAATCTGGACCTGAAGACTTGCCCGTATCAAGCGATTTGAGTAGCTTTGCAACCCCTAAAGTATCTACTTCTAAGAGACTCATGCTAGCAGATGTTCGTGTTTCAAATTCTGGAATACCCCATTCGTCTTCCTTGGTGAAGGAAGATCGGAAAACTGCGTTCAATAACTCCGCTTTAGCGGCACAGTCGTCGATAACAGTACCATCGGCACTGCGCAGCGAAGGTATTGACTGCGTCTTGCGGCTTGTGTACTTTACATACGACCAGAATTTCTTCGGATTTTCTACCAAATTTCGAGACAAAGTTTCGTTGTGGAACCTATTAAAGGCTTCTCGCATCGAAGTACGTGCCAAATTTCGAGCGTCTGTAAATATTAGCCCATCTTCGGGATTTCGCGTTCTTCTGAACTTCGCATGCTTTTTCCATTGCCTCTGCAACAGCGTTCGGACCTTTTTTGTGTACCACGGGGGATCCGTTCCATCTCTTACCAATTTATGAGGTATAAATATCTCAATTGCTGTTGCTACTATATCTTTGAATATGAGCCACATCTCGTCTACATTCGCATAGTCAGTTCGGAAGGAATGGAAATTGTCTGTTAGGAAGGCTTCTAGTGGCACTTTATCCGCTTTTTTAAATAAAATTATTTTGCGTTTGTTTCTGATGGATTTGGAAGAAATGGTATTGAGCCTAGCTACAATGACCTTGTGATCACTAATCCCTGTATCAGTCATGATGTTCTCTATCAGCTCTGGATTGTTTGTGGCTAAGAGGTCAAGTGTGTTTTCGCAACCATTTACAATTCGCGTGGGTTCGTCGACTAACTGCTCGAAATAATTTTCGGAGAAAGCATTTAGGACAATCTCGGCAGACGTTTTCTGCCTACCACCGGTTTTGAACAAGTATTTTTGCCAACATACCAACTATAACCGTATGAGTCGGGTATTTATTTGTTACGAGACTCAAACTTTCTCTCAACTGTTCCGCAACTGTATCATCGGAGTCTGGGGGTCGGTAGAAGGAGCCAGTTATTAACTTAATTCGGCTGTTATGTATAACCTCCACAGACACCAATTCGCACGGAGTATCTACTTCGACTTCACTACAAGATAAACCACTACTGACAGACACAAACAGTCCACCACCAATTCTGCCTGATCTATCTTTCCTGAACACCGTCTGAGACTTCGTAAAAATTTCTGCGGAACTTATTTCAGGCTTTAGCCAGCTTTCTGTACCTATAACGATATCAGCTTCTCTGCTTTCTATTAGCGCTTGAAGCTCAGGGACTTTTCCAGCGCAACTACAACAATTTACAACGATAATTCCGACTGTTCCTTGATCCAAGCAAGTCCTGTATTTGCCAAGCACCCTTTGGCATTGCAGCCCATCCCGCACTTTCCCGAGACCATCTAACCAAAAAAACCGCCCAGTCCACGCCACACAGCCTCTGCTACCCATGTAGCCGCCAGATGAGTGTAGTGAACTCCTGACCTATTCAGCGGAACCCGAAACCCCACCAACCTATGGCGCAAGTCAAGGAATCTGCAGCCAATACGGTCGCCAAACCATCTGAGCCTCTGATTCAGACCCTCCACCCGGCTCTGCACCAAAGGTCCGCAGTCGTTTCTGTCAACGATGATGCAGATGGTGAGCTCTGCCTTCATCTCGTAAGCAAGACCGGCAGCATTCACCAAATCAGATAGCCGCTGGAATCCAGAGAGAATTTCCTCAGATCCAGAGCGACACACGTCATTAGTGCCGACATGTGCCACCACCTGCAGCTGGCTGCACCCTGTGCTCTTCATGGCATCCGGAAGGACCCTTTCCACATCAGGAATGACTCCTCCCGGAATGCACACGGAGTGCACACTGGATTTCTTCCCCTCCTTAGCCGCCGTATCCCTAAGGGGCCCCGTTACGCGCCTAACATTGGAGCTCCCAACTACCAGTAAGCCCACCCTCTGCGATTGCCTGGACCTTGAAGGCTGACAATGATCCTCTGAAATAGGGCAGGCAGCTGCATCTGGCTCAGCCAGAGACAGTGCCTGAAACCGGTTTGTCAGACACACCGGGGAGGCTTTCTGATCAGCCTCCGGGGACGCCTTTCGCTGCCTGCCAGGCCTTGGAACGACCTCCCAATCAACCACAGGCGAGGGCTCAGCCCCACTGCGGGCAGCAACCGGGGCAACCACAGCGGCAGACCAATAACTTAGGTTATCTGAACATGAGAGAAACTACAGATTAAGAAAGAAAGGTTAAACCTTTGCTAATTATCTGATAACAGAAAACTAATCGCTCAAATTATGTTGATTGTAAGATTTTACATTCTGTAAAGAATATCAAAAGGATGATCCACCTGGAAATACTTGAAATGAAGAAACATATGACTCAGAATGCCATGTTAGTATTAAATGACAAAACTCAGTTTCCTTGGGTCTCTGAGTGGAGGGCCATCCTGCAGGTGATGTGCTGTTCATTAGGTAGGTTTGTTGCAGATACTGCTCACCTCTCCAGAGGCATATTTTGTAGTGCTGTTGTACAAACACAGTAGCTTTGATTGGAAGCATCAAAATATCGCTATGACATCACACAATCTGACGATGTATTTGGTATTTATGTATCACAGTGTAGTATTTGTTATACATAGAATATCTTTGGTTAGAAATTCTTTATTATGTATTAGACGAGACGTCACTATTTCTACCAATTTCTTCATTTCTAACACTATGACGTAACACACACACTAGTAATGGAGTGGTGGCTTAGCAGTGATCCGTAAATCGGAACCACGCTGGACTGTGATTGGCAGATAGAGTCACAATGGCGACGTGACGCCGGGAAAAGTGTGGTGGAAAATACGTAAAATTGTGGAAAATCTGGTAGCAATAAGAAAAAGAAAGAAAAATACATAAAACTGAGGAATACACAAAAAAATATGAAAATGGGTGAAAACTACAAAAAAATATGGAATAATGAGAGTACTTCCTGGATGCGGCATCCGCTGGTGCCTCTAATTATATAATACTGGTATTAACAAATATAACTCAAGTGACATGACTTAATGTAATTCGTTACAAACAAATAGCCATTGGCTGATGCCCCCCCCCCCCCCCCCCCCGTGCTTTACAGCTCTGGAGTAGCCCCTCGCACTCAAGTGTCCCAGTTATAAAAGAGGGGAGGAGGTAATGCTTGATCCTCATTGCTTAGAGGGGAGAGTAAGTGAGCCGGTTGTCGTCACCTTTGTCACATGACAAAGTTGCCTCGATGACTACTCTGGGGACTTTAATCAATTCTCACTGGTTCTCGGGGAATAGGGTGGAGGGGGGGGGGGGTGTTTACCAAGCATTCCCAAGTTGGTAACCTGACACCTAATGTAAGATATTTGCAGATTCAACACACCTATCCTGCAGTCCTCCATTGCCTCAATAGACATCTCTGCTGGCCAACGTCCCGTACTGAACAGAAAGACTTGCTATGTGGGTCCCATTAAATAATGTAGACGGCATTAGCACATCTGCATCTTAGCAGGATGACCAACTGAAAATAGAATGTTTGCAGTGGTGCACATGTACATTTAGATTGGAGATCTGCATCTCAAGATTGCACATAGACCGAGTATTGGGGACTGAAGACACCAAATAAACTGTTTCAGCGCAGTGGCTCCGGGGTAAACTGACCTTATGGCATCTTCCTCAACCGAATCAGTGCATAGCAGCTAGGAGAGAAGGAGCGCAACGTCAAACTGATAAATGGGCTCATACTGTCAAGTTCTTTGTAACTTGACAGTATTATGTAATCACTGAAAGAGCGTCACACATGCAGTAACCACTCACAGACAGCAAGTGCAGCTCTAGCAGTGGAGGGTGTACGCATAGCGTGTCAGGGGACGCGGTAAACGGTGCAGTCGTTGATAGGAAAAGGAGAAACTGAATTGGCGACCAAAAGGGCACGACAATTGTTTTTCGAGCCAGGGATAGAAAGGGCTAAGTTTAAAAATTGTTCGCTGTCACCGTGGCTGAAGGATGAAGTCAACGGTAAGACGGCGCTAACGAAACCTGGCGCCAGTGGAAATGTAGTGCAGCGCGCCCCACAGATGACAGGAGTGAATGATGGCTGTGGAGACGTGTACGGCCGAAGAGACGAGCAGCTGTTGAGCAGCTGGCCGCCCATCTTAGCCGAGGGGCTGCCGACTGCGTCTCCTCAGCGGCCGTTCACCACACGTTGCTGTGTCTGAACCTCTACAGCAGGCGCCCGCTTCAGGTCAGCATGCTGACCGCTGTTCGTCGTCGACAGAGGCTGGAATTCGCAGCCCAGTACCGTAATTGGACGTCCACCCAGTGGCAACAGATGGCCTCATCACGTGGTTCCCGTTTTTATGGTCCACTAGACTGACGGCTGCTGGCGTTTATGGCTAGAAACATCTAAAAGAAAACACCCGGCAACAGTCGTCAGAAGAGTCCAGGCCAGAGGCGGGAGCGTTGTGGTATTGGGAACGTTTTCATGGCAAACCCTGAACAGTTTTGTGAACGAAACGGCATTCGTCATCTAACAAGTGCTCCGTTTCACCCGCAGACCAGCGGACAAGCAGATCGCTTCATACGGACTTGCAAACAACAGTGGCCAAGCTTCTCACCACCTACACATGTACTATAATACAGAATAAAATCTGATTAATAGTTTAAATTAAAAACCTCGGAATGGTGTTTTATTGTAAAATTATTAAGATTCTAATTCGGAACAGGCGCTGCAACTCTTTTCCGCCTCCTATCGCTCACACCCACGAGACGGACCATCACTGCCGGAACTTCTGCACGGCCGCAGCCATAGGTCAGTGCTTCACTTGCTACACCCACCACAGCATCCGGTGCCGCGAATGGGCCGCAGGTACCGCTTCGTGCCGCGTAATCTTGTTTTTTTTTGTACTGTTTATGGCAACAGTGAGCGCTGGTGCAAGAGGCGTGGTTCAGGAACGCATTGGCTCTTTACATATTTGATTGCAGCTCCGAATGGTTTGCACCGCCGCCATCAGAACCAAATTCGTGCGTGTCATCTCTCCACCATTCTGCTGCTTTTCTTCCCCCATGTTCACTGCCTCACAGGGGCGCACGGCCTTCGCAGATGCCCGCTGGTGCCACCAAGGAACAGATGGACGATACGCCCTCGCCCTGACCGTACCCGCTCGCCGACCCAATGGAGGTGGACATGGCATCTGCATCGCCGTCGCCCTCGTCGCCCCAGGACACGCCCTTAGGCCTGAATGTGCGGCCTGGCAGCAGTTTTCTGGAGTGCGTTGCTGTTGCCTCACAAGCCAGAAGGCAGGGTACAGCCAGAAGCACGCCATTCTCCACAGCTACGGCTCCTCGCTCATCTCTACGTCCAGCATCCTGCCTCCCTCCCCATTGTCATTAACTGCCTCACTACACGGCAACGGTGTGCCATTTCGGGGGGAGGGGGGGGGGGGAGGTAATGTGCTGGCATAAGATCTCGCCAGCACAGCAGGTGACACAGAGGTTGTGAGAAGATTGATTGTAGTCACCGGAGCAAGCGAGCCTATCGGGAGAGAGGCCAAAGACGCACTCGCAAACAATGCGCCGCCAGCGCCCTCTCGACCTCCAGTATTTAGATCGCCGCCGCAGATTTGGGGTGGAGAGGGGGGTAGTCAGCAGGCGTCCAGTGAGTCAACGAACTGAGTCATCAGTCACAGCCTAATGGGAGTCGAAATCGCAGTTAGCTCAGCCTCTAGCTCACAGTCAGTACCTAGCCATCAGAATAGTGTGCATAGTCCAGGTCTTGTGTGAAGTAAAAGTCGGCCATCTTAAGTAACTTCTTGTTCTTGTAAGTAAAGAACCCTGTTAATACACCCATGCACTTTTTGTTATAGAAGAGGATACTGGCCACCAAACAACATGCTCTCCTTGCTTCGTACAATACAAGTCAACAGTGACTACAAGACGACACAAAATTCCTTGAATGATCTTGTCATTCTGGAAACCACAGTGGATCAACACAAATATGCGTCGATGTCAACCTCTACATGCAGTTTGTTTTTCCTAAGCGCGATGGCATCTACCAGCAGGACAATGCAACGAGTCACACAGCTCACAGTGTACGAGTGGTTTCAAAGAGTGGCTGGATGGGGCTGCTCGTTCCATGCTTGCTCAGCTGAGACAAGTAGCCAGGCTGGCCACGGCTGTAGACTTGGCACGGCTCCACATCCCTGCCGGTACCTTCCAGAACCTCAGCGACTCTCTTCCCACGCGTCTCCCAGCAGGTTTGTGTTGGGATAGCAACTTTCTAACGAAATACGACACAATTAAATAAGAAACACCTCGAATATGTCGCTCTTGAATATCATAAGAATTCTCTTCATTATTGAGTACCGTACAAAAAATTTATTACCATTAACGTATTCACTGGCATTGAAATGCATATTGTAAAGGCCTTGTCCATGTATGTGTGTAATGTCCATAGAACTACTTAAACCCAACTAACCCAAGTTCTAAGGGACTGATGACCTCAGATGTTAAGTCCCACAGTGCTCAGAGCCATTTCGTAGAGGCCTGTAAGCGTAAAATCGTTAGTTCGAATTTCGCTATTAGCATCCACTTTTACTTTTATTTAAATACCGAATTTGTGATGATATGGAAACGTTTCTTATCAACTATCGAATCACATTTTTTAATAAAAATAAAGTCCTTTTTAAAATTTATTGGGTACAAAAATGCGAAACATCAGATACAAAATAAACCCTATTTTCATTTCTAGAGATTGAACTACGTTGTTGATGTACAACTTTCTTATTTAATAAACGCATTTCGCCTCTCTATATCAAATTTTTACGCGGTCAGTAATTCGAAATGGAGAGATTTTATTATCATTAAAGACTATGAGATAATGTCATTTTCATTTGTTAATAAATGTGAAACATAAATACTAAAAATAGACATTGTTACTAGCAAGATTCGAATCACAGCTACGCTCCTTTTTACTTTTCCCATTTAGCTCCGTCTTACGCTCACCATAAAAGAATTCCTAAGTTGATGGAGGCTTGTAGCTCGTAACGGTATTTTCCTCACAGGATTCGACCTGATTCCTCTTCCAGAATGCTTAAGTAACCCTCTCACAACTATAACCTGGTCTTTGTACAAGGTGAGCTGCTTCGTGAAAAGCAGAGAAACAACTTCTTCATACAAAAGAATGGAATAAACTGTGAAGTAACACTCCTCTTCGCAAAATTGTTAAACATCGTCACGCGAAGAAAGGAAGTTATAACAAATTACTCTGGAAGACAACAAGAAAAAGGCTCCTCTTCACAGGAAAAACAAGCAATAACAACTCTTCTTAAAAAAACAATCAAAATACATGTACAGCGGCTATTAATCTATTTTACTGGGAGAAATTTCTAGAAAATTGCAGGAAAATTATTTCTATTTCTGTTGTAAGTTGGTTATTAAAACTACTGTTGCATATTTAAGTAGTCACTAACGCCCGTTGTGTCTCTCGTTGAAGTGAGTATGTAAGGGACAATGTGAGTCACGTACCACACGCAAATGTTATGTTAGAACTGCCAATCCGATGGTAATATACACTGAAGAGCCAAAGAAACTGGTACACCTGCCTAATATCGTGTAGGTCCCCCACGAACACACAAGTGCCGCAACACGACGTGGCATGGACTCGACTAACGTCTGAAGTAATGCCGTACAGAACTGACGCTGTGAATCCTGCAGGGCTGTCCATAAATCCATAAGAATACGAGGGGGTGGAGATCTCTTCTGAACAGCACGTAGCAAGGCATCCCAGATATGCTCAATAATTTTCGTGGCTGCGCACCTTGGTGGCCAACGTAAGTGTTTAAATTCAGAAAAGTGTTCCTGGAGCCACTCTGAGGCAATTCTGGACGTGTAGGGTGTCGCACTGTCCTGCTGAAATTGCCCACGTCCGTCGGAAAGCACAATGAAAGTGAACGGATGCAGGTGATCAGACAGGATGCTTAGGAACGAGTCAGAGTAGTATCTAGACGTATCAGGGGCCCCATATCACTCCAACTGCATTGAAATTTGCAGCAATTTTCGAAAGGACTGCACTTCTGTCACATTGAACGATTCTCTTCGGTCGTCGTTGGTCCCGTTCTTGCCGAATATTTTTCCGGCCACAGCGATGTCGGGAATTATATGTTTTGCCGGATTTCTGATATTCACGGTACCCTCGTGAAATCCTCGTACGGGAAAATCCCCAATTCTTCGCTACCTCGGAGATGCTGTGTCCCATCGCTCGTGCGTGGACAGTAACATCCCGTTCAAACTCACAATCATGACCTATTGTAGCAGCCTTGACAGGTCTAACGACTGCGCGAAACACTTGTCTTACGTAGGCGTTGCCGACCGCAGCGCCGTATTCTCCCTGTTTACATACCTCTGTGTTTGAATACGCATGCCTATACCAGTTTCTTTGGTGCTTCAGTCTATTTTCTAGCGGTATGGTTGAAGGCGCCGTGTGCGTGACACGGGCCAATCATTTCGCAGCACACTCACTTGCGGAGGAATATATTAAGAAGATAATTATAAGAGTTCTGTGAAGGTTACAGAACTTCCGAGTATATTAAGCAAAGGCGATATTTCAACCTTTTTTGAGAACTGTGTCGTACTATACGTACGCAAGGAAGTACACGTGCGACACTGACCTTGAACTGCGGTAGGTATGAAGGAAGTGGCAGAGGGCAATTCAGCAAGGTCCTCTCGTCTGCCTCAGAGCAGGTTACAGCAACGGAGCGTATCCGGTATCGGGACATCATTGTCGTTTCTTTCGTGTCAGAGCGTAAGAACACGTTTGCAGGAAATTGTTGGTCCACTTTATCAGTTTTGATGCAATTTTTGTGATGGCGTAGTGGCGCTATCGCAGGTCAAAAACGACATACTCAGAAAATGTTCGTTAAAAGAAATCGTTAGTAATGCGAGCAATATCGTTTCTTTTTTGCGAGTTAGTAGTATATCGGTCAAATATAGTAATGGAAATCCTAATCACTTACAGTCTTGACCAGTAACCCTCGCAATACTCGCATTACCAGGGGGGGGGGGGGGTACTTTGTACCCACCTTTTGAAAATATTGAAATCTACTCGGGTACTTTATTTTCTTAAGTTTTGTAAAAAATGTTTGTTGTCTTTGATGAAATCTTCTTACAGATTTTATGATTGTTTTACATTTTTCGTTTAAGCTTAATCCGAAATTTTAAGTTGAAGGGAGGTGGTCATAATGTCTTACCCGCTTGGTAGTAGATGAGACTTCCACAATGTTTGTCTTACTCCACAAATAACAGCATTATATGACCTTAGAACACATGGAAATTATATTTCTCTGGACTGATAGCAACAATGGTCCCAACAATGATTCATTTCCCTTTGTTTCTTTATTGTTTCCTGTTCAGTGGCACTTAGTTCAGTCTTAATACAACTGTGCTTCAAAACTTGTCGACATTCACTTACTGATGGAGAAATACCACAGATTTTGGAAGAAGCTACGGCTTCTCAAATGGAATCTGATCAAACTGAAGCTGTAGTGAGTGGACCTGAAGAGGATTGTGTTGTGCGCTAGGATGTGGACAATGATAGAGCACTTACAGAAGCTGATGATGAACTCTGGGTACCTGAAACTGATGACGTCGCAGTTTGCGAGGTTAGTGACAAGGATATTACAAGCACTGGAAAAATTTATACCTCCAAACCACCTCAAATTAGAAGACGAGTAGCAGAAAACACAGTGAAAGAAAGAGAAGGCATAAGAGACGAAGGTAAACTAGGAACAATAACAGACATATTTGAAGAGTTTTTGTCTCCAGAAATTGTCAACATCATAATAAAGCATACCAATCAAGAAGCATTGAGGCAGAAAATACCCAAGACAGACAGACAGACAGACAGACAGACCTGCGTTCATGGCGTATATAGGACTATTTATTATAATTGGGAAGGAAAACGACAGTAAGTCATCATTTACAGATTTATGGTTCTTTACTTAAGGAACGTTTGTTTATACTGCTACAAGTCGTATCAGATTCGAGCAGCTTACTAAAGTAATAAGATTTGATCACAGAGAGTCACGAAGCGATCGCAATAAACGTGATAAGTTTGCTGCAATACAAGAAGTTTTTGATAAAAAGAATGAATTTTGTCCAAAATATTATTCTGTTGGGATGCACACTGTTATTGATAAAAAGTTTCCATTGTTCCGTGGCAGGTATCCCGTCAAGGTCTTCGTGAAGGAAAAGCATGGTAAATACGGTGTACTTACACGCATGCTCACAGACGCTAAAACTAGATATGTTATCTGCACGGAGCCTTATGCTGGGAAAAGAAATAATGGTACACAGCACTCAAATTCCGCTGCAGCTGTGGTCAAACGCCTGAAAGTTCCTATACATAATTCAGTGAGAAAGGTCACCACATATAGATATTACACTTCAATTGATTTGGCCGAAGATCTATAGAGGAATCACAAACTGACTCTCGTGGGAACATTACAAGCTAATTGGAAACACATACCTCAAGAACTGAGAGACATCTCAAGACGACAATTACATATTAGTGTTGGAAATATTCCAATAACAATTGTATCCCCCGTAAAAAACCCAAAAGAAATCTGCTATTTCTATCATCTGATCATAAATTTATACTATAATGAGACTAAAGGTGGCGTTGACACGATAGATCCAATGGTGAGGAAATATTCAACTAAGAGGGCTACAAGAAGGTGGGCGCTATCTCTTTTCTGTACTCTTGTGTGCATAGCAGTGGTGAATAGGTCTACACTATTTTTGTTGAACTTGCCGGACTGGGATAAGAAGAACCTAGTAAGTGACGACTTATTCTTCAAGAACTTGGACTACAGCTCGCGAAACCATACACTGAAGAAAGGGCTAAAAATATTTCTGGACTGCCAAAGCCTGTAGTTTCAAGAATGGAGGGTATTCTCAGAGGAAAATCCAGCAGGACTACGGTGCAAAGGAAGCTCATGGAGGTAAAGGTAGATGTCTTTTGTGTGTTAGTGAAAGCCTTTCGAAAGCAGAAAAGTACAACAAAGTGAACAAAACAATAATAGTCTGCCACAATTGTAAGAGGTACATATGTGCAAAACAGCAAAAAACTGTTGTATGTTCCAAGCCCAAGAAAGTCGTGAATAATTACTCTCACGACACTATGTTATGTACATAACATATATTTCTATATTACGTCAGGTATTTGTAACTATTTTAATTATAGTAAAGTGCACTTCAATAGTTTTATAACGAATTTTACTAATAATTTTTCTCAAGATAATTAGACTTACTTAACTTAAAAGTGATGTAAGTGAAAGGTTAAAACTGTTTTCAAAAATGCATTTTATAAGACATGTTGAGGTACTGGATCCTGATTATGTTCATAACGCAATTTAAAAACAAGTAATGAAACGTTTTTATTTTATAAATTCTTTACGGTGGGTACAAAGTAGCCCCCCGCCCCCCTCTCTTTGGTAATACACGTTACTGAAAATGGCTTGGTATTGAGAGTGTTAAAACTGCACTGGAAGGAGAGTAAATAACTAAATCTTCTCACTGTGTATTTCACACAAATTATATACATGTTTGTATGTATATGTGTATGTATGTATGTTCGTTCCACACCTCTGCCTAAACCACAGGACGAATTTCAACCAAACTTGGTGCACGTATCATTTACTGAGTGGAAAGGAGCACTGTGGTGGTAAGGACCACAAGGGTTGGGGGTGGGGGGTGGGAGTGCAAAACCAGCGCAGCCCACGAGCCAGAACACCCACTCTTCAGTCATCCAGCATTTGTAGCTCAGATCACTTACAGACTTGCAATAAACTTGACACATAATTTCAAATCTTTACGAAACTTTTTCTCTCTCATAACACCAAAAAATGATGAAAACAAAAAAAAATGTCGCTTACTACAGTGTTGCTGTTCACTTGGCAAGTGACGTTTTAATTAATTGGGTATTTGTTGCTAACGTTTTCGTGGCCAATTTTTTATGCAGACAGTATTCGCCTATAGCTCTGAATGTAGCAGAAAATTACATCGTGGAACGACATTTACACTCCTGGAAATTGAAATAAGAACACCGTGAATTCATTGTCCCAGGAAGGGGAAACTTTACTGACACATTCCTGGGGTCAGATACATCACATGATCACACTGACAGAACCACAGGCACATCGACACAGGCAACAGAGCTTGCACAATGTCGGCACTAGTACAGTGTATATCCACCTTTCGCAGCAATGCAGGCTGCTATTCTCCCATGGAAACGATCGTAGAGATGCTGGATGTAGTCCTGTGGAACGGCTTGCCATGCCATTTCCACCTGGCGCCTCAATTGGACCAGCGTTCGTGCTGGACGTGCAGACCGCGTGAGACGACGCTTCATCCAGTCCCAAACATGCTCAATGGGGAACAGATCCGGAGATCTTGCTGGCCAGGGTAGTTGACGTACACCTCCTAGAGTACGTTGGGTGGATCGGGATACATGCGGACGAGCATTGTCCTGTTGGAACAGCAAGTTCCCTTGCCGGTCTAGGAATGGCAGAACGATGGGTTCGATGACGGTTTGGATGTACTGTGCAATATTCAGTGTCCCCTCGACGATCACCAAAGGTGTACGGCCAGTGTAGGAGATCGCTCCCCACACCATGATGCCGGCTGTTGGCCCTGTGTGCCTCGGTCGTATGCAGTCCTGATTGTGGCGCTCACCTGTACGGCGCCAAACACGCATACGACTATCATTGGCACCAAGGCAGAAGCGACTCTCATCGCTGAAGACGACACGTCTCCATTCGTCCCTCCATTCACGCCTGTCGTGACACCACTGGAGGCGGGCTGCACGATGTTGGGGCGTGAGCGGAAGACGGCCTAACAGTGTGCGGGACCGTAGCCCAGCTTCGTGGAGACGGTTGAAAATGGTCCTCGCCGATACCCCAGGAGCAACAGTGTCCCTAATTTGCTTGGAAGTGGCGGTGCGGTCCCCTATGGCACTGCGTAGGATCCTACGGTCTTGGCGTGCATCCGTGCGTCGCTGCGGTCCGGTCCCATGTCGACGGGTACGTGCACCTTCCGCCGACCACTGGCAACAACATCGATGTACCGTGGAGACCTCACGCCCCACGTGTTGAGCAATTCGGCGGTACGTCCACCCGGCCTCCCGCATGCCCACTATATGCCCTCGCCCAAAGTCCGTCAACTGCACATACGGTTTACGTCCACGCTGTCGCGGCATGCTACCAGTGTTAAAGACTGCGAAGGAGCTCCGTATGCCACGGCAAAATGGCTGACACTGACGGCGGCGGTGCACAAATGCTGCGCAGCTAGCGCCATTCGACGGCCAACACCGCGGTTCCTGGTGTGTCCGCTGTGCCGTGCGTGTGATCATTGGTTGTACAGCCCTCTCGCAGTGTCCGGAGCAAGTATGGTGGGTGTGACACACCGGTGTCAATGTGTTCTTTTTTCCATTTCCAGGAGTGTAGTTTAGGCGACAAGACTTCATAAACACTGACTGCGTGGAAAACTACCATATCATGCAAGACGTTTAAATCTATTACTTAGTTGCTACTTATTCTATTTGCAACATTTTTTGCAGACAATATCCACATTTGTCGCTGAATGTACCTACAATGTATCATTCTACAGCTCCTCTCAGTATTTGACATGTCTCCTGAACCATGAGTGAAAAACGTTCAGATTATGCATGACGTTTTAATTTATCACTTATTTGAAACCAACTCTAGTCGCAAACATCATCCATATATGCCGCTCAACGTACCTACAAAAATATATAATTTTATAACAAATAGTTCAAGAGATATTACGTCATAAACAGTGAGATGCGCGAGAAACTGTCAGATGATGTGTGACGTTTTAATTTATTACTTCTTTACTGCCAACTGTGTTCACAACGCATTTCGCAGATAGTGGCCACGTATACTGCTGGATCTACCTGGAAAATTATCTTTTTGTACAACACATATTTCAGGATATACGACGTCATAAACATTTAGCTATATGAAAACACAACAGCAGGGTGAAAATTCGCTAGGCATACAGGTGAAATATGTATACAAATATGATCGAAATTTGTCTGAAATTAGGTGACGTGTACGTATACGAGCAAACTAGCGGTAAAATGCTCATCCTAATCCTTGGAACGACTTCAGTTATATTTGGCACACATATTAGTCGCTGTCTAGAATGAAGAGCTAAAAACCACCAGCTTCCTGCTGGGGTGAGCGTGATAGCGTGGAGAGAGACGAGGGGAGGAGGAGGAGGACATGTACAGCAGAAGAGAGGAAATGGACAGAGAGAGGGGAGGGGACGAGATGGCAAGAGACAGGGGAGGTGTGGAGGCCGTGGATAAAGGAGGGACGGGGGAGAAGAGTGGATAAAGAGAGAGAGAGGATGGCTAGAGAAAGGGGGGAAGAAGGTGGACAGAGTGAAGCGGGAGGAAGAGATGGAATAACGGAAGACTAGAAGAAATAAATACTTGCTCAATGCCTGGTTTCTCTTCTAGTTAGAGTACTTAATTTTTTGTTCATTCAGGCTTCGAAAATTAATAGACAGTGAAGCTACATCAGGCAGTGACAAGCGGCAGCACATCGAGTCGAACTAAGCTCGTGTGACAGACAGGGGTGCCGCGAGACATTCCACGCTGATACGACTCTGTATCGTACTGAATGGATGGTGGTGATCCGCCACACAGAATACCAAAATATCACAAGAGTAGCGACTATGTTAAGGTACGGTCGCTGAGACCGACACTAGCGCTCCAAATGGCCTGGCGGTGAACATTGAATTCGGGGAAATATGACGTGATAATCTGTATTCTTGCTCTGCAAAATGCGAGTACTATATGATAATATTTTTCATTTATATGAGTGGGTCTGGTGCCAAAGTACATTTATTTTAAAACCCAATAATGCAATTTCTACCGTTTGGCTGTAATCGAGTTGAAATTATGTTCCCGATTAAGACATCTCTACCGCGCGACCGCTACGGTGGCAGGTTCGAATCCTGCTTCGGGCATGGATGTGTGTGATGGCCTTAGGTTGGTTAGGTTTAAGTAGTTTTAGGAGACTGGTGACCTCAGATGTTAAGTCCCATAGTGCTCACAGCCATTCAAACCACTTGAGGACCTCTCTATGTGTATTGCAGTCTTTGAATTGCATTGCAAATACGATGCTCGTATTCTGTTTAATTTTTGCTGACATCCGTATTATAGGGTGAACTAAATGCTTCTGTATTTGTTTTTGTTGCATGCTAAAGGACGCTGGTTTTGTCTCGCGGTGTTCTGCAGACTCACGTATTTTTGTTACAGCTTAAAAACCTCGATTGAAATCCATTGTTAGTGTACTCTTCGTATCCTTTGTTATTTTTGTTCCCATTCGTTTTTCGTACTCCACCAAAATTTTCATTGACTTCTGCTAAAATGCACTATCTGCACTGCCTGTTAATAACGTGTGAAAACATTTGCTAGTTACTGAGACTACGAAACAGACATCTACACCTACATCGACACTCTTCGAGCCATTGTGAAACGCATGGCATCCAGTGACGAGAAGCAACAGCACTCAATGCAGAATTAGATACAAGTTCCGCAACAGATGTAATAATGTGGAATAGCAATACTGTCGACACCCGCTAAGATGGAGTTCTTCATTAAAAGCGTGAAAGTACAGGACACGTATGTAAACAGATATAAAGTGTTGTGTTGGCAGAAGAGCCAACACCGTGTTACAAGAGGAGGCCAAAATGCACGCGTTTTAGCACACGCAGGCTGGCGTGAGGAGGAAAGAACTATACTGACGTCAGATCTGGAACATGACAAGGAATTAGAATTCAGAAAGCGGACGCAATTATTTTGATACTTAACTTTAATCCATTAATGATGAACGTCGCTCTTGACGGTACATGATTCACAATATTATCTGTTCAGAATACATTCATATTAACTGAATATGGCGCCTTGCTAAGTCGTACCAAATGACGTAGCTGAAGGCTATGCTAAACTGTCGCCTCTGCAAATGAGAGCGTATGTAGACAGTGAACCATCGCTAGCAAAGTCGGCTGTACAACTGGGGCGAGTGCTAGGGAGTCTCTAGACTATACCTGCCGTGTGGCGGCGCTCGGTAAGCAATCACTGATAGTGGCGACACGCGGGTCCGACGTATACTACCGGACCGCGGCCGATTTAAAGGCTACCACCTAGCAAGTGCGGTGTCTGGCGGTGACACCACATAAAGTATAATAAAAGCGGCGTTCTTAACAATTGTCTAAATCGCGTAGTTAACACACAGATTCGTAAGTGGTAACAAAAATCATAAATCTCAGAACATCATGTGAAGAAACTAACTTCTGTTTTATATGAACAACAACCAAATATGGAATCATTTACCCGACCCAGTATTACTGATGTCAACAGAGCTCAATCAGAATATGAGCAACATACTTACAACGTAACTCAAAGAGTGCAAAGCACACAATAAGGAATAAGAAGCACAATGATTTGAAACGAGCATCTGTTAAGTTCCGTTCACTACGGAACGAAAACAAACACAGAACCTAACGATCATCCAATAAGAAAACGACATGATGCATTAATAAACTTGCAGCACTGCAAGTGGCCTGACAGCGAACCGAAGTCGTGTTACGTGTAGCCCCTACACGGGTTTCACCCCCTGTTGTGGCTGTCTCTGCACAGTTCGTAGCCAGTGTTTCTGGTGTCTGTTTAAAGCAACAGTCTGGAACGCTCTGTATCGACTCAAAGAGGATTATATACTGAGCATGGTGGCGCAGTGGTTACCACACTGGACTCTAGTTAGGGAGAACGACGGTTCAAACCCATTCCGCCATCCTGATTTAGGTTTTCGGTGATTTCCCCAAATCGCTTCAGGCAAATGCCGGGATGGTTCCTCTGAAAGGGCATAGCCACCTTCCTTCCCCATCCTTCCATAATGTGAGGGACCGATGGCCTTGCTGTTTGGTGCCTTCCAACAATTCAACCAACCAACAGTGGATTACATGTACCGAAATCCTGGCCAAAATTATTTTTGATAGTTTCAAACCTTTAAAGCACTCCCTTTCACTACTAGGTTAACTGTAGTTGTGAATACCCCTAAACTACTCCACTGCCGTCCATAGAGATGGGCCTGGGATGACTCAGCATGCATTTGTTAGTTTGTCTGCCTGTCTTTCAGTTTGTACCATGCCACTTTGCACTAGTTCTTAACCTTTTGTACTTGAAAATTTCAAAGTAGATTCGTGTGATACCCTTAATTTGCTGTACCGATTTTACTGGTGACGTGATGACAGGACTGCTTCTACTAGGGCACCGAATTGCTCGTCACGTGTGTGATTGTTCCATATGTAGTTAGTTTGCCATACTTTTCTCGCAATTTTTAAATGCGCCTTCAAACTAATTATAGCTATGTACTGTGTTATATATGTGCGTATTGAGAAGTGAATGTTAGTGTGTGTAATCTAGGTTGGTTCTGCTACGTTGACTTGTCTAATGTTACCGATCACAGCAGGTGATTGTCCCAGGCCTCTCGCAAAGTTCTTTTCAATTGCACGTTGGTTTATTTTCTTACTTCTCGCAGTTCACAGCCTGATGCGATAGATGGTGCTGCATGCATCGCTAGATTGCAAGCAAAATCTATCTACGTAGGGGGGCAACATATCTGTATGCTCCACCGTGACGTAATCCAGCAAATCAGATGCCTTCCTATGAGTATGAAAGAGGGAACCTTGCCAGTTCACGACAGTCAGTTTTAGTCCCTGACGACGATGGTGGAGGGTATCATCGAAAGCGTGGAATTTTCTGAAAATTTGACGAGGCAAGTGAACCGAGAACCTTTCATGTACTTGCTACAATAGTTGACCAAACGTCCATTTTTGCCATTTTGGCCATAATTTCGGTAAATATACTCCGGTGTGCGGCACAGGTCAGCACAGCATGGGAAACATGCGATGTTGGTGTAATGTGTTGAAAGATAATGTCATGAAGATCTCGGAGAAGGGTCATAGCCACCGTCCTTAAGGCGCCAGAAATGTGATAGGTACAGTCCACATTACCATCTGTGTGGACAAGACGCGGTCATCTTATTTACCCAGTGGTACCCCATACCAACAAGTCAGATGATGAGCCCATGAGAAGATGACGAAAGCAGTCTGGCAACGTTCGTCCTCCTCAGAGCTTGCATGCATGGATACGTCCAATGTGATGTTGTACACAGGACTGGGACTCGTTTGCAAAGACGACATAGTGCCACTTTGGTATGTCCAGTCTCCTTGTTGGGAGTTCCACTGTCGACCGCCTCGGTCTCCTGCCGCGTCGATGTGGGCTTCGACAGCAGTTGTCGCTGGACGTCGCCGCACTGTCCGTGAGGGCGCTCTTCTGGCCACCAGTGAGCTCGCTGCGTTCCATGACACAGGGAACCTGGTGTGTCTGTGTGGTCCTGCACAGCCAACCAAACAGCACGTCGAGCCTCTCAGGCGCTAGTCACGTAGGGCCATTAACAGCCTACGTGACCCTCGCGAACCGATGGGCACCGTATTCACGTGACAGCGCGAGCAGCGTAACGACAAACTGCAGTCTCGGACTTTGGTAAGTGCTGGTAGACGTTTCCCCTTCGTACACAAGGTGTCACACAGTCTTCCCACAAACAAACAACACTCAAATGCGATTTCTGAACGACAAACCCGCTGTAAAATCTTTACTTACATACAGAGCATAGTGGCAGCTGTGGAAAATCACTGGTCCACATCTACCCTATACCTTGCAAGCCGTGTAATATGCTGTGGCAGATGGTGGAATCCGTGCTGGATACAGTGGCCGATGCGCAGGGAACAGTTACTGAGCGATTTCATTTGTTTCTTTAGGCGGGGCCGACCTTGTCTGGCCACTTCCAGCCGGCTGGCGACACACTGCGATGGCAGAAGCGAGCCACACGCCCTGCGTTCTTCCTCAAACGATTTTACAGATACTATTCCGTAAAAAAAATCTTTTTTCCCTACTTATAGCTTTATATGCCAGCTTCGTGTGACGTGCCCATCATTTCGTTAATGGTGACATTTATTATGGTACTTCGATTTAAGTAAGACACTGCATGAAATATGAAAAAGTTTAAAATAGAAAATAGGGGTTGCTAAGATTTTGCGTTTGGTACACATTACATAATATGTTGTCGCGTATAAAATTCAGCTGAGATAATGAATTTTTCTTTAGACTTTGGTGGAAGTCTCAGTCACCAATGACGGAAAAATTAATCTGATGTAGCGCACTCATCTGCAACCGTCCGAGCCAGCGAAAGAGCCAGAATGAGATATTCTCAACATTCCTCACATCTCAAACGGTTTGAGATATGGAAACAAGATTTTCGCAAATGACAGCACTCAAAGAGAAGAGTGCTTTGCCGTATGGTTAACATGCAAAACTTAATTATTGACCTCATTATACGATGAAACAATGTAATTATTAAGGGGCATCGATAGCTGGTGAAACGAGACATACTGTGGGATATAGTACAACGTAAGTGAAGACATTACAAGCTCATTTTTGAATCGGCGATGTGCTTTTTCATAAACGTTTCCTCCCTATTTTTCCTCAGTTTCTCACTTAAAAAACTTCATAACCACTGTCCATTTTCAATTTCTCGCCGCGTAATGAACAGTCCATTAAATTTTGGGCACGCAGCCGCGCAAATAAAATTTCCTCCGCTGATATTTCGGCCGCGTATCGTCCGGCCATCCTCAGAGTGAGTCATAAGACTGACGACAAGATGCCAAGCGCGGCCTTAGATGCTCCACCGCGGCGGTACTGCGCATGCGAGTGAGAGATGTTGGTCGGCGGCAAAGAAATACGCTTATACATGCACCGCCTGTGGCGAAGGCGTACAGACATTTGATTCGCTTATCGATGTATGAGCGGCGGCGGTGACACCGTGACGACTTCTCTGCAGTTCAATTACCCCAAGAGCCGGATTCCATGCTTTGTCCAAATTAAAACAATTATCTCTGTTTATTAAATTATTAGCTGCTCTAATCTCTATACCTTGACGGCAGATTCCCAAAAGGAAGACGTGGATGTTAAAATATTCACATCACTGTAATTCATGGAATGACCTGTACCAAGACAATGTTCGGCCACAGCTGACTTGTCTGGCTGTAATAAGCGTTTGTATCTTCGATGCTCTACACATCTCTCATGAACGGTGCGTGTTGTTTGATCTCTGTACGATTTCTCACAATTTCCGCTATAAATCTGATACACACCCGCTTTACGAAGCTGTAAATCGTCCTTCACAGAGTAAAGCTGCAGCAGTCTTCGTTGGGGGGGATGGGGGGGGGGGGGGGGTGAAAGACCACCACAACACAGAATTTCTCAGGAATACACCCACATCGGCAAAAAAGTACTAGATTTGAAAGAATTACTATCTTCTTCCTAGGTTTTACATTGAATGCTCTACAAATTTGTTGCGGAGAAAATCCATTCGATTTAAAAATGCTCTTAAGGTATGTGAGCTCTTGTTGCAAATTGTCTTTATCGGAAATACAGTGTGCCCTATGCACTAAGGTCTTAAGAACACATACGGTCTGTGAAGGGTGATGGCAGCTACTGGCATGAACATTTAGATTTGTATACGTTGGTTTCCGGTATACGGCGTGTCCTAATGTGCCATCAACTTTACGGCGAGCGACAACATCCAAAAATGGGAGGTAGACTTTTTTTTATATTTCCATAGTAAATTTGATACTAGAATGGATGGAATTCTAATGCTCAAGAAATCGATGTAATTCATTCATCCCGTGCGTCGATACCACAAATGTGTCGTCCACGTACCTCCAGAAGACCGTTGGTTTAAAACTTGCTGAGTCCAGTGCCTTGTCCTCGAAGTCTTCCATGAATAAATTAGCTACCAGAGGGTAGAGGGGGCGTCCCATGACAATACCATCGATCTTGTATGAATGCATGGTTTCTCGGCGATATGAATTAATAAAATATTCTCAGGCTTCCAGCGGTTAAAATCGCACGAGCTTCCGACCGAGCTCTCCCCGGTCATTGTCAAGTGGTAAGACTGACTGCTGTGTCGACGTGGCCGCGTCGTTATACAGCCGCACTGCTAGCTGTGACGTCACTGGTGCTCTCTTCCTCGACAAACAGGGTGTTGCAAAAAGGTACGGCAAACTTTCAGGAAACATTCCTCACACAAATAAAGAAAAGATGTTATGTGGACATGTGTCCGGAAACGCTTAACTCCATGTTAGAGCTCATTTTATTACTTCTCTTCAAATCACATTAATCATGGAATGGAAACACACATCAACAGAACGTACCAGCGTGACTTCAAACACTTTGTTACGGGAAATGTTCAAAATGTCCTCCGTTAGCGAGGATACATGCATCCACCCTCCGTCGCATGGAATCCCTGATGCGCTAATGCAGCCCTGGAGGATGGTGTATTGTATCACAGCCGTCCACAATACGAGCACGAAGAGTCTCTACGTTTGGTACCGGGGTTGCGTAGACAAGAGCTTCCAAATGCCCCCATAAATGAAAGTCAAGAGGGTTGAGGTCAGTAGAGAGTGGAGGTCATGGAATTGGTCCGCCTCTACCAGTCCATCGGTCACCGAATCTGTTGTTGAGAAGCATACGAACCCTTCGACTGAAATGTATAGGAGCTACATCGTGCATGAACCACATGTTGTGTCGTACTTGTAAAGGCACATGTTCTAGCAGCACAGGTAGGGTATCCCGTATGAAATCATATTTACGTGCTCCATTGAGCGTTGGTGGAAGAACATGGGGCCCAATCAAGACATCACCGACAAATAATGCCTGCCCAAACGTTCACAGAAAATCTGTGGTGATGACGTGATTGCACAAATGCGTGCGGATTCTCATCAGCCCACACATGTTGATTCTGAAAATTTACAATTTGATCACGTTGGAATGAAGCCTCATCCGTAAAGAGAACATCTGCACTAAAATGAGGATTGACACATTGTTGGATGAACCATTCGCAGAAGTGTACCCGTAGAGGCCAATCAGCTGCTGATAGTGCCTGCACACGCTGTATATGGTACGGAATCAACTGGTTCTCCCGCAGCACCCTCCATACAGTGACGTGGTCAACGTTACCTTGTACAGCAGCAACTTCTGTGACGCTGACATTAGGGTTATCGTCAACTGCACGAAGAATTGTCTCGTCCATTGCAGGTGTCCTCGTCGTTCTCGGTGTTCGCCAGTCGCGAGTCATAGGCTGGAATGTTCCGTGCTCCCTAAGACGCCGATCAATTGCTTCGAACGTCTTCCTGTCGGGACACCTTCGTTCTGGAAATCTGTCTCGATACAAACATACCTCGCCACGGTTATTACCCCGTGCTAATCCATACATCAAATGGGCATCTGCCAACTCCGCATTTGTAAACATTGCACTGACTGCAAAACCACGTTCGTGATGAACACTAACCTGTTGATGCTACGTACTAATGTGCTTGATGCTAGTACTGTAGAGCAATGAGTCGCATGTCAACACAAACATCGAAGTCAACATTACCTTCCTTCTATTTTGCCAACTGGAGGTGAATAGAGGAAGTAGGGTACATACTGACGTAACTAAAATGAGCTCTAACATGGAAATTGAGCGTTTCCGGACACATCTCCACATAACATCTTTTCTTTATTTGTGTGTGAGGAATATTTCCTGAAATTTGGCCGTCCCTTTTTGTAACACACTGTGTATAGTCATGTTTTCATTCCGCGTCCGTCGCGCCCGTTTTAACATCGCGATAGTCGGGTTCCGTCCTTGTTGATGGTGTTTTCAGCGGTTTTTATTTCAATAGCTTCTTTTATGACGCTATCGCAAAATCCCTCCTTCATATCGACATGTTTCGTCGAATAGAATTCGATGTCCACTTTCTAAGGCGTGTTCTTCCACGGCTCACGGCTGAATTTTCTGGATAGCGTAGGTGTAAGCACCTCTCGTGTTCCTTCCCGACGTTGCTCTACCATGCGTACTGTTTGGCTGACGTAGTAACAGCCACACTGACATGGTATCTTGTACACTCGAAGCGTTCTAAGATCTAGATCGTCCTTCACAGGCCTCATGAGCTGACGAACTTTTGCTGGGGACCTGAACACCGATGAAATGTTATATCTCTTCAGGAGCCGGCTAATCTTTCCCGACACTGTACCACAGAAAGGCTAAAACACAAGTTTCTTGTTTGCTTCTTCGGTGGTGTTCTCACCTCTCTTAGTTTGTTTTTTTGCGTGTCGCGCCAGATATAGCCTGTGATACCTGTCCGTGGCTGTAACCGTTTTCCCGGAAGACGTTTCGGAAGTGGCTCAGTTCTAGTGGCAGACTTGCTGCGTCTGGGACGACTTTAGCAAAATGGACGAGGGTATTCAGAAGGCCACTTTTTGTGCCGGATGGTGGTGGCTGAGTTACCGATCTGTGTGTGTAGGTTTCCTGCGGGCACTGTGGCTGAGGTGCCCGTTGGTTTTCCGTCGAACGAGTACGTCAAGCAAGGGCAGTGCATCATCTGTCTCGACTTCCATCGTAAACTTGATGTGGCCGAGGAGAGCTCGGTCGAAAGTTCGTTGGATTATAACCACCTGACGCGGCTGGAAGCCCGAGAAAATCTTATTAATTCATATCGCCACGAAACCACGCATTCATACATGGCGTACCTCTACGGGGGGGGGAAACGTGGCGCCTAGGGAACCTGCTTGGGAAGAAGGCTAACCTGTTAAGCTCTCTAGCCTTCCTGCTACGCTGTCGAGATGAGAACGCGATTCCACGATTTACCTCGGCAGCCAGGTGAATCTACCGTTCAGCCAGCTCTGCCCTGTTGCGGGAAACGATACACTTCACTAGGAGGCAGCTGGATTTAAAAGGTCGCGAACTGCTGGCTATACATCTGCAGTTGACAGAGGTACTCTCACAATTAGATTTTGAGTGGGTCGACGCGGCCACCACAGCAAAAGAAGGCCACAGAGAAACAGAAAGGGTAGTTCGCGCGGATTTCTTAACAACAACACGGTGCAGAACGGAAATCAACAGAAGGAACTGTCATCAATATGACGGAGAAAGAGGTCGATGCGGGTGCCATTTCGGCGCTTAAGAAAGGTATTAACTTCGCACCAGCGCTTCAGAGCATCCCTGTCTGTGATGATATAAGTGGGGTTGAACAAACAATCCGTAAGATGCCTAGTGAGAATGCTGACGAAATTCATCGCGAAACGTGTCTCATCATTTCAAAATCTAAACCACCGAGGTCTAACTTGACTAGGGCTAAACGCAATGGTCTTCACGCACTCCGCAACGACGCACTCATCGTGGTTCTGCCAGTCGACAAGGGCAATGCATCCGTCATTGTAAATAAAGCTGACTACGATGCCAAAATTCAGTTAATGCTTGAAGAGGATATATAGCGTTAACTGCCACGGGACCCGACGTCAAGAATAATGAGGAAGACATCAGAGCTTCTAAAACAGTCAATGCTGGAAGAGGGCGTTATTAAGACTCTCCTCCCTCAGGCGCCGAGACCACCTACGCTTTCTGGACTACCAGAAATCCACAACCGGATTCTCCTCTTCGTCCCATTGTGAACACCATTGGGTCACCCACTTATAGACTGGCAGAACACCTGACCAGCCTCCTTGCACCGCATGTGGGTCGTTGTGTGCATCACATCAAGAACACCGTCGACTTTCTCAACAGAATTAAACAACTGCGTCTTAGTCAAGGAGATATGATGGTTAGTTTTGGTGTGGTCTCCCTGTTTACACGTGTTCCGGTCAAAGACTGTATAGATCTCCTCTCCCAATTATCTGATAGCACAATTGTGGGACTGTTTAAGCACACAGTGACATAGTCGTACTTCCTACATGACGGCCAGTATTTCGACCAGTTGGACGGCGTGGCTATGGGAAGCCCTCTGGCTCCATCCATAGCCAAACTTTTTATGGCACAATTTGAAGACTTCGCCTTGGACACGGCTCCAGCTAAACCAAGTTGCTTTTAGCGTTACGTCGATGACACTTTCATCATGTAGCCCCATGGTCGTGAATTTTTGGAACACCTGAACAGCATTCACGGCCACATCAAGTGTAAGATGGAAGTCGAGACAGAGGGTACATTGCCCTTGCTTCACGTCCTCATTCGACGGAAAACCAAGGGGCCCCTCAGCCACAGTGTCTACAGAAAACGGAGACACACACACACACACACACACACACACAGATCAGTATCTGCACGCTCTCAGCCACCACCATCCGGCACAAAAACGTGGCGTTCTGAATACCCTCGTCCATCGTGCTAAAGTCGTCCCAGGCGCAGCAAGTCTGCCACTAGAACTGAGCCACCTCCGAAACGTCTTCCGGGAAAACGGGTACAGCCACGGACAGGTGTCCAGGCTATATCTGGCGTGACACGCAAGAAACACACCAACAGAGAAGAGAACACCACCGAAGAAGAAAGCAAGAAACTTGTGTTTTAGCCTTTCTGTGGTACAGTGTCGGGAAAGATTAGCCGACTCCTGAAGAGATATAACATTTCATCGGTGTTCAGGCCCCCAGCAAAAATTCGTCAGCTCATAAGGCCTGTGAAGGACTACCTAGGGCTAAGAACGCCTGGAGTGTACAAGATACCATGTCAGTGTGGCTGTTACTACGTCGGCCAAACAGTACGCATGGTAGAGCAACGTCGGAAAGGAACACGAGAGGTGCTTACACCTACGCTATCCAGAAAAATCAGCCGTGGAAGAACACGCCTTAGAAAATGGACACCGAATTCTATTCGACGAAACATCTGTCGTTATGAAAGCGGAGGGATTTTGCGATAGCGTCATAAAAGAAGCTATTGAAATAAAAACCGCTGAAAACACCATCAACAAGGGCGGATGTTTGCAACTCAGCACAGCCTGGGACCCGGCTATCGCGATGTTAAAACGGGCGCGATGAACGCGGTATGAAAACATGATCATATATGGCGTGGAAGAGAGCACCAGTGACGTCACAGCCAGCAGTGCGGCTGTATAACGACGCGGCCACGACGACACAGCAGTCAGTCTTACCACTTGAGAATGACCGGGGAGAGCTCGGTCGAAAGCCCGTGGGATTTTAACCACCCGACGCGGCTGGAAACCCGCAAATTTTTATTAACTATCAATCTTCTCATAAAATTCACCATTAAACTGGAAATAAGATGATAAAAGCACATGATCAAATAAGGCCGTAATGTTCGTATCAAGATGTTGGCTGATAAGAGAAAGAGTCCTTTAAAGGTACCGGTGCATAATGACAGCAACGTCAGGCTAAATAATAATGATGTGCTAGTTAGTTTTGACGTGTTAAGTCTCTGAATAAAATCCATAGAATTACGAATGTGGTGACTCCATTTTCCTACCAATTGTTTTAATTAGGAAGTCAAGTGTTTGGCAGAAAAATACGTCGGTGAATCAATAGCGCTCGTTATAGGTCTCATAGACCTCTACACTCTCATACTTAGACATTTTGTGAACTTTAGGAAGACCATAATATCTCGGTGGTACTTCTTTTGACTTCCTTTGGTAGTGATGAAGCGTTCAGCAAGGCAGCAGTCCATACTGTCACCTTGATAGTAGGATCTTTGTTAATCTTCCGTTATGCACCAGAACTAAGTAGACCACATAGCTCTTCCTTGTAGACTTTCTGAGGCAAAAGGACGGGAGCATTACCCGCACGCGCTGCAGTCGGAAAACTATAAGCGCGATGCCATAGATAGTACAAGGGTACTAATATCGATACGCGCTGCTGCTGCGACTCACGGAGACAGAGGATAACAGCATAACCGCGAGAGACTAATCACAGAATATCAACCAAAACCAAGATTTAATGGGAAGCATAACACGAGCCAGCCACGGCTCAACCTCCCGCCCTCAAACAAACACGATGCTGGAAGGGGGGGGGGGGGGGGGGGGCTACTTAACCATCAGACTAACTAACTGGATTTAACCTGGCTAAGGTGAACCCAGTACTGGTTACCGGAATGGTTATCCTTAACTAGCAGATTCACCGGGCCTAAAATGCGCAAATTGGTGCTAGGCCCCAGAAAATGAGGAGTAAATTTACTCATATTTCCGACACGCAGCTGCCTACTGGGGAAACTACGGACATAGACCTGATCTCCTAGCCTCCCTCTAAAGGTTCGCCGATTACGATTGTAACGCTCACCTTGATTATTATGGACCCTGAGTATATTACGTCTGGCACGGTTCCAGTTTTCATTGATGACTTGAGGAACTAGATCTTGAATTCCCCACAAGTTCTAAAAAGGGGAATTAACAGGATAGGAAAGGATCAAAGAGGCGGGAGTAGCTCCCAAGGCTTCATGATTGGTGGTATTAAAAGCAAAACTAAGCCAAGGAAGACTAGAGTCCCACTTACTAGGCGTTTTCTGAAATCAAAGCGGATTTACGATTTCGGTTAACCCTCTCCGTAAAGCATGCCTGCGGATAATACGACGCAGTCGTGATATGCTTGACACCGTTCTGAAAATAGGACGCCTTGAAAGGAGCCGAAAGGAAGGCCGGCGCATTATCGCTAACAATTTTCTTAGGGGGGCCAAAAACAATGAAAACTTTAGTTAAATGAGGAATAGTGGTGGTAGCAGTGAGCCAAGTGAATCCGGAGAACGCATCAATAATAACTAACACGTATCGATGACCTTTCTTAGTACGAAGAAAGGGTCCTAGATAATCGATATAGAGCTTGTGCGTAGGACAGGACTCGCGCTCAGAGCTCAGCAAACCCTGTTGAAGAGCATTCTTGGGTTTGACTACATTATACAGCCGATATTGCTATACCATCTCTCTGACATTTCGCTCCATGGTGGGCCAAGTCAAATGCTCCTTGACTTTTTTCAGAGTTTTAGGAACTTATAAGTGGCTACCCACCAACGAATCATGAAAGTACCGAAAAACCGGGCGCACCAGAGCTACTGGCAAACTTCTTTAACTGCTTCGCATGCCCGACCCTTTTACGCAGAATGCAACTGTTAATAATATACTCATGCGACAGTTCTCCAGCCAAATAGGGTCCTGATCCCGACGCTGAGCGACATCAAACTAAAGAGGAATTTCTCCCAATCCTGCCTCCATCTGTCTCCCGGGTTCCCTCACTAGGTGTAGATTCGGCGAACTACCGGCTGAGGACATCCGCAAGGATATTTTCAGTGTCTCTCACGTGTTTAACTTCAAATTAAATGCGTACCTCTCATCTGGCACTACGGCCAGTTTTACGGCTAAAATACCAGCATTAGATGTGTCATTTTGGACAATAAACCTTTTATTAAAGTATGGTACTCCTAGAAATGGACGATTGGCTACAGCTGCCTTAATATACTCAAACGCGGGCTCCTGGACAGGTCCTTATTCAAAACGCACTCTCTTCCGGCACTGTTCGTTTGAGGTCGCGGCCAACTAAGCAAAATTAGGGACAAAACGCCTAAAGTAGTTCAACATGCCTATGAACCTAGCAATTCCGAGTTTATCAGTAGGCGGAGGCAACGCCCGTATGGTCTTAGTTCGCTCTTGTTCGTTGCGAATACTCTGACCTGACACTAGGTGACCTAAGAAGAACACCTGCTGCCTTTCTAATGTCATCTTACTGGGTTTAACAGTCAGCCCGGCTCCCTGAAACCTCGAAAGAACTTTCTGGATATGATCCAAATGGACTGAAACGAACAGCTATAGATGACTAAATCGTCCAAATAATTATAGGCAAACACTAATTTCAAGTTCCTAAGGATATTATCCAGCAAACGAGTTGCCAAACCAAAAGGAACTCCGTCAAACAGATTCCAATGAGTACAAAATGCGGTAACATGTTTACATTCTTCAGCTAATGGAATCTGACAACAGGCTTGGTTCAAACCAAGAACAGTAAACCAATTAGTACCGGCAAACCAGGTAAAAGTTATGCAGATCAGAGGCAGAGGTACATTCGAAGACAACCTTAGTGTTCAAGCACCCGGTAGTTAACCACAGGTCTGAAATAGTGCTCCTGATCCTTGGGAACATGGCATATGGGGGAAGCATAAGTAGATGTAGAAGGCGTAATAACTCCTTGTTGGAGCATTTGTGATATTCTCGCCTTCAGTATCTTCACCTTAGGAGGTGAGAGGCGACGTGGGGGCTGCCTGACAGGACTATCGTCGGATAGAAGGATATGGTAATTAAGAACATTAGTGACACTCAAGTTATCACTAAGAAGCTCAGGAAAACTCTGTAACAAATCCCGTAATTGAGAAGCGTGATGCGGCGAGAGATGGGTAAGATCAAACTCATTAGCCACATCCTGAACGGCCAATGCATCTGCATTTCGATGCACAATACGTTTAGCGCACTTATAAAACGAAACATAAGGTGGCTTGCGGAGTATGGATGGAGATGTAGAAACTTCTCCACAGGAGCTAACTTAAAGAAAAAGGTGTGCCCAGAATAATCCAAGAATAACCCAGTATTTACTGAAATCACATCCCAAAATTAGATCGACCGGCAGCTCCTTGACCGAGGCTAATGACAAGGGCCAGGAAAAATCCCCCATCGATATACTCCCTCGGACCCAATCATGCAGAGGCAACACCTGGTCATTGGCCACCCGACATCTCTGCACCGGAGAAAGCACCGACCGAAGTTTCGTAAAATGACCAACTTCCAAAAACCACTCGAAGCACAATAATGAAAATGAGCTACCAGAATCGGAAAGAGCACAGATCGGTTCGCCACCTACTCGAGAACAAACGTAAGGCGAGGGCGGTGAAGAGGGAGCGACAACACGGGTACGCCAGCGTCTAAAGGCTCGATCACGAGATAGCTGCCCAGTCCGGCGTCATTTATTGGCTCTGAGAGCGCGAGGCTGAATCCGAGAGCGCTCCAAGTGAGCCGTGCTGCCGCACCTGAAACAACCCCGGGGTTCCAGTTTTACGGCTTCAGCGGATGCAGACACTTCGGAATTTCCCTTGCCAGCGCCGGTGGCCTGCCCCTTAACTTCGTGACATACATCGTATCCAAGTGGCAACGCCCATATCGCTACAACCGCGGCACGGAGTTCTTCCCAAGCTGAAGGCTGATTACGGAAAACATAGTGCTACTTATCCGCAACGCGCATTCCCCTAAGAACAATAGACACCGGCTGTTGTTCAGGCAAATCGATTAACAAAGCCAAGGACGCCGTCTGAACTCTGTCCACATACTGATGTAACTGCTCTTTATCCCGCTGCATCTCCCAAATGTAACGACATTCAAGCTGTTTTCGAACTCCGGTGGTCAATCTCTGCCTAATGACGAGCTCCCTCAATTGCTGTAAGGAGAACACTTCAGTCATGGCTCGGAAGAGGAGGTTCTGCAACTCACTTCTAGCTAACAGGTACGGCAGTGACAAAATTACTTGGTGTGGAACCACGATAGGGAGAAGCATAAAGTTCAAGACGAACCGACAACCGTAATAATTTTTCGACCTGTTCAAGCCACTCCACGACTAATTCAGTAATATCACGAGAGGATTAGGCAACTTGGCAAACATTGCGTCTAACTTCACCGAGGACGTAACAGTACCATCCCGGGCAGGCTCTCGCCCTCTCCCGAACACAGCAAGTCCCGCTCCTCAATCCTCTTCTCACCAAATCTAAACACGTAACATTAAACTGCAATGCACTAACCAAAGAGCCCAATTCGGCGGCTAATTTTTTATGGTGATCTTCCAAAGCTAACATGCCCAAATCCGCTTTCCGATTTGTTAAATACATTAACTGGGCCTACACCGTATCCAATAGACTGGCACTAGGTTGAGTGCCTTCCAAAACGCAAATATTGTCCACAAGGCCCCTAACAGCCTTCAACAAAAATTCAGTGGCCGCTCCTGTCTCACCCAACACCGCCGGCGTGACGTCAACCGGCTGAAAAACGGCAGCACCTAAACGGGCCACTAAATCCGGATCACTGCTCTCAGTAGCTTGGCGCCTTATTTCCAACTCGTAAACAAGATGTTCCTGAGCAGGCCGATCCCCGGACTCTGACTGACCGCCATTACAATACACCTGAAACAATCAACACCCAAAACAATGTGGTGTCACAGAACAGAAATAAAATTGAAACTAACAGTAACTGGAATGGCAAGAACACAAACGTAACCACGCTCTGCTACCAGTGAAATCCCTGGGCTAGCAGGACGGAGCGGATGCGGTTATATTTGTGGAAAGAGGTCAAAATATGTTACTGTCAGTTGCACACCAACATACAAAATTTATTTCTTAAAACACACAATCAGACAAGCAAGAATCAAAACTCTCAAGGTTTTAACGAAAGACCTCCTTTGATTTAATTTAGATCGGCTGAAGGCCACATCGAAAATCCAAGGCACAAGGCCTAAGCAAGGTACAGGAGTTCTTCTGGCGGTTTCACTTCTTCAGAATTTTTTATCTTCAATATAAATAGGCTGAAAGCCTTAGATTTAATGTTATCCCATATAACGCGGCTGAAGGCCTCACGTTAATCAAGAATAGTCTCGCGGCTTAAGGCCGAGACAAAGATTTTCAAAGTTTAATTTATATTGGCTGAAAACTCGGTTGAAGGCCGCATATCAACAAAACAATTTTACGGATTTTGCCTGGGAAGAAGAGCTTTCAATTTGAAAAGGCTGAAGGCCTGATCTCAAAATACTTCGTGTAAAACTCTGCTGCAGGCCTCATATTAAAAAATAACAATCTTATGACTTAAGGGCAAGACAAGGATTTTGAATTTTTAATTTAATAGAGATTAAAACACACATCATGGAGAAAACAATTTTACGACTTAAGGCCTAAAGGAAGAGATTCTGAATTTCAACTAAAATAGGATAAAGTCTTTATCCTAAAATGCTTCACATAACTCTCGGCTGAAGGCCACATACGAAACCCAAATAATCTCACGTCTTAAAATTAAAAATTGGAAATTTCTTTGTCTGGGCTTTAACTGAAAAACTCGGCTGAAGGCCACATAAAAACTACAAAATATTTCTTCCGGCTTAAATCCTAGACAAAATTTTCAACTTTTGATTTTAAAAGGCTGAAAACTCGGCTGAAGGCCACATACCAGTCAAGAAACTTTATTTACGCCTTAAGGCCTAAGAAGAAAAGCCTTGAAATTTCAATAAGAAAAAACTCCGCTGAAGGCCACACACAGTACTTAAGACTAAAAAAGAAATCACTCTGTAAAACACAAGGAGCGGCGCTCAGAAGGTTCCAACCTGGGGAAGTAACTAACGCACTTTTAGGTGAAACAGGCAGCCAGACCGACAACTTCTTAATCAAAAGGCAACCCAACAAAAAGCCAGCCGAGGAACCAACCAACAACATCACTTCTACTGCATCTGAACAGCAAAACGACAACAAGATATCAATCGCAAAACGTTCCGGATACTGGTGGCCAATCAAGCCAAATGAGAATAAACGCCCAAAACTACCAACACCTTAGCTGTCACACTACACGCTGTGCTGTACAATACCAACACGATGTGGAAAATACACTGCCAGAAACTACGTCAACAACCACTTTAGGTCACTGGAACGTCAACGGCCACAACACAGGAGATACCTCTGGTACACTTAATTTAAGTCATTCCTTCATTAATGAAGTTTAACACCACACAGGAAGACGGCTGCAATTCTAGTCGACTTCAATGCACACACGTTGTTGCTCGCGTGGATCTCTCAGAAAGTGACAACCAGGATCAAACCAAGAGATGTGATAGCAGTTGAGGCTTGATAGTAGGTTAAGTGAGCACTCAACTTTAGTGTCCAGTTTCGGTGGCTGACGAACTTCGTAACCCTCGCAAGAAGTGCCTCACAACTCCAACCGCACGTGCACGCCGCCAGCGGCTCCGGTCTGACCACGCGCCACAGAGACTTCCTCGTTGCTCTGACCCAACGGACCGACTGTCACACACAGCACACCCGGAAAACATATCCGCCACACCAGACATAGTACAGCAGTACTAGTATCGATACACACTGCTACTGCGGCTCACGGAGAGAAGACAGCAACGTTATTGCGGTAACCACTGGGCTACAACAAATGATTAAAAAAAAAAAAAACAAGGCACCCATCCAGCCAGCCACGGCTCACATACGTTGCAAAGAGCAATGGTGCTGACAATTCCTTTCAGTATTCAATACTGCCTTCTCACGTTGCCATCCTGATAAGTCAATGTTGACTTTTATAGAAGAGATATTCATTTTCCAAAAACATCGCAGTTCTTCCACATAAAACATGTTCCTTAATTCTACAACACTTATTCAAAAAATGGCTCTGAGCCCTATGAGACTTAACATCTATGGTCATCAGTCCTCTAGAACTTAGAACTACTTCAACCTAACTAACCTAAGGACAGCATACAACACCCAGCCATCACGAGGCAGAGAAAGTCCCTGACCCCGCCGGGAATCGAACCCGGGAACCCGGGCGTGGGAAGCGAGAACGTACAACAGTTATTGTTTCTATACAGGCTACACTTTAGTTTCTTTTTTTGGCGTGCTTTTGCCTAGAGCGGAATGCTGTCTGTGTATTTCAATGGTCAAATTTTTCAGTGTAACGAAAATATGATTCTCTATAAATTGTTCGAAGCAAAGAGTAGGATATGACCAAATGAGGAAGCAAATAGACCAGCGTGAGGACTAGTTTTGCGAAAAACGATTTAACTTCTTTAAATAAATCAGGGTAACTGAGAAAAACTTAAATCTTTCGTTGCTGTCATACTAAAGTCATACGCAGTGTTTAGAATTGTCACGTCGATGTCTCATATCTGCCTAGTGTTAGCGAGATGCTTTAGGAGCTTTAAGTAGAATGCTATGGACCACAGGGTGTACTCAAAAAAAGTCTGAAGTAACTAATTGTGTTTTCTTATACATCATAGTTATTGTTTTGCACCACTACTATAAATCTCAGAAATTCTGCTGGTTTGTACATAATGCGGATGTAGTGGAATATAGATGCTCCAGAAAGTGGCGCAAAATGTGCAAAATATTGATTTGTGTTATGTCAAAGTCATCTGTAAATATTATGTCAATATTTTGTGACCATACTTTGTCCATAATTAGCGTCCTGATATAATCGCTCTTAAACAAAAAAAATTAAGTCTGAAATCCTAGGTTCACTTGAAAATATGTATCTATTAGGCTGGTGCAGAAGTTCACAGCTTTTTTTTTTTTTGTCAGCTGGTATTCAGGTTGCTAAGGGTTTATTTAACGATTGTCAGTTTTTATTGTTAGTTCACTGTTGCTATTTGAGTTTACATGTTGAAATTTTGTGTCTGAAGATAGTGAGTGGAGCTGTCGACGCTACAAAATGGAGTACAAACAGGATAAATCGGAACATTTCCGACATTTTACACGGTCTGAGTTCATTCGAGGGGCTACAGCAGCGGAGGCACCCAGAAACATTTGCACCGTGTGTGGGGATAATACTATTGGACAGAGAACTCTAAGGAAGTGGTTTTCTCTTGTTAAGGAGGATCGTTTTGACGTTAATGATTTCGCTGTTTAATGGAAGTCGTTCACACTCATGAACCCACAATGATCCACGCGAGTGTACTCGAGAGCTGGTAAATGTGGTAAACTGCAATTATTTCACCACCGTACGAATTTAAGTGCAATTGGAAAGGCTCAAACATCAAGAGTACGGGTGCCGCATGCCCTAAGCCAAAATCACAAAATCAGCAGGTGACCACATGTGCATCATTGCTTGGCTCGTGAACAACACCGGCGATGACTACTCCGTACCGCTATTGGGGTGCAAAATAACTGATGATGGTCGAAGAACAGAGGATATAGATTATAGACTGGAAATGGCAGGGAAAGCGTTTCTGAAGAAGAAAAATTTGTTAACATCGAGTATAGATTTCAGTATCAGGAAGTCGTTTCTGAAAGTATTTGTATGGAGTGTAGTCATGTATGGTTCAAATGGTTCAAGTGGCTCTGAGCACTATGGGACTTAACATCTATGGTCATCAGTCCCCTAGAACTTAGAACTACTTAAACCTAACTAGCCTAAGGACAGCACACAACACGCAGTCATCACGAGGCAGAGAAAATCCCTGACCCCGCCGGGAATAGTACCCGGGAACCCGGACGTGGGAAGCGAGAACGCTACCGCACGACAGCCGTGTATGGAAGTGAAACATGACGATAAATAGTTTGGACAAGAAGAGAATAGAAGCTTGCGAAATGTGGTGCTACAGAAGTATGCTAAAGATTAGATGGGCAGATCACATAACTAACGATGAAGTATTGAATAGAATTCGGCAGAAGAGGAATTTGTGGCACAACTTGACAAGAAGAAGGGACCGGTTGGTAGGACATGTTCTGAGGCATCAAGGGATCACAAATTTAGCACTGGAGGACAGCGTGGAGGGTAAAAATCGTAGACGGAGACCAAGAGATTAGACGGAAACCAAGAGATGAATACACTACGCAGATTCAAAAGGATGAAGGTTGCAGTAGGTACTGGGAGATGAAGAAGCTTGCACAGGATAGAGTAGCATGGAGAGTTGCATCAAGCCAGTCTCAGAACTGAAGACAGCAAACAACAACAATGCTAACACAGGGAAACGAAAGGAATGGTTGAGCCCAGCAAAGCAGCAACTCCCGGAACAACGACCTGTAATCATCTACAAAAGATGATGTTATGCATCTAGTGCGCTACGAATTGCTTCCCCGAAGTGTAACCATCACTGCTGACGTTTATTCTCAGCAACCGAGACGTTTTGCAGACGCAATCCAAGAACGACAAGGAGGAAGACCGCGTGAAGTGATGCTACTCCACGATAATGACCACCCGCATTTTTCTAGGCTGAGGGAAGACACTATACGGGAGTTGTGTTGGGGAGTCCTTCCGCAACCACGTTATTCAGCTGATCTGGTGTCCTCAAACACAGATACAACCTTGAAGGAACTTCCCTTTCCAATGAAGATGCTCTATGAACATGGCTCGACGAGTTCTTCGCCTCAAAACCACGTGATTTCCACAGTCGCGGAATATAAAACGTATTCCAGCGTTGACAGATTGTTTTAAATAGAGAAGGAGAATGTATTATTGATAAACGTCTGTGTTACGTTAGAACTTATGCACCAGACAAATACCTTTTCTGCATGAGACACGGCAGTCCGCAGAGCTTACCGGTGTGACGGGATGCCGCAGCGTGAGGGGAACGTGCATCCAGCCATGAGGTTGCCCCGCTGAACTGCAGGCGTTCATGAACAGTACAAGGCGTAGGGTAGTATCTGACAACTTCTCGGGCTTCAAACTACCCATTTCAGCGATAGTATTGCTCGTAACGGGAATATTTTTCAATCTCTGAGTTTTGACGTTATAACAACAGCAGCTGCCGAAGAGCACTGAAACACATAAATCAAAAGAAGGCAGCTGTAGTAGACGAAATTCCTTCAGAATTCTTGAAACTCTGGGTGAACTTACCTTCGTAGCACCATTCCACTTAGTAAGCGAGATATATGTATCGAGTAACACATACTCTGACATCAATAAAAAATATAAAACAGCAATTCGGAAGATGCTGACATCTGTGAAGAATATTACGGCTACGAAGAAGTCTCGGACGAAATATCAGCACAGGTCAGTTACTGGATGCAGCAGTATTCCGAGCACTTTATTCACCGTGGTCGTTTCTTTACGTTTGATTAGCCAGATAGGATTCTACAAGCAGTCAGCTGAATTACTACTTAGCAGCTTCCCTTACGGTTGGGCAATGCCTTTGCCACACACATAAAAAAAGACGTATTTCACAAAAAGATTGTCAATGTAAAAGGATTCCTTTCCTGGTTAATGGTTGGCTTACGATATCTCTCAGCATTCGCAACCACTGTATCCTGATGATTAGTAAATCTTCTTGGCCTCAGTATCATCCACGGGCAATTATCGTCCTAACTTACAGGCAAAGCAAGTGGAGGTCCTTCTGTGCATACAAAAGCTTGGTGAATGTTGGGCGGTCACATCATTGTCCGGCGAGTTGCCATACCTACCTGTCACTCTGGGAATGATGGGATTCCCTCAAACATATATACATGAGATAGTCCTTCAGATGTACGCGTGAGACTCCTAGCAGTTGACGTCTAAATGTGGTTTTTTATGTATTTATTTGCAATGGATTTCGGTGTCTCTCCATTTTCTGGCATGTCTACGGTACCACGTGATCAGGCGTGTACCGGGTAATCATCAATATACACATGTCTCATAGAGGGTATAAAACCAAAAATGCAGACAAAGTACCGTCTGCAACATCCAAAATTTTCGCCGTTTAATTTTCGTTGATATCTTCCACTATACTCTTGATTCTGATGCTATATGCTGTACTACAGAAACTAAATACATCAATACTTCGATTACGTATTAAACAAAAATTTGACTGTATATAATTGATTGTAATTATAATAGAAGTATTATAAATTGCCGGGTAATAGCCAAGGGAACTTTATTGAGATGTATCAATAGCAAAGACGAAATGATAATAGCTGTACCGATGTTTATCTTTGCGCATGGAGAGCCTCTGTCGCGTGGCGTGCAGATGGGAGGCAGAGCAGTTTGTGTCATGAAAGAGTGCGGAAGTGTTTGTTGAACGCTCCGGCCGACCCGTTGTGTACCTATACTCGCGCCAGTGTAGACATCCCTAACTCGTTAACCTGCGATTACTGAGAGCACGGTAGGAGTGGACCGGCGGGGGAAGCTGCAGTTTCAACTGTTGCCTGTCCCGTAAGTATCCGTGGCTCTGGAGACGACTCGGGGTTCCTCTCATCAAGCAGCAGCAGCAACAGCAGCTCCGCATTGTCGTCGGCTACATACTTGTCATCCGCACAGCTACAATATCGAAGGACTGTTAATTGACAAACATTGTAGTGTAGAGAGGCTTCAACCAGCAACATTTCATTCACAGAGTGTGAATAACTTGAATAATAACTTGCAAAAGTTAAAATTTCTAGGACACCTGTGTTGCATTGTCCTCATACATTATTACCATGCAGGGTCCCTTTCCTTTCCATGCAATCGTCGAGTGTCATAAGAATATCAAAACTGATTAAATATTTACTGCTAGTTTCGTGTACTTCATACTGACCAGTTTCAGTCTAAATTTTCTGCCTTAGTAACTACATTGTTGTATTGCTTAACAGAAGCTACTTACAGCAAAGTAAGTTTCGCTGGCAAAACAAATAACTACAGATACAATATAAATCTCCCACATGAACCATGGACCTTGCCGTTGGTAGGGAGGCTTGCGTGCCTCAGCGATACAGATAGCCGTTCCGTTTGTGCAACCACAATGGAGGGGTATCAGTAGAGAGACCAGGCAAATGTGTGGTCCCTGAAGAGATGCAGCAGCCTCTTCAGTAGTTGCAGGGGCAACAGTCTGGATGATTGACTGATCTAACCCTGTAACACTAATCAAAACGGCGTTGCTGTGCTGGTACTGCGAACGGTTGAAAGCAAGGGGAAACTACAGCCGTAATTTTTCCCGAGGGCATACACCTTTACTGTATGCTTAATGATGATGGCGTCCTCTTGGGTAAAATATTCCGGTGGAAAAATAGTCCCCCATTTGGATCTCTGGGCGGGGCTACTCAAGGGGATATCGTTATCAGGAGAAAGAAAACTGGCATTCTACGAATCGGAGCGTGGAATGTCAGACCCATTAATCGCGCAGGTAGGTTAGAAAATTTAAAAAGGGAAATGGATAGGTTAAAGTTGGAGATAGTGGGAATTAGTGAAGTTCGGTGGCAGGAGGAACAAGATTTCCGGTCAGGTGAATACAGGGTTATAAACACAAAATCAAATAGGGATAAAGCAAGAGTACGCTTAATAATGAATAAAAAAATAGGAGTTCGGGTAAGCTACTACAAACAGCATAGTGAACGCATTATTGTGGCCAAGATAGATTCGAAGCCCACGCCTATTACAGTAGTACAAGTTTATATGCCAACCAGCTCTGCAGATGACGAAGAAATTGATGAAATAAAAGAAATTATTCAGATAGTGAAGAGAGACTAAAATTTAATAGTCATGGGTGACAGGAATTCGACAGTAGGAAAAGGGAGAGAATGTAACGTAGTAGGTGAAGATGGATTGGGGGTAATAAATGAAAGAGGAAGCCGCCTGGTAGAATTTTGTACAGAGCACAACTTAATCATAGCTAACACATGGTTCAAGAACCATAAAAGAAGGTTGTATACATGGAAGAGGCCTGGAGATACTGACAGGTTTCAGATAGATTATATAATTATAAGACAGAGATTTAGGAACCAGCTTTTAAATTGTATGACATTTCCAGGGGCAGATGTGGACTGTGACCACAATCTATTGGTTATGAACTGTAGATTAAAACTCAATAAACTGCAAAAAGGTGGGAATTTAAGGAGATGGGATCTGGATGAACTGAAAGAACCAGAGGTTGTAAGGAGTTTCAAGGAGAGCATAAGAGAACAATTGAGAGGAATAGGGCAAACAAATACAGTAGAAGAAGAATGAGTAGGTTTGAGGGATGAAGTAGTGAAGGCAGCAGTGGATCAAGTAAGTAAAAACACGAGGGCTAGTAAAAGTCCTTGGGTAACAGAAGATATATTGAATTTAATTGATGAAAGGAGAAAATATAAAAATGCAGTAAATGAAGCGGGCAAAAAGGAATATAACCGTCTCAAAAATGAGATCGACAGGAAGTGCAAAATGGCTAAGCAGGGATGGCTATTGGACAAATGTAAGGATGTGGAGGCTTATTACAAAAAACTCGATGGTTTGTCACCTCATGGTTCCATGTCACAGACATCAGCGAAAGTTCTTCACCAAGTGTTATGCACAGATCACATCTGGATCACCAGTGAAGACGGAACAGGCTAATATTGTTGCTCACATGCCAGTTGCGCAGTGAACTAGCTTTATTGCTGTACACTTGTACTGTGTTGAAGGACAAGGATAAAGTGATGACATGGCGATGGAACTTGATGAGGTTTGTTTGAAATAGATACATTGACTCTGCACAAAAGAGTAAACAAGTAACCGGCAAATGAAATCTATTTACAATGTCTACTAGCTGGTGAATGCGGTAAATGATGTTCTCACAGGAGTGCACGTTGAGGGCATACAGGCCTCAGTGATATGAGCATGTCGTCCTATCACGTGACCACGGAATAACAATGGACGTAAGTCTGGAGTGAAGCAAACTTTCTTTATGAACCACCAGGCACACTGTACTTATGAACGAAAGCGAAACATGTGGACAGCCCTAAATAAAGCCAAACACATCAGTAGCTCACGTTAAGCTCAACCCAAGTAGTCCATGGCTCGTGCACCAGACCCAGAATACGTGTATACTCGGTACTATAGCCCATCTCAAACTGGTTTGTTTTTTACTCCTGTGTGCATCATACCATTGCCATAATTTGGCCTAACAGAATATTTGCTTGTGAGTGGACACCACGTGCCACACGCTTTGCGCTGATTGCCGTCCACATATTTCTGCGGGACAGCTGTCGTGATAGTCACTAGGGGAAAGATAGACACTGCCTACAGGAAAATTAAGGAGACCTTTGGAGAAAAGAGAACCACTTGCATGAATTTCAAGATTTGAGATGGAAACGCAGTTCTAAGCAAAGAAGGGAAACCCGAAAGGTGGAAGGAGTATATAGAGGGTCTATACAAGGGCGGTGTTCTTGAGGACAATATCATACAACCGGAGGAAAGTGTAGATGAAGTTGATATAGGAGATATGATACTGCATCAAGAGTTTGACAAAGCACTGAAAGACCTAAGTCGAAATAAGGCCCCGGGAGTAGACAACATTCAATTAGAACTACTGACAGCCTTGGGAGAGCCACGCCTAACAAAACTACCATCTGGTGACCAAAATGCATGAGACAGAAAAATTACCCTCAGACTTCAAGAAGAATATAATAATTCCAATCCCAAAGAAAGCAGGTGTTGGCAGATGTGAAAATTACCGAACTATCAGTTTAGTAAGTCATGGCTGCAAAATACTAACGCGAATTCTTTACAGACGAATGGAAAAACTGGTAGAAGTCGACCTCAGGGAAGATCAGTTAGGAAATATTGGAATACGTGAGGCAATACTGACCCCACGACTTATCTTAGAAAATAGATTATGTCTACAAAAGCTAGAAACGTAGGTTTGCCTTTCCTTAGAGTATTCCAGTCAACACTGTCAAAAGTTTTCTCTCTTTGAATTTCTGAAGGTGGCATGGGTAATATACAGGGAGTGAAAGGCTATTTACAATTTGTACAGAAACAAGATGGCATTTATAAGAGTCGAGTGGCATGAAAGGGAATCAGTGGTTGGGAAGGGAGTGAGATAGGTTTGTAGCCTCTCCCCGATGTTATTCAATCTGTATATTGAGTAAGCAGTGAAGTAAACAAAGTTTTTATTTCTTCTCCATGGATTTTAATACCTACTCCGAATTTTTCTTTTGAGGTTCGGCGATGACATTGTAATTCTGTCAGAGAGGGCAAAGGACTTGGAAGAGCAATTGAAAGGAATAGATAGTGTCTTGAAAGGAAGATATAAGATGAACACCAACAAAAGCAAAACGATGATAATGGAATGTAGTCGAATTACGTCGGGTAACGCTGAGGGAATTAAAATAGGAAATGAGACACTTAAAGTAGTAAAGGAGTTTTGCTATTTGGGGAGCAAAATAACTGATGATGGTCCAAGTAGAGAGGATATAAGATGTAGACTGGCAATTGCAAGGAAAGCGTTTTTGAAGAAGAGAAATTTGTTAACATCAAATATAGATTTAAGTGTCAGGAAGTCTTTTCTGAAAGTATTTGTACGGAGTGTAGCCATGTATGGAAGTGAGACATGGACGATAAATAGTTTGGGCAATAAGAGAATAGAAGCTTTCGAAATATGGTGCTATAGAATATTGCTGAAGATTAGATGGGTAGATCACATAACTAATTAGGAGGTATTGAATAAAATTGGGGAGAAGTTTGTGGCACAACTTGGCTAGAAGAAGGGATCGGTTGGTAGGATCAAGGGATCACCAATTTAGTATTGGAGGGCAGCGTGGAAAGTAAAAATCGTAGAGGGAGACCAAGAGATGAATACACTAAGCAGATTCAGAGGGATAGAGAAGCATAAGGAGCTGCTTCAAACCAGTCTCAAGACTGAACACTCCAACAACAACAACGTGGGATATGGAGGGCTGTCGTTGATGATTCCCACCATTTGACGAGTACAATTGATGGTCCCTTCACAGTGTTGATGTGCTCGGTTGACAGTCATCTGTCGAGTCCGTGTTTGTGGCATAACGGAACACTACCTGAGGATGGCGTAGTAAAAGTCTGCGATTCCCGGATGGGGGGGGGGTCAGGCATTTTTCTGCCACGTGATGACCGAGTGTTGTGTAAAGTCCTTAGGTTAGTTAGGTTTAAGTAGGCACAGTCTACACGTGTCTCCAACTGACGGTTGACATTCCGGTGAGATCAGGTAAGCGGGCAGCGGCTACGCCATAGTAGTTGTCGTCAAAGCTTGATGGTACAGGCGTAAGCAGTGTGATCAGTAAATGCAGCTGGCCACAACTCGGCTGCCTTGACTGCATCCTCGAGAGAGCGGGATGTATACATCCTATTAATGTAGACTGGCAATGGAAAGGTAACCATTTCTGAAGAAGAGAAATTTGTTAACATCGAGTATAGATTTATGTATCAGTAAATCGTTTCTGAAAGTATGGAGTGTAGTCATGTATGGAAGTGAAACATGTACGATAAATAGTTTGGACAAGAATAGAATAGAAGCTTTCGAAATGTGGTGCTACAGATGAATGCTGAAAATAGGGTGGATAGATCACGTAACTAATGAGGAGGTATTGAATAGAATTGGGGAGAAGAGCAATTTGTAGCACAACTTGACTAGAAGAAGGGATCCGTTGGTAGGACATGTTTTGAGGCATCAAGGGATCACAAATTTAGCATTGGAGGGCAGCGTGGAGGGTAAAAATCGTAGAGGGAGACCAAGAGCTGAATACACTAATCAGATTCAGAAGGATGTAGGTTGCAGTAGGATCTGGGAGATGAAGAAGCTTGCACAGGACAGAGTAGCATGGAGAGCTGCAGCAAACCAATCTCAGGACTGAAGACCACAACAACAACAACAACAACAAAACATTTTTCGCAAGCTCGGAACCTTCTGGTCCGTCAGAAACTATCACATTCATTTTTCCATAAATACAGTGTACAAATCTCACAAAATTTAACAAGACAACCGTCTGGACCTTACAAAAGTAAGAGAAAGAATGAATAAGTAATTGTTCCTTCTCTTTCAACAACATTCAAATATTCACAAATAATGTTTGACGTCGCACTGAGACGGCGCGTTTGTTCCTTGAGCTTGACATGTAACTCCTTACAAATGGAAGGCCTCAGACACGGCCAACCGATTCGGCTAAAATTTGGCAGGTCGCTTGTGTACAACCTAAAACGGAGGAATCTAAGATATTTTAGGTCAACACCGCCACGTTATTGAAAAAATCACCCCTAAAAGTTATGAAGAGCAATCGACTCAAAATTGGTGGGATCGATAGATAATTGTAAATAGAGCATTTTTCAATATCAGCTATTGTAACTGAAAACGCATACTATTCCAGAAACCGAGGAAAGAAAGTTTTACAACTGTCGCTTCTGTTCCTACTTTTTAAACGGTTTTTGCCGACAGCACTGATAGCGCAACAGCCAAGGTAACTGGCTGGGAATCTAAGAACCCGGGTTCGAATCGCGAGGAAACCCAGTGGATGTTATTATTTTCGTTTGTATTTTTCCATATCTCAATTCATAGGAATAGGAGGGTTAATAAGGTAAGTAAATCTATAAGGAACGATAAAAATAAGGTAGGTAAATAAATTTCTGAAACTTCTTGGGGTAGTAAACAACTAAAATGTTACTCCAGGTCACTTTAGAATGGCTCTTCCAGTCACTGTTACGTGTCCTCATTTTTCGTCGAACAACGAGATGGCTGGTACTTGTCACATAAAAATTTGAAGCAAATATACTCACGGCACCAAGAACATCTAATGAATGCAATCTTTCGATAGCTACACTGTTCCTTCCCAAGAGTAGGCGGAAAACAAACTTGGTTTACATTTAAAAATGTCTTTTTCGGGAATTAATTTTGATGCGTACCACGCATACGATATCATTGCGTGAAAAATCGGTGCTGAAAGTTGGTTATGAATTATGTTGTAAATAGTTATTGTATCCGTGCGGTCGTCCAATTCCCGCTGGGCTTCCAGAAGCACACTGCAATCCTGAAGCCTGGAAATAAGGTTTTTAACCTGGCGATCGAAATCAACATTACACGGCTGGTACACAGGTGTACAGTTGGGCGGTATTACTTTTACCGTGCACGTTGGCTGACCCTCGCCAACTATAATCATTGTGTCATATAATATAGCATTACTTTGTCCACTCCAGGAATCCACTACTAGAAAAAACTTGCTATCGGAAACGTATGGTTTTAAAACATTCTCAAGAAATGTTCTGTAAATCGCATTCGTCAGTTTGGAGAAGGTAATGTAAACATTTTTCAACGAGTCGGTTAAACGGTTGACCTCTTCTATAACCTGAGGACCAAATGTAACATTCGTTTCTTGTAAACATAGGAAAACCTTACGTAACAGTTTTCCAGAGGCTGTAGTGGCATGTTGCGCCGTGTACGAATGTGTTAGTAGGTTTTTACTACCAACTGCGACAAGGATTCGTTTTTCTCCCTTATGCGATAACGTGCGTCGAATGTTCATCCAATACTCGCATCCTGTATGCCGGTGTTGATCACGTAATCACTATTAAAACCGGTCATAAGTGACGCCGTTTGCCTGTTGAAAAGAGCTCCCACTTCCTGTATATCTTCTATATTTTGTACCTCCTTATGAGAGACGTATTTAGTGACGCGCCGTTGACGAATTTTATACTCCGATCTGAAATTTTTTGCCCAAGATAATGATGCAGCAGACGTAGAATCCTTGTTGGCCGTATATTGAAGCGCTGCACCTGCAGCCCACTCCTGAAGTATTCTCGCTGTTACATTCTAGTTACGTCAACAAGATTCGACAAATCGGTCGTATGTCCACATATTTATCGCCTGGTATTTGTCGTATCTTGTCCCTCCTTTAACGATATCACTTTCACACAATTTCAAGTCCTTCTTCTGTTCCAGGGCTGTTGTTGCTCCATTCCTTTGCAGTGTTTGTAAGTTCAAATTTGGATGATTCCTGGCTAGCGCTACCGCCTTAACTTTTACTTCAAGGGGTATAGAGCTGTAGTTAAGTCGTTTAGTAACCGGTTCGTGATACTTATCGGGAACGGATGAAGCACATATTCCCAGTGATGTGGAGATTTCTGAAGTGTTATGACAATTTAGCGATTCACTAGTCGGGATATCTTCCACTGAATCACCTTCTGCTTCGTCTTCATGGTATAGTACCTCAGTATCAAGAAAAGTCATTTCGTTCGTCACCACCAAAAATCTCTCCACCATAGCCGTTCCTGTCAACCTGGAACGCCGAGAAACAGACCTGGCTGCTTCCGGTAGTGCGTTGATAATGCATCTGTATTTTGCAAACCAAAACACAGTGACAGTAACTTCCCGCTTGCCATCGTCTGTGACAGGCTCCCAACTATATATTACAACGCTAGTCGAAGGGTGTACATCCTCCGTTACTCAGATTATGCACCTGAAAGATATGACAACAAATAATAACTAGTTACTACGGCATAAACAGACGAGCTAATTTCTACAAACTACATACAGCACTCGTCATATGTTACTTACAGAATAACACTGTATTCATTCACGAAACTTATTTCATTCGGCACATTAATGATGGAAAAATCACTACTGTATCCGCCAGGATCGCGGCAGCCTAATGACGGAAAACAACTCTTTCCGATTTACGTCTATAAGGCTCGTGCTGGACACCTTCTCTCTTCCAGATTCAAAACTATGATATGACGAAGAGGCAACCGGGACAACATAACTCTCCCCGCGTGCATTCTGTCCCGTGCCTCGCTGTAAACAAGCGTCGAGCGGTTGGCTGTCTGTGATCCCTCGTGAGGAATTCGAAGCACTCTTACAAGGGGAGGCCGCCAATTGTGAAATTCAGATTCAATTCATACTGCGCATAATAAAAGCTCATGGCCAGAGGTGCTATGTGGGAAAGCACCAAGATGTACTTCTCAGCCGTTGTCGAGAAAATTGACAGTTAAAAGAAACCGTTGCGGTGAAATACTCACTACGATTGATAGTATTCTACAGCGTCGTGGCGCAGCGGTAAACTCTCGGGTTCGGGTTGGTAATTCCGAAGTTCGCCGGATCGAATCTCGCGCCATGCAACCATTTTTTTTAGTATTTGTTTTTTGTAATTCAAATTTGTGTACATACACACAAAATATATATATATATATATATATATATATATATAATTCCCAGCAATCAGTTGCAACAATTATGCATATAATAAGTTGTTGAAAGTAGTTTGTCGTGGAAAAACTGGCAACTTCGAACATCATTATGTTTTCCGCAAACAAAGTTGTATTTCATTAATGTTATTAAATGTCTTCATAATGTTAACCAAGTATAGTTAACGGAAGACGTAGAAACGATATTCCGAAACGAATACGTATAGCGTAAATCAAACGTTCGAATTAGAATACAAACCCCACGTACACAAATTTTCTGTGGCAGGTATGAAATACACTCCTGGAAATTGAAATAAGAACACCGTGAATTCATTGTCCAAGGAAGGGGAAACTTTATTGACACATTCCTGGGCTCAGATACATCACATGATCACACTGACAGAACCACAGGCACATAGACACAGGCAACAGAGCATGCACAATGTCGGCACTAGTACAGTGTATATCCACCTTTCGCAACAATGCAGGCTGCTATTCTCCCATGGAGACGATCGTAGAGATGCTGGATGTAGTCATGAGGAACGGCTTGCCATGCCATTTCCACCTGGCGCCTCAGTTGGACCAGCCTTCGTGCTGGACGTGCAGACCGCGTGAGACGACGCTTAATCCAGTCCCAAACATGCTCAATGGGGGACAGATCCGGAGATCTTGCTGGCCAGGGTAGTTGACTTACACCTACTAGAGCACGTTGGGTGGCACGGGATAGATGCGGACGTGCATTGTCCTGTTGGAACAGCAAGTTCCCTTGCCGTTCTAGGAATGGTAGAACTATGGGTTCGATGACGGTTTGGATGTACCATGCACTGTTCAGTGTCCCCTCGACGATCACCAGAGGTATACGGCCAGTGTAGGAGATCGCTCCCCACACCATGATGCCGGGTGTTGGCCCTGTGTGCCTCGGTCGTATGCAGTCCTGATTGTGGAGCTCACCTGCACGGCGCCAAACACGCATACGACCATCATTGGCACCAAGGCAGAAGCGACTGTCATCGCTGAAGACGACACGTCTCCATTCGTCCCTCCATTCACGCCTGTCGCGACACCACTGGAGGCGGGCTGCACGATGTTGGGGCGTGAGCGGAAGACGGCCTAACGGTGTACGGGACCGTAGCCCAGCTTCATGGAGACGGTTGCGAATGGTCCTCGCCGATACCCCAGGAGCAACAGTGTCCCTAATTTGATGGAAATTGGCGGGGCGGTCCCCTACGGCACTGCGTAGGATCCTACGGTCTTGGCGTGCATCCGTGCGTCGCTGCGGTCCAGTCCCAGTTCGACGGGCACGTGTACCTTCCGCCGACCACTGGCGACAACATCGATGTACTGTGGAGACCTCACGCCCCACGTGTTGAGCAATTCGGCGGTACGTCCACCCGACCTCCCGCATGCCCACTATACGCCCTCGCTCAAAGTCCGTCAACTGCACATACGGTTCACGTCCACGCTGTCGCGGCATGCTACCAGTGTTGAAGACTGCGATGGAGCTCCGTATGCCACGGCAAACTGGCTGACACTGACGGCGGCGGTGCACAAATGCTGCGCAGCCAGCGCCATTCGACGGGCAACACCGCGCTTCCTGGTGTGTCCGCTGTGCCGTGCGTGTGATCATTGCTTGCACAGCCCTCTCGCAGTGTCCGGAGCAAGTATGGTGGGTCTGACACACCCTTGTCAATGTGTTCTTTTTTCCATTTCCAGGAGTGTATTTGCAGTATCCTTAAAATGGGAAAACCAATAATAATTAGTCTACAACAGATTGCTGTTCAAAAAGGACTGTCATCCCTTTTTTGCAAAGCATTTGCAGAAGAGAACGCTTCTGCTCATATAGTGTGTTTACCTTTAATCAGTTTCAATAGATGGTTCAAATTTCTCTGAGCTCTATGGGACTTAACATCTGAAGTCATCAGTCCCCTAGACCTGGAACTACTTAAGCCTAACTAACCTAAGGACATCACACACATCCATGCCCGAGGCAGGATTCGAACCTGCGACCGTAGCAGCAGTGCATTCCCGGACTGAAGGGCCTAGAACCGCTCGGCCACAGCGTCCGGCAAATTCCAATAGATCATCGAACATTGAGAACAGCTGAAATCTCTATAATTGAATGAAGCTCCATGGCTCGGCCGATCCCTTAACACGGTGCATGGTATTTGCGGCTGCGTTAGCAGTTCTGTTAACTATAATCCATCGTCCATCGCACGAACAAAAAGCCCTGCCCAGTAGTTGGAAGAAGTCACAGATCGCACCCGTTTACAAGAAGGGCAGTACACGTGATCCTCAAAACTTCCGTCCGGTATCCTTGATATCGATTTGTTATAGAATCTTAGAATATATTCTAAATTAAAAAAATAACGAGGTATGTCTGACAGAATGACCTCCCTATGGCAACCTGTATGATTTCCGAAAACAATGATCACGTGAAACCCAACTCGCTATTTTATCAGATGACTGCTAAAAGTAATGGACGAAGGCAGATAAATGCAGTATTTTTCGATTTTCGAAAAGTATTTGATTCAGTACCAATGCTATACTATTATCAATAGTAAGGCACTATGAGGAATCAATGAAAATTTGCGTCAGTTGAGGATATTTGATAAGGAGAATGTAGCTTGTAATCTTGGATGAAGAGTCATCATTAAGTATCAAAGTAACTTAGATTGTGCCCGAGGGAAGTGTCTTGGAAGCCTTGCTGTTGATATTGTGCAGGGATATGCTAAAGTCCATATTATTTCAAAAGTCAGTATTTCACGGAATAATGCAGGTAGAGATAGCCGCACGCGGTAGCCGAGTTGTCTTGGGCGCCTTGCCACGGTTCGCACGGCTCCCCTCGGAGGTTCGAGCCCTTCCTCGGGCACGGGTGTGTGTTTTGTCCGTAATGTAAGTCAGTTTAAGTTAGGGACCGATGGTCTCAGCTGTTTGGTCCCATAGGAACTTACCACAAATTTCCCAAATTTAGGTTTTTACTGAAACTAAAGAAAGTGCAAATGACAAATAATCCTGAGTTAATAACGAGCATCAAAACCGTTATAGGGATTAGTGAACACAGGGTTGTCGTAGCGAGACTGTATATTGTAATCCCGAAATCCTCGAAAAACAAATAAAAATTATACCTATTCAAAAATGTTGATAAAATTTCACTTGACGCCTTCCTGAGAGACTCATTCCAAATTAATAATATAAGTGTAGACCAGAAGTGGTTTGCATTCAAAAAATAGTATCGGCAGCAATTGAGAGATTTATACGAAATAAACTAAGAAACGGCGGAGCTGATCCTCCGTGGTACACAAAACGGGTTAGAACACTGTTGCAGAAACAACGAAACAAACATGCCAAATTTAAACAGACGCAAAATCCCTAAGATTGCTTAAATTCCGGGCTTCTCTAAAGGATAGCCAGAGTTCAATGCGAGATGCCTATAACAGTTTCCACGACGAAACTTTGTCTCGAAACCTGGCAGACAAATCCAAGATATTCTGGTCGTATATGAAGTATGCTAGTGGCAATTTACAATCAATGCCTCCTCTGCGCTATAACACTGACACGCAGTCAACATGGGTTTTGTAAAGATTGTTCCTGTGAAACACAACTAGCTCTTGTTGAGTGCTATTGACAAGGGATTTGAGATCGATTCCGTATTTCCGGAAGGCCTTTGACACTGTACCGCACAAGCGGCTCGTAGTGAAAATGCGTGATCATGGAATATCGTCTCAGTTTTGTGACTGGATTGGCCATTTCCTGTCACGGAGGTCACAAATCTTAGTAATTGACGGAACGTCATCGAGTAAAGCAGAAGTGATTTCCGGCGTTCCCCAAGGTAGTGCTATAGGCCCTTTTCTGTTCCTTATCCATATAAACGATTTGGGACACAATCTGAGCAGCTGTCTTCGGTTGTTTGCAGATGACGCTTCCGTTTATCGACTAATAAAGTCATCAAAAGATCAAATTTAAATTACTCTGAGCACTATGGGAATCAACTGCTGCGGTCACTAGTCCCCTAGAGCTTAGAACTACTTAAACCTAACTAACCTAAGGACATCACACACAGGATTCGAACCTGCGACAGTAGCAGTCGCACGGTTCCGGACTGCGCGCCTAGATCAAAAGATCAAAATAAACTGCAAAATGATTTAGAAAAGATATCTGATTGTGCGAAAAGTGGCAGCTGACCCTAAATAACGAAAAGTATGAGATCATCCACAAGAGTACTAAAAGGAACTCTTTAAACTTCGGTTACACGATAAATAGGTCTAATCGAAAAGCCGTAAATTCAACTATATATCTAGGTATTACAATTACGAACAAGTTAAATTGGACAGAACACATAGAAAATGTTGTGGGAAAGGCTCACCAAAGGCTGCGTTTTATTTTCAGGACACTTAGTAGGTCGGTTATATTTTCTAAGGAGACTGCCTACACTACACTTGTCCGTCCTCTTTTAGAATACTGCTGCGCGGTATGGGATACCTACCAGATAGGACTGACGGAGTACATCGAAAAAGTTCAAAGAAAGGCAGCACATTTTGTTTTATCGCGAAATATGGGAGAGAGTGTCACCGAAATGATACCGGATGTGGATTAGGCATCATTTAAGGCGTTTTTCGTAGTGACGGAATCTTCTCACGAAATTCCAATCACCAACTTTCTCCTCCGGGTGCGAAAATGTTTTGTTGACACCGAACTATATTGGGAGGCACGATCACCACCATAAAATAACGGAAATCAGAGCTCGTACGGAAAGATACAGGTTTCCATTCTTTCCCCGCGCTATACGAAATTGGAATAATAGAGAATTGTGAAGGTGTTTCTATGAACCCTCTGCCAGGCACTTAAATGTAATTTGCAGAGTATCCATGTAGATGTAGATGTACACCAACAGATGGCTCTTTATATGATACAAAAGCAATATTTAGCATAGCAATGGAGTTTTGAAGATGTTACTTATAACAAATGCTCAGTATGTCGGCCGTCATTCACCCACAGTGCCTGTAGTCAGGCGACAACGTTGTGATATGCTCTGTACAACACACCAGTAGGTATGGTGAAAAACTGCCGTCGAGTGTTGTCTTTTAGCATCGTTAATGCGGTCGGACGATCGCGGGTGACTTGAGACCTCAGCTAAGCCCACAGCCAATAATCACACGTACTGAGGTCTGGGGAGCCGGGAGTGGCTGCTCAGCTCGTGATCCTCACTAAATAATGTGCGCGAGACATCTTGCACACGTGTAGCAGTGCGGAGTGGGGCGCCGTCCTGGATAAAAGTCGTACCTTTCGGAGAGTGTTTATTAGCCAGACATGGGACGATGCGATTTAGTAACATCGACCTACCTCGCACCCGCCACGCTGACAGTTTGCAAAGTTGCCCGTCTGTTGCCCAGTTTTACTGTCTTTTTCCATTTCACTAAAAGCCGATGCCATTTCAGGCATTTGTTTCACTTTTTACCACTCGACCGAAATTGTTCTGTGAATTAGGCTACAGGAAAGTTAAGGAGGTATTCGGGAAACAAAGAGAAGCAGCTGTACGAATATAAAGATCTCAGATGGAGAACCAGTCTTCAGCAAAGATGGGAAAGGTGGGAGGTCGAAGGAGTATGTAGAGGGTCTATACAAAGTGTGGGGCAGCGGGTTAACAGTAGTCATTGTAATCACTCACGTTTTGTTGTTGTTGTTTTGGTCTTCAGTCCTGAGACTGGTTTGATGCAGCTCTCCATGCTACTCTATCCTGTGCAAGCTGCTTCATCTCCCAGCACCTACCCCAACCTACATCCTTCTGAATCTGCTTAGTGTAGTCATCTCTTGGTCTCCCTCTACGATTTTTACCCTCCACACTGCCCTCCAGTACTAAATTGGTGATTCCTTGATGCCTCAGAACATGTCCTACCAACCGATTCCTACTTCTAGTCAAGTTGTGCTACAAACTCCTCTTCTCCCCAATTCAATTCAATACCTTCTCATTAGTTATGTGATCCACCCAACTAATCTTCAGCATCTTTGTATAGCACCACATTGCGAAAGCTTCTATTCTCTTCTTGTCCAAACTATTTATCGTCCACGTACTCCATACAAATACTTCTAAATCTATACTCGGTTTTAACAAATTTCTCTTCTTCAGAAACGGTTTCCTTGCCATTCTCGGTCTACATTTTATATCCTCTCTAATTAGAACATCATCAGTTATTTTTTTCCCCAAGTAGCAAAACTCCTTTACTACATTAAACGTCTCATTTCCTAATCCAATTCCCTCAGCATCACAGGCCTTAATTCGACTACATTCCATTATCCTCGTTTTGCTTTTGTTGATGTTCATCTTATATCCTCCTTTCAAGACACTGTCCATTCCGTTCAACTGCTCTTCCAAGTCCTTTGCTGTCTCTGAGGTTCGCGAATGACATTGTAACTCTGTCAAAGTTTTTATTTCTTCTCCATGAATTTTAATACCTACTCCGAATTTATATTTGGTTTTCTTTACTACTTGCTCAATATACAGATTCAACAGCATCGGGGAGAGGCTACAATCCCGTCTCAATCCCTTTCCAACCACTGCTTCCCTTTCGTGCCCCTTGACTCTTATAACTGCCATCTGGTTTCTGTTAAAATTGAAAATAGACTTTCGCTCCCTGTATTTTACCCCTGCCACCTTCAGAATTTGAAAGAGGGTATTCCAGTCAACACTGTCAAAAGCTTTCTCTAAGTCTACAAATGCTAGGAATGTAGGTTTGCCTTTCCTTAATCTTTCTTCTAAGATAAGCCGTAGGGTCAGTATTGCCTCACGTGTTCCAGCATTTCTACGGAATCCAAACTGATCTTTCTTGAGTTCGACTTCTACCAGTTTTTCCATTCTTCTGTTAAGAATTCGTGCTAGTATTTTACAGCCGTGACTTATTAAACTGATAGTTCGGTAATTTTCACATCTGTCAACACTTGCTTCCTTTGGAATTGGAATTATTATATTCTTCTTGAAGTATGAGGGTATTTCGCCTGTCTCATATATCTTACTGACCAGATGGTAGAGTTTTGTCAGGACTGGCTCTCCCAAGGCTGTCAGTAGTTCTAATGGAATGTTGTCCACTCTCGGGTCTTTGTTTCGACTCAGGTCTTTCAGTGCTCTTTCAAACTCTTCATGCAGTATCATATCTCCCATTTCACCTTCATCTACATCCTCTTTCATTTCCATAACATTGTCCTCAATTACATTGCCCTTGTATAGACCCTCTATATACTCCTTCCACCTTTCTGCTTTCCCTTCTTTGCTTAGAACTGGGTTTCCATCTGAGCTCTTGATATCCATGCAAGTGGTTCTCCTTTCTCCTTTCTTCCTGTAGGCAGTATCTATCTTACCCCTAGTGAGATGAGCCCTCTACATTCTTACATTTGTCGTCTAGCCATCCCTGCTTAGCCATTTTGCACTTCCTGCCGATCTCATTTTTGAGACGTTTCTATTCCTTTTTGCCCGCTTCATTTACTGCATTTTTATATTTTCTCCTTTCATCAATTAAATTCAATATTTCTTCTGTTACCCAAAGATTTCTAGCATCTCTCGTCTTTTTACCTACCTGATCCTCTGCTGCCTTGACTACTTCATCCCTCAGAGCTACCCATTATTCTTCTGCTGTATTTCTTTTCCCCCATTCTTGTCAATTGTGCCCCTATGCTCTCCCTAAAACTCTGTACAATCTCTGGTTTAGTCAGTTTATCCACGGTCCCATCTCCTTAAATTCTCCCCTTTTCGCAGTTTCTTCAGTTTTAATCTGCAATTCATAACCAATAGATTGTGGTCAGAGTCCACATCTACCCCTGAAAATGCCTTACAATTTGTCGGCCTGAGTGGCCGAGCGGTTCTAGGTGCTACAGTCTGGAACCGCGCGACCGCTACTGTCGCAGTTTCGAATTTTGGCTCGGGCATGGATGTGTGTGATGTCCTTAGGTTAGTTAGGTTTATTTATTTCGGATTTCTAGGGGACTGATGACCTCAGATTTTAAGTCCCATTGTGCTCAGAGCCATTTGAACTTTTTTTTGTCATTAAAATTTAAAACCTGGTTCCTAAATCTCTGTCTCACCATTATATAATCTATCTGATACCTTCTAGTATCTCTAAGCTTCTTCCATGTACACAACCTTCTTTCATGATTCTTGAACCAATTTATATTCACTCATAGGGGGAAATATTTGAAATATTAGAATGATTAGAATTATTTAGATTTTCTGTAAATACTTTTGCCGTCGTTTACGAGAGCTTGGAAAATTTTGATGGTGACAATGTAGTTCCGAATATTTAAACAATTGTGGCGCTTTATTATCCCAATTGTGCAAGGAATTCCATCAACATAACTCACCAAGCGTTATTACACTGTTGAAAATCCTTTTCATCAACCTCATAGCACTGTGCGACCACACCTCCAACCACTTCGCGAGGCTGGCCATTTAGCCTATTTCTTCATGCGGAGGCTGCACTACTCCCACTCAGGTCCATGACTGGCTACTGGCAGAGCGGAAGTTGCACTAATCCCTAAACAAAAGCTTCAGCTGGTGGCAAAGTTTCGATATTTGATACCTGAGAAATTCCTGTTGAAGCACATGCTCTCTCTCTCTCTCTCTCTCTCTCTCTCTCTCTCTCTCTCTCTCTCTCTCTCTCTCAAGCAGTCACGTCATGTAGTGTGCCACTGCCAGGACTGTACGCACCGTTGGTCATTGTTGGTTTAAACCACAAACAAAGCAGCATTTACCTGGTAAACCCCAGGTGTGGATGTCTTGGAAATATTCCCGCACTCTATCTGACTGATTGAGTAATTAATTACATCGATACCCTTTTTGTGGACAGTTTTTCCTTGCTTCCTATTGGTGGATAATAGAACTGGAATATTTGATGGGATGTTATCCTACAACCTCCCAGCCGGCCGGAGTGACCGAGCGTTTCTAGGCGCTTCAGTCTGGAACCGCGCGACTGCTACGGCCGCAGGTTCGAATCCGGCCTCGAGCATGGATGTGTGTGATGTCCTTAGGTTAGTTAGGTTTAAGTAGTTCTAAGTTCTAGGGGACTGATGTCCTGAGCTGTTAAGTCCCATAGTGCTCACAGCCATTTTTACAACCTCCCAGTATGCAAACCCTACTGTTATTTTTTTCACTTGCCTCCTATCGGTCGATACTAGTACAGTTAGGTCATTTGGTAGAAAGTCCATTAAGTTGAAGGTAACTGAAAATTTCGAAGTTCAGTTCAGTTGCACGCTATGTCTATAAACAATCTGTGGAGGGTTTGTACTGGTGCTACAATGAGATGGAGATGGAGGAGAACGAGAAGGAAGGGTCTACTGCCTGATATGATAGAGACAACAGCAAATACCACTGAAAGACAGAGATCACTGTGATGTATTGAGAAGCACTAAACCTGACACACTTAAACCACCTCCTGATCGTCCACACACAGCGCACCTGTCCCCTCGTACACCGCCATTGCCAACGCTCAGAGGCCAGAGAAAACTGTAGCAGCCATGGATGTGCGTGTATACCAGAATGCACCATCCAAGCCATGGGCGGCGTCCAGGGATAATTGGAGTGGTAGGACTTCGGATTTCATCAATGCGTTCAGGACCAACACTTGGCAGTGATCAATACTGAATTGCTCAATTGTCCATGGAGAATACATGCAACACACGCGATCGAAAAGACAGCTCAACTCGTACTGAGTATCAGTTCGCTATTCAGCTATCCAGAGGGCATAATCGCCGGGAGTTGTCCTGCAGCTGTGCGCAAAAAACGACTAGTCCGCTGGCCTGAACTTTTCTTTGTCTCTACCACTCGCAAGAGCTTTTAGCCAGCAAACCCATTTGTTCTGGCCACAGTCTACCTCTGCCACGTGCTCCTCATGACGAACTTTGTCGTCCTAGGAAACCAGCGACGTATTTATCACTGTAATTACAATCACATAGTTCGATTGCAGCCCCAACCTGATAACATTAAAAAGAGATCGAAGTAAGAGAAACACCTCCTCCTGAAGACTGTGGCTCTGGAAATATCAATAACCCTCTTATGACTGGGCACCTCCTTATGGCTATCGATGCCTTGAAACTGCAATCCCCCATGTCAAACCCATATCTCCCTTATGACTGGACACAGCCGTTTTCTTTGTACATGTTAAAACAATAACCACAGTCACTTCACACCCCCAAAACTAGCTTTATAATCCTGCCATTCACACCGCCTACTAAGTACAATACTTTGCCAGTAACTGAATGCTGGTGGCTCCAAGCAATATTCAGTGGAAAACCGCAATGGATCGACATGCCTCATTTGTTTACCTTGCATGTGTGTCTTAGGAAGAGAGGCATAATCGTCCTATGAGCTACCAGATATTAAAAACACGATCGCAAAGACCGTGTTATTGTAACCCCGCATAAAAATCGGTCTTCGTTCTACAGACACCCAAGTATCAACAACGATATCCATGCTGAAAAGTATACCTTCCTTATAAATCGAGGTATGCTAGTGCTTCTGAATAAAGTAGTCTTCCGCACAAATACCAAGATATTGAACGTGGATAGTGATTGCGGTTTCTGTATTAACAGACCGAAAGTGTAGGTGCACATTGCTAGCGATGTAAGCCCGTAATAAAATCAACACTATCACCGAATTTAGAAAGTGATGCAGCTAAGAAACATGGTACTAGTCCAATATTTGCAACTGCTTCTTGCAGCTGCTACGTATTTGTCACACTAACAAACAGTATTTGTAGCGTCTTCTATATCGATAGTATGTAGACAGTGTAACAGAGGTTCTGCGATATATCCACGTGGTTATAGGGGAGGTTGATGGTTGATTGAGGATGATCACATACAGTGGATGGTATGTTATATGAGCAATCACTTAAAAATGCATCACTACATGGACCTCATAAAATATGTATAAAATCCCATGACTTCTCAGGTCTTTAGTGTCAAGCTTTCAGCCAGAAATGCTGTCTGGAATTTAGTACCATTCAGCCACATATTTTGGGTGCATCCTATCGCGTTGTCTTAATGATTACACCGTCCAGTCCCGGTAGCTGAGTGGTCAGCTCGACAGAATGTCAATCCTAAGCGACCGGGTTCGATTCCCGGCTGGACTGGAGATTTTTTCCGCTCAGGGACTGGATGTTGTGTTGTTCTAACCATCATCATTTCATCCCCCATCGACGCGCAACTCGTCGAAGTGGCGTCAAACCGAAAATGTCGTCCTAACCGCCGTCTGCTTCACGTCTGCTGTGCAGCGAGCTACGTTATTTAAGTATTAACTGTATTTTTCTTACTTGTCACTTCTTTTACCGTGTGTTTTTGCTTTTAGGAAGCTTTAATTGTCGATTGCTATTAATAGTGTTCCATAGATTTCGTGTTAGTTTTGAATACAGTCAGAGAGAGTCCCTTTAGTGAGCCATAGTGCCAGTAGTGCTAGTGTTTGTTTTCAATACAGTCCAGAGACGGGTAGTGCTATTTCCATTGTTTTCTACAAGAAGTGGCTAGCAATCACAGTTTAGTCAATAATCAGCCGCCTTTAGTGAATTAGCAGTCTAGTTAAAAGTTTATTAAGTCTCTTCAGTAAATTAATTCCTTAGGATGGATAGGATGTGTGACTGCTGTGTACGGACGCACGAGGAGCTGGCCACTCTTCGCGAACAGCTGAGCGTGTTGATGGCCGCGGTCATCCGACTTCAGGCTGCTACCTCGGAGTGTAGCGGCAGTGGGGAGTCTGGAGCGTCTCAAGGTACACCCCAGGTGTTACATGCTTCACCCACTGTCCCTGCTGTCAAGATATCTTCTCGGGTACCGGGCGCGGTTGGGCCACCCTCTCCGCAAGGGGAGTGGCGGGTTCAGTGGCGTTCGCGGCGCACGAGGCGGAGGGTCAATGTGGAGGCTGGCCGTGTGGCATCACCCGCTCTGTCTGTGAGTGGACATGTGGCTGCTCCTTCAGCAAGGTCCGAGCAGGCACACGGGGGGAGGGGTTTATTAGTTATTGGGAGCTCCAACGTTAGGGGGGGGGGGGGGTGATGGAGCCCCTTAGGAAAATAGCGGAAAGGTCGGGGAAGAAGGCCAGTGTTCACTCTGTCTGCTTGCCGGGGGGTCTCATCCGAGATGTGAAGGAGGCCCTACCGGCGGCGATAGAGAGCACTGGGTGCACCTGACTGCAAATTGTTGCTCATGTCGGCACGAATGACTCCTGCCGTCTGGGTTGAGAGGTCATCCTCAGTTCGTACAGGCGGTTGGCGGAATTGGTGAAGGCGGAAAGCCTCGTTCGCGGGGTGGAATCTGAGCTAACTATTTGTAGTATCGTTCCCAGAACCGATCGCGGTCCTCTGGTTTGGAGCCGAGTGGAAGGCTTAAACCAGAGGCTCAGACGATTCTGCGGAGAGCTGGGGTGCAAGTTTCTTGACCTCCGCTATCGGATGCAGAAATGTAGGGTCCCCCTGAATAGGTCAGGCGTGCACTACAGGCCGGAAGCGGCTACAATGGTAGCGGAGTACGTGTGGAGTGCACATGGGGGTTTTTAGGTTAGAGAATTCCCTCCCTAGGCCCGACAAGACGCCTCCTGAGACGCGGCAAGGTAGGAGTAGGCAAAATGCAACAGGGAATAACAATATTAATGTGCTAATAGTAAACTGCAAGAGCGTCTATAGAAAGGTCCCAGAACTGCTCTCATTAATAAACGGTCACAGCGCCCATATAGTACTAGGGACAGAAAGTTGGCTGAAACCAGACGTAAACAGTAATGAAATCCTAAACTCAGATTGGAATGTATACCGCAGAGACAGGCTGGACAGTGAACGGGGAGGCGTGTTTATAGCGATAAGAAGTGCAATAGTATCGAAGGAAATTGACGGAGATCCGAATTGTCAAATGATTTGGGTGAGGGTCAAGGATAAAGCAGGCTCAGACATCGCAATTGGATGTCTCTATAGGACCCCGGGCTCAGCACATGAAGAATAATTTAGAAAACATTTCGAGTACATTTCCCCACCATGTTAGAGTTCTGGGTGGAGATTTTAATTTGCCGGATACAGACTGGGTGACTCAAACGTTCATAACGGGTGGCAGGGACAAAGAATCCAGTGAAATTTTTTTAAGTGCTTTATCTGAAAACTACCTTGAGCAGTTAAACAGAGAACCGACTCGTGGCGATAACATATTAGACCTTCTGGTGACAAACAGACCCGAACTATTTGAATCAGTTAATGCAGAACAGGGAATCAGCGATCATAAAGCGGTTACTGCATCGATGATTTCAGCCGTAAATAGAAATATTAAAAAAAGGTAGGAAGATTTTTCTGTTTAGCAAAAGTGACGAAAAGCAGATTACAAAGTACCTGATGGCTCAACATAAAAGTTTTGTCTCAAATACAGATAGTGTTGAGAATCAGTGGACAAAGTTCAAAACCATCGTACACTATGCGTTAGATGAGTATGTGCCAAGCAAGATCGTAAGCGATGGAAAAGAGCCACCGTGGTACAACAACCGAGTTAGAAAACTGCTGCGGAAGCAAAGGGAACTTCACAGCAAACATAAACATAGCCAAAGCCTTCCAGACAAACAAAAATTACGCGAAGCGAAAGGTAGTGTGAGGAGGGCTATGCGAGAGGCGTTCAATGAATTCGAAAGTAAAGTTCTATGTACTGACTTGGCAGAAATCCTAAGAAATGTTGGTCCTATGTCAAAGCGGTAGGTGGATCAAAACAAAATGTCCACTCTGTGATCAAAATGGTACTGAAACAGAGGATGACAGACTAAAGGCCGAAATACTAAATGTCTTCTTCCAAAGCTGTTTCACAGAGGAAGACTGCACTGTACTTCCTTCTCTAGATTGTCGCACAGTTGACAAAATGGTAGATATCGAAATAGACGACAGAGGGATAGAGAAACAATTAAAATTGCTCAAAAGGGGAAAGGCCGCTGGACCTGATGGGATACCAGTTTGATTTTACACAGAGTACGCGAAGGAACTTGCCCCCCTTCTTGCAGCAGTGTACCGTAGGTCTCTAGAAGAGCGAAGCGTTCCAAAGGATTGGAAAAGGGCACAGGTCCTTCCCGTTTTCAAGAAGGGACATCAAACAGATGTGCAGAACTATAGACCTATATCTCTAACGTCGATCAGTTGTAGAATATTGAAACACGTATTATGTTCGAGTACAATGTATTTTCTGGAGACTAGAAATCTACTCTGTGGGAATCAGCAATGGTTTCGAAAAAGACGGTCGTTTGAAACCCAGCTCGCGCTATTCGTCCACGAGACTCAGAGGGCCACAGACACTGGTTCACAGGCAGATGCCCTGTTTCTTGACTTCCGCAAGGCGTTTGACACAGTTCCCCACAGTCGTTTAACGAACAAAGTAAGAGCATACGGACTATCAGACCAATTGTGTGATTGGATTGAGGAGTTCCTAGATAACAGAACGCAACATGTCATTCTCAATGGAGAGAAGTGTTCCGAAGTAAGAGTGATTTCAGGTGTGCCGCTGGGGAGTGTCATAGGACCGTTGCTTTTCACAATAAATGACCTGGTGGATGACATCGGAAGTTCACTGAGGCTTTTTGCAGGTGATACTGTGGTGTATCGAGAGGTTGCAACAATGGAAAATTGTACTGAAATGCAGGAGGATCTGCAGCGAATTGACGCATGGTGCAAGGAATGGCAATTGAATCTCAATGTAGACAAGTGTAATGTGCTGCGAATACATAGAAAGATAGATCCCTTATTTATCTACAAAATAGGTCAGCGACTGGAAGCAGTTAATTGCATAAATTATCTGGGAGTACGCATTAGGAGTGATTTAAAATTGAATGATCATATAAAGTTGATCGTCGGTAAAGCAGATGCCAGACTGAGATACGTTGGAAGAATCCCAAGGAAATGCAATCCGAAAAAAAAGGAAGTAGGCTGCAGTACGCTTGTTCGCCCACTGCTTGAATACTGCTCAGCAGTGTGGGATCCGCACCAGATAGGTTTGATAGAAGAGACAGAGAAGATCCAACGGAGAGCAGCGCGCTTCGTTACAGGATCATTTAGTAATCGCGAAAGCGTTACGGGATGATAGATAAACTCCAGTGGAAGACTCTGCAGGAGAGACGCTCAGTAGCTCGGTACGGGATTTTGTTAAAGTTTCGAGAACATACCTTCACCGAAGTGTCAAGCAGTATATTGCTCCCTCCTACGTATATCTCGCGAAGAGACCATGAGGATAAAATCGGAGAGATTAGAACCCCCACAGAAGCATACCGACAATACATCATTCTACGAACAATACGAGACTGGAATAGAAGGGAGAACCGATAGAGGTACTCAGGGTACCCACCTCCACACACCGTCAGGTGGCTTGCGGAGTATGAATGTAGATGTAGAAAGACTTGCACCCGGCGAACACTCTACCCGACGGGAGGCCATAGTGACACGAGATTCACATTTTCATGATTACAGCCACTGGTAGATTATATTCACGGCACTCTCCTATCTCAAAACTAGTTACCTCTTTCGATCCTGTCTGCTAAGGACCCTGTACGGCAAAACTCCATCGTGATTTTAATCAGTCCCTCTGCACCTTGTAACTCTCCCTCGGTCTCTGCCACGATCTCACTGCAGCCTTGTCCATGTGGTCATCACAGTTTGAGTCGTAACTGAGCCGAAGTTGGAGAGACAAACACGGAGAGCTGAGTTAATGCAACGGGACCATCTTTTTACCGTCTGGTGGAAATGGGAACATTTTGTCGTAGCTGTGCTAACCGTGTGCAATGTGTAAAGCCAGTGCCAAACAAAGCTTTCTCCTGCGACACAAGCTAGTAGGAAAGACAGTACCAGCAGTTACAGTAGTGTTTATGAGGAAAGTTAGGTAGACTCCACATAATATGTGAACTAGAAGATGGACAATGATTTTGCTACAGCTTTGAGGGATGTTTTCAAACTACAAATGGTTCAAATGGCTCTGAGCACTATGCGACTTAACTTCTGAGCTCATCAGTCGCCTAGAACTTAGGTTAGTTAGGTTTAATTAGTTTTAAGGACATCACACACACATCCATGCCCGAGACAGGATTCTAACTTGCGACGGTAGCGGTCTCTCGGCTCCAGACTGTAGCGCCTAGAACGCACGGCCACTCCGGCCGCCAGCGGCGGACTTAGCGCACAGCATCCCTCAGGGTGCATTTCTATCTGTCACGAAAACGTTATCTCTATCTTCGTTATTTTGTACCATCCAATAGAAAGAAACTATGAGCTATAAAAACTTCACTCTCACCCAATAGAGAATTTGATAAGGTGTTACTGTGTTCCTCTCTTCCGATATGTCAAAAACAAGTACCGTCTGTGTGCTATGTGGAGATCCTACTGAAAATATACAGGTACTGCTCGACTGGAGCAGGTAACCAGTGATCGAAGTCGCTTCAGGACCTGCACTGTAGGACCACCATATCCCACAGATTATCAATTAAAAAAGAGTGTCATTGGGCCTTTGTTTGATATGTTGCTTTCCGCTGTAACACATCGAAGTAGTATATGTCTGCAGCTTTGTACACCGCCATACCTTTTTTTTTTTTATCCACCATGACTTCAAGGTCTGTGTCAGGTGTTAAACCGACATAAACACATTTCGATCCATTGGCTCTCACAGAAAGCTGGACATTGCATGGTGTAAACTATGATGCTGTTCTCACAGCACACAGGATGGTTGAAATAAGAGAGAGGCGGTGTTTCTTACTGACAAAAATGTGGAAAACATCACAACATGTGGAAACTGGAAGAGTTTGCGGCATTGTGGAGCGTTTCCAAACAGCTATACAGAGGTGATGACCTGTACATTTAATCTCATCTTCAATAGTGATGGGGGTAGCAGACGTCTTGGTGTTCCATTATGATTGAAACAGATATCACGTACATAGCTGCAATATAAGGAATCAGTGCTGGTCATCCCTGGAACGTGTTGCTCTCATAAAGACTCTCTCCCTCTCAAACAGGTGGAGTCGGTCAATCATTATGTGGTAACCAACCATGTACCAGTAGATGGAAAAGATGCCACCGATGCACTGTAATAAGCACCACAGTTGGTGGTGCTATCAATTTCAGCAATATTATCAGTTTTTCCATAATGTCAACGCGGACCAGTGACATGGTAGCATGTTTCCCAGGTTCTGCATCATCACTAAACTGCCCCCCCCTCTACTTTTCGAGTACCATTGCGAATGTAGATAGATGACTGGTGCATATGTACAAGAATTATCGATGAATGGATGTACTGCACAAAGTAGACCAGACAGCATCTCTACTCATGAAGTTAGGTTATCTACATATTTCTAGCAGTTTGATCATACTGCGTAATTTAGTATTACGATTGCCCATCTTTCCCTGCGTGGATGTGGGTCACAGACTATTCTTGCATTGATTAGATAAAGTTGGATATTGAAAGGTCTCCTTGCACTGTCTTTGACCAACCCTCCCTAAAAACTGGCTCCTATTTAATTTTCAACTGACTAGAAGTAGGAGGTTATTATACCCATTAAACCCCAGGTCTCGTGAAGGAACAGAGAGAGCTGAATCCGTAACAGGTGTTCAGGGAGACTATTCACAACCAATCGTACTCACAGCGCATCTCCAGATGCAGACATGTGGAAGAGGTTAGCACCCCTTATCGGTGTATGGTAGATATGAAAGTGTTGTGATGATATAACAGATGATCGTAAAGAAGAAATTTGTGCATGATTGAGCTCCAGACGAATGTAGTTTAGAACTGGTAGCACAGTAGATTCATATAAAATATTCCAAATTATTGGTCCTGTGTTTGGCGCCCATACAAGTAAGGTATCAGAAAGAGAGAAATGATCGTGGAACATAAACACATTCCAAGGGCTACATGGTCCTGCACTAAACACGCTATATTGCTAGAGCTGTGCTGCTTGTGACTTCTGAGTCGTGTGGAATACAACGCTGTTAATATTCCAGTGCAATAAAGCGCATGATATACATTCTTCCTGTGAGTTTCTTTATGGTGAACTATGGTGACGCACTGTAAGGTGATAAAACTACTACTTATCACGCCAAAGAAGGCATTAATTCTTTGTAAAACAAACACTCCAACTTTGTAAACACCTGGTGTCATACACCTCTGTAAAAGTATGAAGGCCAATTACAGTTCAGAAATTGTGATCTTTTCACAACAGTCCCATAAAATGGTCGTCAGCAGGCAAAAATGCATACGAAGGAACAGCGACAGCTTACAAGGAAATAAGCACTACAGGCAGTGCCAGAGAATGTGTAACAGTCCTACAGTTTACCATAGCCCCTTGTAACCTTCCTCTTGCACACAGATGTCATGGTTCGATTTTAGGTTGTATTGCTCATGTGCACGATAATATTGCCATCTCCGCTATTAAGGTGTCTTTATGTAGCGCCATTCTACCACCCTCCTCCAGAATATGCAGTCCTATTGATTTCGCTAGCTTCATATCTCATGGCATTCTTCTCTAATTTTGTATATTTAACTAGTTTTTCGTGATTTTACATATTTTATCGCATTTCCCTCAATTTCAACGTATTTCACATCAGTATCTCGTGATGAAATCGGTAAAATTCGAGAAAAACCTCGTATAATGCGTTATTCAATTTTTCGTCAAAGTTTCCCATAGGTGTGGTCGTAGTGCTGACATCCCATGTACTGTCTGATATTCTACAAGAATATTTGCGTTTATTGTACACCAAACTATTAAAAATCCCAAGACTTGCCCTCTCCCTTATGGTCCACATGCATGAATTTTGGATAGGCCGATCATTAAAAATATAGTAGCAGTCGATTAGTACCTGTATGAGACTCCACTACATCCATCATCCGCGCCAGCCGTTGAAAAACAATTCCATGTGCTGATATGATCCATGAGAGAGGCTGTCTGCAGACTCATGTAGTGCAGCTCCCGTGGCTTTAGATATTGACTTGTGTTGTGCAACAAATCGCCTCCTTTGTTTTTTCTAATGTTTAGAATTAGCATTCAGTGTAATAGATAGTCTGAACACAAATCAAATGTGCTAATCAGACCCCTGCTGCAAGTATCGAGTCTCAACATCTGCATCTCTTGTAGATGCCCTGTGACACCGTTTGACGCTGATCCAAATCATCAACCTCCCTTCACTGGATATTTGTCTGCCGGCATTTACTTCTCACCATTCAGAACTTGTAGACTGACCTTAAACCCCTGTCTTCCCTCCATCCTCTGTTAGGACACCACAACATTTAAATTCGTGCTGCTAAAGATCATACCTATTTCGATATAACTTATATTACCAATATTTGTGCAAGACATTTCCAGGGGCAGATTTGGACTCTGGCCACAATCTATTGGTTATGAAATGAAGATTAAAGCTGAAGAAATTGCAAAAAGGAGGGAATTTAAGGACATGAGACCTGGATAAACTGAAAGAACCAGAGGTTGTACAGAGTTTCAGGGAGAGCATAACAGAACAATTGACAGGAATGGGGGAATGAAATACAGTCGAAGAAGAATGGGTAGCTTTGAGGGATGAAATAGTCAAGGCAGCAGAAGATCAAGTAGGTTAAAACACGAGGGCTAGTAGAAATCCTTGGGTAACAGAAGAAATACTCAATTTAACTGATGAAAGGAGAAAATATAAAAATGCAATAAATGAAACAGGCAAAAAGGAATACAAACGTCTCAAAAATGAGATCGACAGCAAGTGGAAAATGACTAAGCAGGGATGGCTAGACTATAAATGTAAGGATATAGAGGCTTATCACACAAGGGGTATGATAGATACTGCCTACAGGAAGATTAAAGAGACCTTTGGAGAAAGGAGAACCAATTGCATGGATATCAAGAGCTCAGATGGAAACCCAGTTCTAAGCATAGAAGGGAAAGCAGAAAGGTGGAAGGAGTATATAGAGGGTCTATACAAGGGCAATGTACTTGAGGATAATATTATCGAAATCGAAGAGGATGTAGGTGAAGATGAAATAGGAGATATGATACTGCGTGTAGAGCTTGACAGAGCACTGAAAGACCTGAGTCGAAACAAGGCCCCGGGAGTAGACAAGATTCCATTAGAACTACTGACAGCCTTGGGAGAGTCAGTTCTGACAAAATTCTACCATTTGGTATGAGACAGGTGAAATACCCTCATACTTCAAGAAGAATATAATAATTCCAATCACAAAGAAAGCAGGCGTGGACAGATGTGAAAATTACCTATCAGTTTAATAAGTCACAGCTGTAAAATACTAACGTGCATTCTTTACAGACGAATGGAAAAACTTATAGAAGCCGTCCTCGGGGAAGATCACCTTGGATTCCATAGTAATGTTGGAACACGTGAGGCAATACCTACCCTAAGACGTATCTTAGAAGAAAGATTAAGGAAAGGCAAATCTACGATTCTAGCATTTGTAGACTTAGAGAAAGCTTTTGACAATGTTGGTTGTAATACTATCTTTCAAATTCTGAAGGTGGCAGGGGTAAAATACAGGGAGCGAAAGGCTATTTACAATCTGTACAGAAAGCAGATGGCAGTTATAAGAGTCGGGGGGTATGAAAGGCATGCAGTGGTTGGGAAGGGAGTGAGACAAGGTTGTAGCCTGTCCCCGTTGTTATTCAATCTGTATATTGAGCAAGCAATGAAGGAAACAAAAGAAAAGTTCGGAGTAGGTATTAAAATCCATGGAGAAGAAATAAAAACTCTGACAGAATTACAATGTCATCGGCGAACGTCAGAGGCAGCAAAGGACTTGGAATAGCAGTTGAACAAAATGGACAGTGTCTTGAAAGGAGGGTATAAGATGAACATCAACAAAAGCAAAACGAGGCTGATGCTGAGGGATTTTTGTTTAGGAAATGAGACACTTAAAGTTGTAAAGGAGTTTTGCTATTTGGGGAGCAAAATAACTGATGATGGCCGAAGTAGAGAGGATATAAAATATAGAATGGCAATGGCAAGGAAAGCGTTTGTGAAGAAGAAAATTTTGTTAACATCGAGTATAGATTTAAATGTCAGGAAGTGGTTTCTGAAAATATTTGTATTGGAGTGTAGCCATGTATGGAAGTGAAACATGGACGATAAATAGCTTAGACAAGAAGAGAATAGAAGCTTTCGAAATGTGGTTCTACAGAAGAGTGCTGAAGATTAGATGGGTAGATCACATACTTAATGAGGAGGTATTGAATAGAATTGGGGAGAAGAGAAGCTTGTGGCACAACTTGACTTGAAGAAGGGATCGGTTGGTAGGACATGTTCTGAGACACCGAGGGATCACCAATTTAGTATCGGAGGGCAGCTTTGAGGGTAAAAACCGGCGAGGGAGACCAATAGATGAATACACTAAGCAGATTCAGAAGGATGTAGGTTGCAGTAGGTACTGGCAGATGATGAAGCTTGCACAGGATAGAGTAGCATGGAGAGCTGCATCAGACCAGTCTCAGGACTGAAGACCAAAACAACAACCAATATTGTCTAGATTCTCCAGTAATAATAAACATGCAAGGTGTACGATTGCTCCTATCACACCTCCTTTTATACTCTAAAAATCCACAGTGATGGCACATGATCACCCCAATCAAACTATTTTGTGAGCTGGATGTCCATTGTACTAATGCACCAATACCCCCAAGGAGGATGAATCATTTTATGTGTTAAACTGTACCCAATTATAAGGGCGATATTTCCAGAGTCGGTGTCCAATGTTATGCGATTAGGGCTGCAAGTGTAATATTTAATTCTAATTACAGCGATAAATAAATTTTGCTGGTTTCCTAGGACGACGCGGTTTCGAATGTGAGGCGTGTGCCAGAGGAGGCATGTGGCCAGAACAAATGGGCTTTTCTGGCAATCGGTGGTTACAACGAAAAGTTCCAGTAGGCCAGCTAGTCGGTTATTGCACACACAAGTCCCAGCCACAGTGCCCTTTCGATAGCTAAACAGCAAACTAATACACAGTGTGCATTGGGCTGTCTCTGTGATCGTATGTGTTGCATGTATTCCCCTTGGAAAATTGAGTCATTCAATATCGATAACTGTCAAGTGTTGGCAATGAACGTGTTGATAACATCCTAATTCCTACCACTCCAATCACTTCCAGACGCCCTCCACGTCAGGGTGGTGCACTCTGGCGGACACACGCGTCCACCAAACTGGCTACGGCCGTCCGACCTCTGAGCGTTGGCGCTGGTTGCTCATGAGGAGATTGGCGAGTGACGTGTGGACACTGGGCATGTGCATTCAGGATGTATTTCAGCGATATCCAACATCTGGCCATGACAACTACTGCTACGGCCTGGACTGTGGTATTTTCTGTGTCTTTGTCCTACCCCCTAACCCACCCTTTCTCCTCCTCCTCCTTCCGAATGTAGTGGAGAGAACCAATTTAGGAATTCTACAAAGATTTAAAAATCCAATCGCAATATCCAATCCCCGTTTAATCAATTTATTGTTGTTGCTTTATTACGAGCACACATACCAGTCCGAAATCTCCACAGAATTTCTATGGACACAGCATGCAGCTGAGCTGAAATTTGAAATTTTCAGCTACCTCCAGGTTAATGGACTTTCTATAAATGACTTAACTGTATCAGTATACACCAATAGGAGGCAACGGGAAAAAATAACAGTAGGGTTCGGAAATTGGGAAGCTGTAGGATCGAATCACATCAAATATTCTAATCCTAGTAATCCACCAATAGAAAGCAACGGAAAACTGTCCCACACGAAGGGCATCGATTTAATTAATTAGACAATCAATCTGATGGAGATATTACCTCACTCTAAGAAATGCACAGGTGGGGTTTACTAGGTAAATGCTGCTTTGTGTGTGATTCGATCCGACCATGGCCAATGGTGAATGCAGTCCTAGCAGGGTTACACTACAGGACATGACCGGTTGTGAGGAGGGGGGGTGGAGGGACAGTGAGGGGGATAGGGGAAAGAGAGAGAGAGCATGTGCTTGAACAGGAATTTCTCAGCAATCAAATAATAAAGAACAGCCACCATCAGAAGCTCTTTTGTTTGGGGATTACTGCAACGTCTGCTCTCATAGTGGCCAGTCACGGACCTGAGCAGGGGTAGCGTGGCCTCCACATATAGTAATACGTGGAATGACAAGCCCAGTGAAGTGTTTGGGCGTGTGGGCTAAAAAAAAAATTTCGAAGTTGTTTAATATTCCAAGTATCTTCTCACCCTCAAAGAATTTGTAGGTAATGGAATTTTGTCTATTTAAATATTTAAAGTAAATAAATGAACTGTATGATATACACTGCCTTGTATCCCTTAAATTGTTTAAATAAAGAATCTTTCACACATTGTTTTGTGTATGAGAAACTTTTTAACTCTTTATTTGGCAAATGGTGAAAATAAAAAAAATTAAGTGCTTATATCTATTTATTATACTTAAAGAAATACAATTCAGTCAGTTTTAGAAATTTTTGACAAAAATTATGAAAATTATGAAACGTTGCTTACAAGCAACATTGCCAGCAGTAGATCACACTTATACATATTATAGGAAAAAGGAGTTTGCCGATAACCTGAAGCAAAATGTTTGCCGTACGTGAATAATTTAATTTATAAACACATTTATGCATTCCTGCTGTGTAATAGAACTGTTTCATTTTCCCTTCTTGTTCTTCTTGCAATGGAATTTTTGGAAACAGTTCCTCTTTGGATCGAAGTACAATACTAGATTGCAATTGGAACACATGACTGTAGAATATTCAGACGGACAATAACGACAACGACCTTTGGGACCGTATACAGGCCCAATGCTCCATATTATCAAATCGGGCATCTTGTGTAACAGTCGGAGCTGTTGCCTTCCTCCTCTTCTTTTATGGTGGTGGTTTGTCTGTTGAAGGTCTTCCTACTTTACTTTTACCTGAAAATATCAAACCATTGGCAGTATCTGCCCTAAATGACTTTGATGAGGTCTTTTTGTCCAGAGATTCTCTTCGAAAAATGCAGGCAAGCATTTAAAACACTCAGATCTAGAATAAATCTAAACCATCTCATGTACCATCGCCTAGTTTTCATTGGTACTCTGTAGAGCTCTATCAGCATACCAGCAAGATCAACTCCTCCCATGTGCTTGTTGTACTGACGTACATTACTGGGACAGGGCACATCAATTCTTTTTTGATTGCTGTCCCATCGTTTTCCTGTTGAGAGTGGTTGGACACCAAAAAACGAGCTTGCAAGTGTCACGATTTTATAGCCTGCCCACCTTACTAAAATGAGGTCGGAGTGACTGTCCTTCCTGTAGTCATAGCTGACTCGTCATTCAGTAACCGCTTCTCGTCATGTAGAGGACAGTTCTTTATTCAGTTCCTCCTTATGGTGCCCATGGACTCAATGTTTTGATGTTTTTTAAGTATGTTTTAAGTTCAAGGCTGCAAAATAAATTGTCAAAATAAAAGTATTCCAATTCCATTATTTTCACGTCATCAGCAAGATCAGTTATCATCCCCTTGCCAGTATAGGGAAGAAAATCATAGACAACTCTAGACACACCAGCACGAACAAAAATCTTAAAACGCCACTTGTGTGGCTTATTTGAATATATTGGCGCAAATTACCTGCTCTTGTACCTTTATATGCAACCATCTTCTCATCTGTAGAAAATGCCGACTCTTGTTTCTGCTCACGGCAGTTCTATACAATTGACTCAAGAACAGGTCTTATTTTCAAAAGTCTTTCAGAACAGTTCACAGCATTCTCATTGCTCGTAAAATGCAGGTATCGGCGGAGTTTCTGAAAGCGCTTCAAACTGAAAATGCTGGTGAATTTTTCACAGTTCATTGACTGAGACCAATAGTCAGTCTACTAAGACATAGAAACAAGACCCATGTATATCAGAACACCGAAAAATTGTTCTATTTAATTTATATTGCTGTTTACTGACGTGTAGTTCGTTGGTCAGAGTTTAAGTTCGTTTCCTGCACAATTTTGTCAATTAGTTCTGAATCAAAGAATCTTCTGAAATAACCCAGTGGTGTATTGCCTTCATCAGAAAACACAGGAGAGAGACTTTCTGCCCTAGCAGTTGTATCTTCCTTTACCCACATGTAAGTGACTGCTTTTGTAATTTACTTTTTCACTTGACTGCCACTTGCACTAGAAGGATTCACTGCAGAAGGTCCTTGCACATGTTCAGCTTCTGAGATTTCACTTCCTAAATCAGAATCAGTGTCTGGTATAACTTGGTTATGGAACTGAGATTGACGCTCTGGAATCACTACAGCCTGCCAAAGCTTCGAGTTCAGTGTCATCAGATTCACTTAGATCAGACAAAGCCGGGTTTTCTAGTGGAACTACTATTCCTCTCGCTTTTTCAATTCCATAAAATATTCTGGAATCCATTGCTAAAAAGCCCCTAAAAATAAAAATATCTTCTCTGTCACACCGTAAACATGTGTAATATACTAATGGCACATGTCCCAACTATAGGCAATGTTGCTCACAGGCAACATAAAAGTTTTATACTACTTACGTATTTCCAAACAAAGATTGAAATATTTCTGCTGTAAACTTACCTCTGGGTATATCTTGCCAGTAATCTTAGCAGTTTTTCTTCAATCTATTTAAATCCACTCTTTTAGAACCAAAATAAGACACCTCTGTTGCTCACACGAGGAGATCTCTGTAACACCACTGCACAAACTGCTATCTCGTGTGGAAAACCTTAAGCTATTACAAAAACTGGCGTTGGCAGTGTGTAAAGGAATGTTGCCTGGAGGCAGTAATGCCAGTAAAATGCACTGGGAAGAGTTTGTTGTCCCATAAGGCCAAGGTAAATGTGATGTTGCTTGAAAGCAACACTGCCAAATAAAGGGTTAAACAATATTCCATACACTGCAATCAATTTTCCACCTGCTAGCCAATCAATTGGGTCTTTTTCCAGACAAATTCCTGGAGGGGGAGGGGAGGGGAGGGGAACTGCTGGGGGTGTCCCAGATAGGGAGGGGTTAATTAATTGGTCGATTTAATTAATTAGTCAAATGGGTCCATATCATAAGTGTGCTTGTATTGCGAGACAATTTCCAGAGGGGTGGTGGAGGAGGAGGAGAAGTGGGGAGAAGGAGAGGGAAGGGAGGAGTGTGGAGGGTTTCTTGGAATGACGGATTATCCTCAGGTGGACATAATCCACTTAGCAAAATAGTAAGTTAAGGACTTGTCAATCAAAAGAGACCAATAGGTTTTCCACTGAATGTATGCTTGCTCCTGATGTAGGCAACCTGCGCTAACAAAATGTGCTGATCCTTTCCTTACCCAACTACTCCTGTTCACAGACAAATGTGAGTTCACTGGGGAGGGATTGTGTTCTGAATTCGCTAAACAGCCATGTCTGGCAGCCAAAAAGCTCCATGCGAAGCACATTCCGAGGCTTCGGTGCCTGTTGGATATTTGTTTGTTGGCAGGCATTCCAGACTGTCGTGTAACTGGGCCGTACCTCCTTCCACTCTAACTGGTCTTGCATCTCTTATGTCTCTACAAAAGATATTAGGGCCGTCCTTGAAAGCTGTGCCAGTGATTGCCCATCAGGAAATGTGGTTTCAGCATGATGATGCACCAACTCGCTTGTATCGTGCAGTTTGCAGACATCTGAACAAACGATATGGTGACAGATGGACAGGGCGAGGAGTCTTAACACAAACAAATGTGATTTTTAGTTCGACTATCGATCGTTTATATGCTCGGACAGCGTTTTGTGTTTGTTCTTAGTTTTGACAATTATTAGCGAAAAGTGTTTTACCGTGGAACACACTTCAGACTTTCACACTTTAATAGACCTTTACTCCATTTTGTTATTCTATTTTGAAATGACAGCATTCACTTTAGGAGTGGTGCACTTTCTTTCTGAAATTACAGTTACTCCGGAAAAGTAAGATTTTTGACAAATGAGAGACTGTTCCAAGATACAACATGGTCATGTACCTAGGTACAAATATCAGTTCAAATCGTTGCAATCGAGAAAAAATTTTGTCAGTAGTGTATTTCTCTATGAGAAATGTCTTACGTTATTACTCTACTACACAAGAATAATCAGCAAGCGAAATCAATCGTTTTATCAAAAACCAGTTAGAAGTTAACAACGATCTGAAATAGAAGCTGTTGCAGCTATCACAAATTTCCCTTTTCGAGACTGGTAACTTCGTTAATACATTACATAAACATACTTCTTTTGCAAATCTCATATACTCCATGGTGCAAGGTCTTCCGTTTGAAGGTACGAGATGGTTTGTGACCCACGAACTATAACTTATTCATCCACACGTTATGTAACTAGTCAAAATTAAACAATATTTTATTCACCACAAAATTCTTTAACCATAGAACAGACAGTATCCTCCAAATATCTTTAATATATTACACAACACTAAATATGTAGAACTCGTTATATTTGCAAACCCTGCAGAAAACAAAACCTCAGGCCCCACAACAGCAGCAGTCGAAAATGCCAGGAACTACTTACCGCGTCCTCTAGTACGCGTTGCTTCATATAGTTCTAAAATCGGTGACTAACTGAAACACCGACCAAGAAAGAAGATGTGTTTGTAGGTACACTATCCTATGCCCCCCCCCCCCCCTATTCTCATATTGTCATAAATGGAGCACCAGAAACAGATATTGCTTACATACAGTTGTAGTCAGTTGCGTATTCTAGGATCCCAGTCACATTTCTTTAGAATAGTAAATAGCGTTTGCAGGAGCTCTTTATTTTAGTCTCTGAAAGTACCGGTTCACATGCGATTAACTTTAATCTTCAGCATATACTCGACAAATGAAGATCAAGTACTTTCAACTAAATTCAGTCCTTCATACAATAAAGGAGCCGCCACAGTGGTATGGAATCAGCCCCCGTGGTCTCACTTCACCCCAATAGACCCCGTCAGACCTTTTTCGTTTTCGATTATAGTGCTTTGCGAAACTCCGGGCCAAAGTAACTTTCACATGTTGTGTCACTGTCAAGCAAAATAGAAATAATTGCTGCTGCATGGTACAGATGGTAACAAAGCAGCATGCAATGATACGAACATAACTGACGTTTTTGTTCAAAGACAGTAGTCACATTGCAAAAGGCGGAACGTGTTCTCCATGAAGCATGTGATCACCAAACACAGCTGTGCGTGCTCTGTAACCAGCTCCCAAGCTGGGCACGAGGTTGGTAAGGAAATGTGGTAGAGCGTTCCATTCCTCAACAAGTTTGACTGAGAACTCTGGATGGTCGCTGGAACATGTAGGCGAGCTGCGGTATGCATCCCCAATGCATAACGACGTGGCCCACGGTGTTTACGTTTGCCGAACATCCACTCATTCAAAGACCTCCTACACCAGTGCTTTCGATGCGATCACGCATTGTCGTCCTTAAAAGTACAGTGAGGGTCGCATACAGCCTGAAAAGATACGCATGGGAAACGAATGCAGTGTCACAATGCCGCTGACCTGCGAGTGTACCATGATCAATTTGCCCAACCAACGGTATGCCTCTCCAAAACATAACACGTGAGCGCATCGGAACGATTATATGGACAATTCTCGTCGTACCCTCATATGGCCAGAAGTGGGAGCACGTAATGCACCCAGGAACGTCGCCGAATTTCAAGATCACTTACTGCCCTCCAGTTTTTGAGGGGCAAGACGACCCGCAAATAATAACTATAACCTCTTCTATTCGTAAGCTGTTCATCGCAAGGAGACGGTATTTGCGTTGTGCACAGCGGCCAAAATGAACGATCAGTTACTTAACACAATTCGCTCGTGTTGTATGATTATAGAGATCGTTTATTTATTGGCGAGAGATAGTGATTTCGATTTTCCCTTGGTTTGTATTGTTTCAAGATACAGAGATCACAGCTTCCGCAGCAAAAGGAGCAAAAAAGGTCATGCGGACATATGGCCAGAAATGCGTTCCCAGTGAGGTAGGCCATTTTGATGGCGAAGGTAAGAGATCATTGTCAGAGAAGGTATCAATGACACTTGAGAGCGCACCAGACGAATGGGAATGTTCTGCCTCTATCAGTGTTCCAGCTGCACACTCTAGGGGGCGCAATGTTATCCACGAGGGCGGTGCACTCGCACTTTGTTATCAGGGGCAACGGCCGTGCACCGCAAAGTTATGTGCAGACTGTGAACGTAACTATACAGCCGATTTTGGTAGGCTTTACGTTAGTCAAATATTCGAATCAGTTACATTTTCTGAAAATTTGAAGCAAGCCATGTTAATAAGCCAGTATCTTTCACTAATACCTCATTTATCGCTTTTGCCGGCCGTTGTGGCCGATCGTTTCTAGGCGCTTCAGTCCGGAACCGCGCTGCTGCTACGGTTGCAGGTTCGAATCCTGCCTCGGGCATGGATGTGTGTGCTGTCCTTAGAACTACTTAAACCTAACTACCCTAGGTATAGGGGACTGATGACCTCAGATGTTAAGTCCCATAGTACTCAGAGCCATTTGAACCATTTATCACTATCTCTGTTGGTGTCTTGTTGTTTACATTGACAATAATTCATTAAGATCATAAGAAAGAACTAATTCATTGACCAGAGACTGTTGAATGACGTAAGTCTGTCACCTGTCATAATGTTTTTATTGTACACTAGCTGACAGCCGGCACTGTCGGTCGGGGTGTTCACTTTGCTAGTTTTCCACAACGAGGAACCTTGCACGCACACCTGCCAGTAGGCTCGGCGTGGGATGATGCGCTTGGCACAGCTGCTTCGAGTATCTGCACGCCTCTGTGGCGAGGCCTACAACCGTTTGCGCCTCATAGTTGAAAGCTGCCAAAAGCGCTGCCTGGAGTCACTTCACTCGACTGCACGAGTGGCTCGGCAGTAAAGAGTCCTACAACGATGCATTCATGTAGGCGCATTCAGCGGCGTATGTCAATACCGTCAGCAAAATATGTTGCTAACAGAGTGAGCAGCAAGGATAAATATAAACATTAGGCACACTCCGGCAGTTCTTCACACATCTTGGTGTTCATGACGTCGGATCTCCCGAATCATGTGTGGCATCATGATATAGTTTTGTATGTGCCTTTCGCTGCGAATGTCTGCGAAATTTGTTACGAATAGAGTTAGTAGTACAGAAGCAAATTTCAACATCAGGCATGGTGCGGCTGATTTTCATGCATCTCATCGTTTATGATGCCGCACCTCCTGAATTATGATTGTTACCTGTCAGTAAGTGGTATGTGCACAAACTTTGGTCCATATCAGTCCAGTGGTCTAGGGGGAGATGTGCCACATACGTACATACATCAATTTTTTGTAATATGTGTGGGTTCTTTCCACGTAAACAGTGCAGTTACAATCGTCTACTGTGTGTATCTGAATAACCCAATTACTGCTGTCCTTCACTTGAGACAGTTCCACACCACCAGTCAGAGACGTTAATCACACCCACCGTTATCTAAGATTAACACAGCTATTTCATGGAGACTACGAAAATATTCAGATTTCATAAGTCCCCCAAATAAAAAATAAGAGTAGTCATAACATTTGTGAGAGAACTAGTTCTGTATTTGTTTTTCGCATTTACCACTATATATTTCCCGTGTGTCTTTCCTAAAATAAGCTCGTATAGCATATTGAAATAGTACTGTGTTTACGACACAATAAATTCTTTTAAAGCTGAGGGCCTCATGAGCTAAATGAAGAAGAGAGTTTCAACTACAGGGTGAGGCATAATAAAGAGCGATTTTTGAAACGCTGTTAAATAAAGACACTTTTTCTATTTCATAATCTTAAAATATACGAAAAAGTGTTTTCTGTAACAGTAAAACGTCAGTTACTTTTTCACCGAGTGAGATGGCGCAGTGGTTAGCACACTGGACTCGCATTCGTGAGGACGACGGTTCAATCCCGTCTCCGGCCGTCCTGATTTAGGTTTTCCCTGATTTCCCTAAATCGCTTCAGGCAAATGTCGGGATGGTTCCTTTGAAGGGCACGGCCGATTTCCTTCTCCATCCTTTCCTCACCCGAGCTGGCGCTCCGTCTCTAATGACCTCGTTGTCGACGGGACGTTAAACACTAATGTCCTCCTCCTCCTCCTCAGTTACTTTTTCAAGATAACTGTCTTATTATGGCGTCCGCTTAGAAGCACGCATTCCTCCAGCCAGACCTTGTACTGACTCATCACACTTCCTGTCGCGTCCACTCTTTCAGGGCTTCAGTTGTTCGAGGTGGGTTATCTTGCTAAACTTTCCGCTTCAGATAACCCCAAAGAAAAAGTCACAAACATGTGACGTCCAGTGAACAAGAGGGCCATGCAATGTACCCATTTCGGGAGGCCATATCTTTGGAAACAAACGACTGACAATATTCATGCTTACTAGCGTATCTCTGCGAAGTCACTGTTACAACTTAAAAATCGTTTGGCCTTATGATCCCTAATTGAAGACATTACGAACCACACAGTAACTTTTGCCCAGTGCAGTGGTTGCTGATGCAGTTCTCTAGTATTAACGTCACTGCAAAATCGAAAGTTCTGCTTGTTCACATAACTGGAGAGACGGAAGTGAGCTTCATCCCTCATCCACAAACGGTTTACAATGTCCTGGTCCCGAATAATCATGACCAAAACTTTTAATTAGAAGCGGCTGCGGATCACATAATCTATTCCCTTAAGGACCTGTACCGTTTAGATTTTGTAGGGGTGAAAGTGCAAATCCTGGGGTTAAATCCTTCCTACCGTTCTCTTTGAAATCCCAAGTTTAGCGCGCGTTTTTGCAACTTCACAGGTTCAAATGGGACCGCGCAAACTGCGACGCGACGCGACTGGGACGCGACACGCGCCTGCGCCAGGTCGCGCGGCTTTGTGGTAGCGGCGCAGTTTCTCGCGCCGCGCGTCACGCGGGTACTGACGGATGTGTGAGGCGGGGAGCGGGAGGGCAGTTCTGCCATATACTCACTTCGGCATGGCGCATACGGGCAGTGGAAGTATTGTCCATCCGAAGAGTACGGCCTGTAATGTAAACTGAAGTTTTCTATCACTGAGCAGTGTTCTTTTTTTCGCTGTTTAAGCGCTCCGTCCATTTTCGTTAGCACGTAATAGTTTTCATTTACATACATATGTACAGTTCTTTTGTTTTGTTTATTCTTTGTCAAAAAACCCAATGCACAGTTCAATAACCGGTGAGCCATTAGCCACTGAAAGTATATCGTCTGCCTCCACAATTTTTTCAGAACGTAAGAAGGGACAGACGATTTACCGTGAGGGTAGTGAATAAGGAAGTAAGGAATATTATAAAATCGTGTCATCTAGAAGCAAGACAGGAAAGTAAAACAAGGTTACCTACTTGCTGCCTCTTATGCTGAAGTATCTCTGCGATCCATTACAAAAAGTCGGGAAGGCATAATTTCCACAGGTATGACCCCTTTGCGCTCCTGGTAAAAAGCGTCCGAGATAGTAAAACTTAAGTACTTCATATCATCATGTGGATATGGGTCTAATAAGAGACGTTATACTTCGTACATGTGGACGTGACATTTCCATTGCAAGCCCGAAATAGTCGAGAAGCCCTCGTAAATAACGATGTTTTAATCGGCTCGTCGTGACGAGGAAAAGTATTTCAGTGGTTGCATACACGCTATCAGCATTAATAAACTAATTACACAACAGGCTACACAAAGGAATTAGTGGTCGGTACTATTATAAAAGTAGGAATATCCTGAAAGAGTGTGGTGATATGTAGAAATGTAATGGTGACAATGTTTTCGGAACGATGTGAACTCTTCCTCTCACAAAGCACACTTGCTGGCTTCCGCATTCCTGTCGCGCGATTTATTCGCAGCTGCTGACGATACACTGGCCATTGTGTTGTGCCACGTATCAGTTGTTTACTTTTCTCAGTAACAACTATTTTATTCGCGAACCACGGTCTGTCAGTTTGGCAAGGCGTTGGTGAGGAACCGGCATCAGTAGTGTGCGTGGTATCCCGCCTGAAGACCACGCTCTTCATTACTTTGCTATTGCTCAGATGAAGGAAAGGAATAAAACTCTTTGGTAAGTTTCCATTTCAGTCGCTCGGTGTTAAAAATAAAATGGGTTGTGAGATTCAACAAAAATTCCAACAGAATTAGCGATTTATTTTCGTGTGAGTTGTTAACCTCGTCTCATTCGAAGATGCAATACCATTTGCGAGTAACGGCCACACTTCTCTTGTTGAAGGGTTTGAGAGCACTTCTTTTGCCAAAACACAATATGATTTGCATAAACTCATTTTTGCAGCAGTTATTGTGACACACTGTTTTAGAAATCTGTCTCATTAAACAAGTAATTGGCGACCAGAGAGCCGAATATCTTACCAAAAAACTCATTGTGACGGTTTGTGGCAACATAAGAGAAGAAATTTCATGTTTACTTTCTTATTAGGACACTCTTGTCTCACTAGCTGTCGATAACTCTAAAAAAAATAGACAGTGGAATGAAAAAAAAATAAATAGGGAAGTGTAACTACTGATATACCGTGATAGATAAGAAAGCTCAGTGTGTTTACGACGTGGCAAAGTATGGTTCAAATGGCTCTGAACACTATGGGACTTAAAATCTGAGGTCATCAGTCCCATAGAACTTAGAACTACTTAAACCTAACTAACCTAGGGGCATGACACACATCCATTCCCGAGGTAGGATTCGAACCTGCGATCGTAGTGGTCGCGCGGTTCCAGACTGAAGCGCCTAGAACCACTTGGCCACACCGGCCGGGGTGGCAAAGTACTCTCTTCCTTGTGTCATCATTCACCAAAATCTTGTTTCGATGTCTCGAGCGGTTTAGGAAATACCAGTGATGTAGGAATATTTCATTCCCGTGGCGTAAGATTGGGAGTGAATGCTCTACATGGGATCCATTTTCTCGAAATCGAAGACAGATGGAGACCTCCTCCTAAGTCTAAACAAAAATTTAATATGTTAGCTGAATTTCATACTCATAAACATATTTTGTAATACTCACCAAACGCAAAATCATAGCGCCCCCTATTTTTCATTGCAAACTTTTTGAGTTTTGCGTAGTGACTTACTAAAATGTGTAGATCACAGTAAGCATGACTATTAGCCAGATGATAGGCACTTGGCCAAGAAGTTCACACGTAAAGCCACAAGTACGGAAAAAAATCAAATATTTTCAGTGAATAGTTTCTGTAAATTATTAGAGAAAGATAAAAAGGTGCGCGCCCTACGGTTCTGTCAGCGCAGAGCGTCGCCAGTCGGCGCGTGCTAAGTACGGTGTACGTGTCGCAATATGCACTGCAGCCGCGCGACTCGTGCGGCACGTGCGTGTCGCGCTGTAGTGTCGTGTCAAATCACACGTGCTATACGCGTTTCATTTGGCGTACACGTTCGATGTTTTTCAGGCGAGCGCACAGTTTTTGGTCTCCCAGTTGGCGCCGTCTCCTCAATGTTCCCCAGCCACATTTTAATCGCCCAGGCAGGTGCAGCGGCCAATTTCGATTAACGCTGAAGTGGTTGCGGATTGCACGTCGTGCTAGCTGGTACGAACTACCGTTTTGATAAAATGCTTTGACAGTGTACGCTCCATTATGACTAAATGCTATTTCGCGTCAAACGTAACTGAAGCTATCCCCTCCACCTCTATCCGACGCAGCTTGATTCACTCGCTTTTTAAAATCGCTAGATATTATATCTCACAGTGCATAAAACTATAAAAAGGTAGCACGTGCAAGAATGTAATGAATCATGAAGAAATCCCAAGAAAGATCATCGAAATGCCAGCAAGATTATTACCGAAGTAGACGCCTTGTGATTAACCGAAGAACCTTAACTTGGAAGCCACGGTCACATTATTTGCTACTTGTGGATGTCTGCTCATGTCCGAGAAAAGTGAACTAATAATACAAATTAAGCCCATAATACTGAAGTAGCCAGATCAGTTATTCATGTTTTCCGAGTGAGCTACGTGGTGTGCTTACAATTTAAAGCCACAGTGGCCACAAGACGGCAGCCTTTTCTGATGAACGGAGTGCTCCAGTATTCATCTACAGACAAGAAAACGAAGTAAACGCGCTCTCATACGGCTTCTATTTGACTTTCTCTGCAGGAAAGCCACAACAAACGACAAGACTGAAAAAATACTTGCATTAAGGTCTATGTCCATTCTGTTTGAATGTTTTTTGTTTTGTCATATTTTGCCTGATAATGGCTCTGAGCACTATGGGACTCAACTGTTGTGGTTATCAGTCCCCTAGAACTTAGAACTACTTAAACCTAACTAACCTAAGGACATTACACACATCCATGCCCGAGGCAGAATTCGAACCTGCGGCCGTAGCAGTCGCACGGTTCCGGACTGCGCGCCTAGAACCGCGAGACCACCGCGGCCGGCTTGCCTGATAAAGAGGTGATAGCTCGAAACGCGTTGCAATATTAAATAAGTTAAGTAAGTGAACTGGTAGGAATTTCTGAAAAACCTGTTTGTAAAGTCCTGTGATAATATTCTTTTGTACTCGCTTTCGAAAGATGTATTCGAATCCAGTCCGATTGCTTCGGTTTACGCTTTCGACGGCACCACCTCAGAATGGGTTTTTGATGTCGCCGTAGAGAACGTCACAACTACTTCTCACCTCAGTTGTGTACAAAACGGTGGGACCCCGAGTGAGTAAACAAAAGAGTTACTATAACGGATTCAGTTTTTAGACTACAATAACGCACCGATAACTGATTACCGCCCGAATGCACGGTTATAGGTTGCGGGACTGAATACACGCAAAAGATAACAGCAGGAACGAATCGCCTTACGTAACAGGTTAAAGAGTGACTGATACGGCGCACTCGGAGTGTCTCTTAAAAACAGTGTAAATTACCAGTCTGTGTGAGAGGATCTCTTGAAAAATACTCAGCCAGTAAGCAACTATGTCGTTGCACTATACGATAGGTATCGACTGGCTTTATTACCTCATTCTGCCTGAAGAAAAACGTGTGAAAATGTAATTTTATTTACGTTTCGTACTCCTAACACAAAGTACCTCTTAGAAAGCCACCGAATGGTTTTATAAAATAAGGGCAACAAAATATATTAGGAAAATACTTTAATCGGTCTTCATGATCAACTCCATTAGCCACGATACACTTCTGGCTACATTTATAAAGCTGGAACTGTTCTTCGGACAGATTGAAGCATTACCGCCACACTACTTCGGATGTCTGTTCGGATACCAACCACACAGCTATACCCAAGTACCGTAAAGGCTACCTAAACCGTTCTGGATTGAACTATTAGTACTACGTTTTTTTGAGGATCAACCTCAATAGCCACGAGGCTAACGATGTAGCTTGGATTCATATGGGAAACGATTTCGATAAGGGAGAAACCACGAATAGATCTTACATCAAACCCCCTCCATCCTTTCTGGTGCGATAGAAACGCTTGCATATAATTTTATATGCAGGGAACAAAACCAGATCTAGACGTAGGGTGGAAAAAAGTTAGCATAAATCAAGAGAACCACCCACAACGTTAATAAATATTGAAGGCATCTTATGTTCGTCACTCTTCTTTTAACCTGTAGTGCAAAGTGTCGAATATTTCGAGAGGTGGGACTGTCCCCCAAAACAAGAAAAAAAATCCATTACACGTTGTAACATTACAGGACATATTGGGACATATTGAAGTATTCGATACTGTAGACTTTTAGGGGATGTCGATACAGATATGCAAAATGTAAAGGGAAACTTTGGTGATGTTTAAATATTGTACTGTGTCAATATTAGGACTTTTGCACAGAAAGAACAAAAATAGAATTAATGTAAATATATATTAGTGTTAGTAACCTATTTTCATTCAATTTTGTAATTATATTTCATTTTGTAAAAGAAAGACTCACTGTTTGCTGTAGCTCTGATTAATTGTATAAATTATCAGTTTTGAGCTAAATTATTTCGTATAATATGGACAAGATACTTTTAAAAACTCACCAGCTAAAGAGAAAGTCTGGAAATGAACGTTTAATGCACACTTCTGGAACTTTCAATGGAGAAATTGTATATTATGATCGCAAAAATAGGAAAACTTGTGAAAACTGTTTCATAACCTAATTTCGAAAGACGATTTGTATCAAGAACTATTGCTAAAAAGATTTATTTACGTTTTGAAACACGATTTAAATCATTTTACATATAAATAGTTGTTCTAAATCACTCAAGAAATATCCAGAATCAAATGTCAAGATATTTCTGGAAACACCGGTACAAATCTGGTGAAGGTTATCCAGAAGCTGGTAGAAAAATGTTATAAAATCAATTTGGAAATTATGCTTGTAAAAATTTATATGTACTGATCCTCTTACTTACTTTAATCTGAACTAAAATTCTGTGATGTCTAATTTAGTTTTAAGTCGTGAATTGCTATCGTATTGTAAACAAAACATTGTCAAAGACTCTCATTGTTTGGAAAGATATTAATACACCTAGGAGTTGTCAGTTGCCAGTTCGGATATGCAGTGCGGTTAGCTCGGAGAGTCAGTTGTTGAGTCTGTGAAGTCTGTCAGTTCTGCTTGTAAATAAATGTCTGTAATGAAGAATTACTTGTTGTCGTCAATATGAACTCAAGACCTTTTACACGAAGCAGACACCTCCTAATGCAACGTTTTAACTTGGTGTTGAGGAGCTGAAATGTTATAATTTGGTGCAGAAAGTCCTGGGACGTTATAATTTGATTGAGGAAGCTGGGATGTTATAACGTGGATCGGGAAACGCATACTTTCTGTGATCTGCACACTTGTCCATAGGAGCCGTCCATCCTGATATCCGTTAATGACATTTCTCATATGAGGTGCTCAACGTGACGTTCCTCCAATGGCAATGTATCGCTCTGCTCCTCAGCTTAAGAGATCACGCACTCTCCGAAATACGCTTGCTCGTTGTTGCGTCGAAGACGCGATCCTGTAGTGTCTCGGTATCATTGACCGGCGTGGCGTCGGCTGAAATGTTACAAGCAATCTGGGTTGCTCCATCCATTGATAAACTAACACCATCCGCTCCTTATGACGGAGAAATGCTGGAACACGATTCTCATCACTTTATTAAACTCTCATTAATATACTTGATTTTCACTATTGTGCCTGATAAAATTCCAGAGGTTGTGTGTCTTAACTTACATCACTTCAGCTGAGAGAATTCGTGGGAACCTCGGAGTTCGTTTCCCCAAGAGTTGTAGAACATCCGAGGCACACAACAATGGGAATAAGGGAGGGACAGCCTGCTCACCGCTCAGAGCATTGAGTCCCCGGTTATAAGTCCGGCAGGGCAGCTACATTGCGGCCCGCAGGGGTCACGCGGAGGAGGGTGGGATCTTTGGTGTTGCGTGCGCCACTGGCGGCTAGCAGGTCTGAGTCTCAAGACCCGGCGTTAATTCCTTAGCTTTCTGGGATTGTGACTCGCGACGTCGCGCCAAAGGTACCCAGTGCTGCCGCTAGGTGTCACACTCAGCGAGTTGGCACCAGAGACGGAGAGAGAGAGAGAGAGAGAGAGAGAGAGAGAGAGAGAGAGAGGGAGGCCAACGCCGCGACTGTGCGGCAACCGGGTTTCTCTCCAAAAATGTAGCGGAACATACGAATGGATGACAGCCAAGCGCAAACTCTCTTGTTGTACCTCTGACACTGAGGCAAGAACGTAAGATCAAATTGCGGAAAATGAGGTAGTAAACGAGTTTTGAAGTATTGTACGCTTACTGAATCTATAATGCACCTCCCTAGAGCTATTTACGCTAACAGTGTATACAGTTCTGTACAGACAATGTAAAAATGTACATACATCAAAAAAGTTTCGCATCACCTCGGCTCCAAGAACTCCGGAACCTGTACACAAAATTGGAATTGAGATCAACATGAATATCCTTTGCACCCTTTTTATTGCTAATGAAAGTCAGGCATTGCATCTTGTGCCACCATACAGGGACACCTTCGGAGGTGGTGGTCAACATTGCTGTACACACCTCTCCCTCTAATAGCCAGTAGCACGTCCTATTGCATTGATTCGTGCCTGTATTTGTAGTGGCATTTTAGCCATAAGTTCATCAAGGCACTGTTGGTCAAGATTGTCCCACTTCTCAACGGCGATTGGGCGTAGATCACTGAGAGTGGTTGGTGCGTCACGTCTTCCACAAACAGCACTTTTCAATTTATCCCAGACATGTTCTATAGCGTTCATGTCTGGAGAAGGTGCTGGCCACCCTAATCGAGCGATGTCGTTATCCTGAAGGAAGTCATTCACAGGATGTGCACGATGGGGGCGCGAACTGTCGTCCATGAAGACGAATGCCTCGCCAATATGCTGCCGACATGGTTGTACTATCGGTCGGAAGGTGGTATTCACGTATTGTACAGCCGTTACGGCGCATTCCATGACCACCAACGACGTACGTCCGCCCTCCATAATGCCATCCCAAAAGAGAAGGGAACCTCCACCTTGCTGCACTCGCTGGACAGTGTATCTTGAGGCATTCATCCTCCTCCGACGATTGTCTGGTTGAAGGCATATGCGACACTCATCGGTGGATAGAACGTGATGCCAATCCTCAGCGGTCCATTCTGCGTGTTGTTGGGCCCACCTGTACTGCAAAATGTCGTGGTTGCAAAGATCGACTTCGCCATGGAAGTCGGAAGTGAAGTTGCGCATCATGCAGCCTGTAGCGCAAAGTTTGAGTCGTAACAAGACGTCCTGTGGCTGCACGAAGAGCATTATTCAACATGGTGGCGTTGCTGTCAGAGTTCCTCCGAGCCATAATCCGTAGGATACGGTCATCCACTGCCGTAGTAGTCCTTGGACGGTCTGAACGAGGGATTTCCTCTCTCTCTGTGTATCTCCTCCATACCCGAACAACATAGCTTTGGTTCACTCCGAGACGCCTGACCCCTCCCTTGTTGAGAGACCTTCTTGGCACAAAGTAACAAAGCGGACGCGATAAAATACGGTATTGACCGTCTAGGCATGGTTGAATTACAGACAAGACGAGCCGTGTACCTCCTTACTCGTGGAATGACTGGAACTGATCTGCTGTGGGATTTCCAGCTATTTTGGTGGAACGAATTATGTTTGCAGAAACAAAATAATATAGTCACATAAAACTCTCAGAGTTCATGTGAATAAAGTGAAAGACCAAATAAATATCGTGATAAGCATCCTTCACAGAAATAGATTCTAGTACTTAAAAATTCAAAAGGATAGACTGTATGTGCAGAACGATCTGCTGGTCAACTGCAAATGTGTATTGATTGCCCTTTTTGTACATACTCTAGTCACTGTGAATGTCGAGTAATTCTTTTTTCTCCATTACATGGAGAAACGAACATATAAAGCGCACCAGTATTACTGATGGAACCTTCTGGCAGATTATTCTAGTTCTGAGAGGACGTATCATCGCAGCGCACTCTCTGCTGCAGAGTGATATTCTTTCAGGGAGTTTTATTAGTATAGACAAGTCATTTCACATGTCTGAATCAAATTTTAATTTATTTGATTTGACTCAAATAAAATCGTATTTTCATTAGAATATTATAATTCAGTATTTCCAGTTGACAAAAAAATACAATATTAATACAATTTAAAAAAAATGCTGAATATGAGGTTCTAACCTCGACACTGTTCCAATATGAAACTCAAATACTTACGAATAGATTTGTATTTAACTGAGCCGGAAAAATATCTCCCTTTTTTTAGAATTAACATTTTTGCGTTTTTTAAAATTGTCACGTTGTTTTAGTAAACTGATGTCTGGGCACAGATTTTCGAATTACATAAATGTACGTAAAGGAAATCGAACAGGGCCAGTCCACAAGCTCCGCTAGCCACATAACAACGTATATATACGCTCACAAGCGTAAAATCTATACCAGCTGCTGTCTGAGCAGGGTGAAAGCACATACAGAGCGCATAACAAATCCGGCAATAACTCACGCATTACAGTCATTTTCACGCCTTGAAGAAGAAAGTTTTTCCGAGTCTGACATCCAGTGGCACACATAGTGACGTCACGAGTCACGACACCAGGAAGCTCAGAATTTGACGCTGAGTGTCTTACCCGGTAACATCTGGAGAGAACTGACCAGTTCTTGACGAGGAGCGGCCTGCTGCTGTGTGAACCTGACCTGGTGGGGTTCCAGCGGCGTTTGCTTGGCTTGTTGGAAATTCTGAGTTGTTTATACAAGGCTCTGATTCGTCTGCTGTCATTGGACAGAAGTACATAACGTTTTACCTGACATGCTTGTTGCCATGACGGCCCAAACTGAGGAGTTGGATGTGGATGATCGAACACTCTTGGGTAGAGGAGACTTCTCGTGCTCGATCGCTGAAGGGGGCGATCATTCTGGTGTTCCGCACTGGGAAGTCGTCCTGACAACTTAACTCGGTCCACAAGTTCCATGGGGGCGCAGATCTCGTGTTGACGCACACATCTTAGTGTTACAGGCCCTTTGCTGTTCCTTATCCGTATAAACGATTTGCGAGACAATCTGAGCAGTCGCTTAGGTTGTTTGCAGATGACGCTGTCGGTTATCGACTAATAAAGTCATCAGAAGATCAAAACACATTGCAAAGAAATAGATAAATGGCTCTGAGCACTATGGGACTTAACATCTGTGGTCATCAGTCCCCTAGAACTTAGAACTACTTAAACCTAACTATCTTACGGAAATCACACATATCCATGCCCGAGGCAGGATTCGAACCTGCGATCGTAGCGGTCACGTGGTTCCAGACTGTAGCGCCTAGAACTGCACGGCCACACCGGCCGGCAAACAAATTGCAACGACCATAAATAACGAAAAGTGTGGGGTCATCCACATGAGTGCTAAAAGTAATCCGTTAAACTTCCGTCACACGATAAATCAGTCAAATCTAAAGGCCATACATTCAACTAAATACCTAGTAATTACAATTATGAACAACTTAAATTGTAAGGAACACACAGAAAATCATGTGGGGAAGGCTGACCCAACACTGCGTTTTATTAGCAGGTACATCGAAAAAGTGCAAAGATGGTAGCATGTTTTGCATCAACACGAAATAGGGGGGAGAGTGTCACTGAAATGATGGAGGATTTGTGATGGAGATTATTAAAACAAAGGCATTTTTCGTTGCGGAACAATCTTCTCACGAAATTCCGGTCACCAGCTTTCTCCTCTGAATGCGAAAATATTTTGTTGACGCCGATCTAGATAGGAAGAAACGATCACTATGATAAAATAAGGGAAGTCAGAGCTCGTACAGCCGGTCGCTGTGGCCAACCGGTTCTAGGCGCTTCGGTCTGGAACGGCGCTTCTGCTACGGTCGCAGGTTCGAATCCTGCCGCGGGCATGGATGTGTGTGTGTGGTTAGGTTCGTTAATGTTTAAGTAATTCTAAGTCTAGGGGACTGATGACCTCAGATGTTAAGTCCCATAGAGCTTAGAGCCATTTGAACCATTTGAAGAGCACGTACGAAAAAGATGTAGGTGTTTGTTATTTCCGCGCGCTATACGACATTTGGAGAATAGAGAATTTTGAAGGTGGTTCGAAGAACCCTCTGCAAGGCACTTCAACGTAATTAGCAGAGTATCGATGTAGATGTGGATGTAGATCGAGATGGCTAGTGATTGGTGAGCACATTGTAGCGGCACCAATTTGCCTGGGAGATTACCATTTTATAGTTGTACACCACCGCAGTACCGTAAGATTCCGGATACGAAGAGAGGTTCTTTTCATTTTAGTCCCGACAAGGAACCACTACATAGGAAAATTCAGATTCGTAGGGTTTATTCACATTGTAATGACACATTCCGACGCAGAGACATACAACACCTTAAAGGCTGCGCCAAAGATCAAATTGAGAGGGATGTAGAATATAATCTCTGTAATGTTCAAATTGGAATCTCTTTTGTTTCATACTCCAAGAAGGAGCTGAGAGACACTTTCGATTGTTGCCTTGTGGAGGACGGACGTAATTTCGGACTGTGCGGAAAGGCAGCCATGTTGTTAGTAATCATGATTTGTGCGACGAGCAGAGCAAGTCTTGTTGTCTTGTGAATAAATAATTTTCGTAACACTTCGATACTTCTCACTATTTTTTAAAGTGACGTAGCATTGTATTTCTTTGGTTTCCACCGTCTTCGTGAAGTGAACCGATGCCGACTTAGGAAGGTACACACGGTCAACAAAGAGAAGAACATCGAGGACGACTAATGAATTAATATTGTGGCAGAAGGACTAATTCTACGTCTAAGGTGAGAACTCTGATTAAATCAACAGTGACGTAGAACTCAAAAATGTAATTAATCGGAATGGTAAATTATATTACAGGCATATTTCACGCAGCACTGAATTTGTCCGCATTCAAGCTGGTCAATACAGCCCGTAAAAAAAGAAAGGCATTTCAAAAATTCTGAAGTTACAATTCCATGTCCACAATTTTTCCTCTTTACAAAAAACCAAGAAATTTAATTTTTTTATTTATTTCGCCTCAACATCGTGGAGGGAATGTGCAGCATGAACACATTATCCTTCCCTGGACATTATGCTTTTGCTGATTGTCAGTATTAGTCTAACATGATAGACAGTTAGTCTATTGGTTTTCTTGTGTACGAAGAAGACTTTTTGCAATAAATCACCAGTTCATTTTTTACTTGAATTTCATTTAAAGAATTTAGTGTTCCTTTCATTCGATTTGCATTATTAATTGTTTTTAAAATACAGTTATTAAGTAATTTTATACAAACTGTTCACCCTAGGACCTCATGTAAGGGCCAAATTTCAAGTAGCATATTTCCATTGTATTATGTATATCAAAACTGTATCTAAAGGGATTTTTCAGAGTCTAAATAGTCTCCGACTCTGGTAACGATTTCTAATTTCACATACATGTGGTACTGCAAGACTAACGCCTTGAACTGTTCCCATAACCAAAACTACAGAGGACTGAAGTCGAGGGAACAGGGGACCAAGGTGTGCCCCCTCCGCCCCAACCATTCCAAAAGACATGAAGCGTCAGCATCCGATATTCACACACATTGCAGATGAAATGTGACATAATGCATAAACCACATCGGTAGTCTTTACTGATGTGGTACCTCCTCAGACAAGGTAAGCAAAATGTTAACAAGAAGTTGACGATAATGAGCTCCATTAAATGTTTGGAGTAGGATATATGGCCCTAGTAACTTATCACCAAGAATGTCTATCCATTAGTTGACGGAGAAATGAGGTTGATGTACTCTTTGTACAGCAGCATAGGGGTTTTCATAAGCCCACACGTGCTGAGTACGGAAGTCCACAGCACGACCCTTTGTGAACCGCACAGGATCAGAGAAATAAATTCTTCGTCGAAAACAGTGGACCTGCAGCACGCTTCTGTATGGGCCAATGACACAACTATGATAGGCTATCGTGGTCCTCTGGCATTAGTGCCTCGATGTGTTGAAGGTGTTACGGATACAGCAATAGCTCAAGCAGTACCAGCCGGACAACAGGATGACTTATGCCTTCTGTTGGTGTCAATCGCCAAATCCCCACACTGCTGTTGCACGTCTTTCGTCCAGCAAATCTGGTATGTCCCCCTGCATCTGAGGTGTGTGAACTGACTCATTCGGTCCACCATTCGTCTTTTGGATGCTAGAAAATCCGTGTCCTTAAGAAGCCGAAAACTTTGGGTCAACAACTTATCGCATGGTACTCTGCAACGTGGGTATTTTTCTGCGTAGTGGGAACGTGCTTACGGCCTATTTCCAATTGCTAACCCATAGGAGATAATTATATCCGTCATGTCACTTTATGAGTAGTAAGCTTCCATTGTTAACAAGCAGAAGAGAAATGGAAAATTTACCAACCTATTCGTGCACAGTGCAGTACAAATATCACAGTGACAGTAAACATTGCGATATGACTTACAGGGACTAGATGTTTGTCTGTGAAACCATGTAATATAGAATAACGTGATGCAATTCTGAAATGTACTTAAATGCCATACTCCGAATAAATAAATGCGATACATACCCATAGTTGCAAGCAATTTACTACAAAATAACACACACCAACAACGCTAAAACTATAGTACATGCAACACAACTGCCTGTAGATTACCCAGTGCTCAGACTTGTGTACACTGGAGTACGTCAATACGGAAAGACACGTACAGTAGTGAACGCTATTGACGGATCATGGGTTGGGGTTCGGTTGTTTGGGGAAGGAGAGCTGACAGTGAGGTCATCGGTCTCATCGGATTAGGGAAGAACGGGGAAGAAAGTCGGCCGTGCCCTTTCAAAGGAACCATCCCGGCATTTGCCTGGAGTGATTTAGGGAAACCACGGAAAACCTAAATCAGGATGGACGGACGCGGGATTGAACCGTCGTCCTCCCGAATGCGAGTCCAGTGTGCAAGCCACTGCGTCACCTCGCTCGGTTCACGGATCATGGGGGCAGCACCTGTGGCCATACATCACTTGTTTATTTAATATCTACCTTGCGTGTCAGGCGGACATATTCACACCCGAACGTCTTCAGCCACAATGGACAAGTGTAGAGATCTCACAAAGTATGCATTTCCAGACCCACGTTCGAGGTATTTTTTTTCTTGTTCTTGTGGTTGGTATCACCTATCAAAATATTTGCCACTATTTCTCCAATATTCGGTGTAGGTATTCCACCCAAGAGTCTTCAGGCGCATTTGCTCTGGTGTTCCGACAGATATTTTCAATTTCGTGTTTGGAATGTGTAGGTGGAGTCAGTCGAAATTAATACTGTTCATTACGCCTGTCATGATTGCCACTGTCGCCGCAAAGCGTCGGTTTGTTCCCCGTTAAAAAAAAATAATTTATTTTCAAAGCGGAATTTCACGTACCCATTGGGATGGACGGGCCACAAACTAGTCTACAACGTCATTCGCTTCATCCATTTGTATTAACAGGAGCGGGAAAACTCTAAGAATAACCGATACTCTAACAGCGACAACAAGGCCCTGGCCCAAATTGATAGCTACCGCCACTCTCCGTTTTCCAGTTTTCCTGCTAATACGTATCGCTAAAACGAATACCAAGCTGGACTAATCTCGGGCCGCTCTAACGAATGAGAATGTAAAATTCCGCTTCAAACAGCATTTCGCGTGTAACGGAAACAAACCGAAGCTTTCCGTCGACGTGATGACCAGTACACGTTTGGACTGACTGCATCTACACATTTAAAATATCTACTGAAAAACCAGAAGAAATGTGCCTGAAGACTTTTAAGAGAGACATCCGGTACATTTATACACTGAAGTAGCAAAAGTCACGGAGCACGTCGTAGCATCGTGTCGGACCTCGTTTCACCCAGTACAGAGCATCATCTCCGTGTGGCGTGTACTCAAAAAGTCGATAGAAGTCCCTTGCAGAAATATTGCACGCTGCCTCTGTAGCCACACATATTACGAAACACTGCCTCACCTGTAATAGAACACAGGCAGATGCAGCTCAAGTGCGTTCTGGGTACTGATACTCTAATAGAGGTGGTGATATCTGGCATAAAAGCTGAAACCTTACTGCCTGCAGCCTCCTGTAACAAATCGTCCCGTGTGCTGGATTTTTCCACGTGTAGAACATTCGCACTTACCTTGCTCAGAGATCCGTCCTGTTCCGCACCATTCTGTCGCGAGAGTTCCCGCCACTCATTGTCGTTAAGTGGATTATGTTGTGGATCAGCGGGTTTGATTTTCTCCAACTGTGGTGGTCCCGCCAAGGCATTCCTATTCTGCTCACGGTCCCCTCATGAGCAGTCTCTGCTTTCGTGGTGTAACGTTCTCTGGCAGCATGCATCCAAAGTGAAAGTTAAAAGAACATTTCGATGTATAATGTTCATTGCAACAAATAATTTATATGTGTTTCTGTTAATTGTATTTCAAAAGGACATTTAAAAGATAATTATGAATTTTGCTATTATAAATGATTATTCAAAGACTGTTAAATACTATCTGTGGCGGAGGATGTGAAAACCGCTACAGAAGAAAGGATATGTTATCAGAAAAGACAAAGACTGTACAAAAATTAGGTAAGATATAAATTGGCAATATATTGTAGTAGAATCGCTTGCCTTCTGCACAGACTGAATGGGAGAGGAACCCGTAACGTTGCATTAGGCTCTTACGTAGTCTTCATTTGTCATAAGTCGATGATCGACGCCATTTGTAGCTGGGATTGTAAACGGTGTGTAAAGATTTTAATTGTTTCTGTTAAAATATATTTATCTAGTAAAATCTGTTTGTCACAATTACTGCAAAGTTCGCACCGGACATTACCCATTTTATTTTAGAATTTCCAGCATTTTATTGGATATCGCTGGCAGTACGGAGCTGCACCGTGAGCGAGCATTCTGGAACAGCGGCAGATTAAAATATACCATCGCAATAACGACCACATCCTAAAAAGGGTGCAGGTAGAGGTGAACGAAAATAAAAACGTGTTTCTTTTCACAGCATTCCATAGGCAGAATACAAAGAGATAGTAGATTTTATCTTGTGCATTCACAGGTGGATACAAGCTGCAGCTCTTTTAAATTTTCATTCAAAAAGTGATAAATTCTGAACATAACGTGAAGTGTATTTAAAAGTGGATAATTCTTCAGGAGAGCTTAGAAATATAAAAAAGAATTCATAAAGTAAAGATAGTCTTATGCTTCAAAGCTAGTCGGGCTATATCCAGTAAACAAAAATCCAGTGCAACGTGAAAATCTTTGCTAAGTTCGATGGAAAATTATATTTTCATTCTTGTACAAACAGCTGTAGTCCTTGAATAAAAATAAAACTTGAACATTATTTTGGGAACATTCAAAGAAATTCGTTTTTATTAATCTGCAATAGAATATTTCATATGTAAAGTAATAATCATAGATGAAAAATTTATTGCAACCTTTGAAACCTCCCTTTAGAAAAATTTATTAATGATTGTGCTGATAATCTCCTTTACGTTATTTGATTTTCAAACAGCTGAGCAAAACTCAACGTACTCAGACATTTCTCTTCACTTACTCTGATCATCACTAAACGGACTCACAATATTTTAGCGCAACGCAATCTGACTTATATAATCCCCACAAAAGAATGGCCCCGACTAACAATAACCTATACCTTTCACGAATCACTAACCTCATAAAAATCTTCGTTACTCGAACTACTGCAATATAGCGAGCGCCAGTACTGCCAGCTACATAAAAGATTCTAACTATTGAAGGCACTAACTAGAAATCCAGTCCTACAAATTTACTCTGATGGACACACGTCCAGATCATCCGCTCTCAAAACTCTGTCATCTCTCTCCCCACATCCAACACTGCTGGCGGCTCACCTCCAACTGCGCTACGCTAAGCGCTGTTCACATCCAACTGCCCAACACTACAATAGCGAATATTTCAACAATGCCAACCAGCCACAGACTGCACATAGCACAATCAGTGATTTTCATACAGAGCGCTATGTGGCGTTACCAACATAAAAACCTAAACAGCCTACTTACACCTTTCATTTCTCATGTCCATCCACGTATATGTTAAGTTTAATCTCAACGGTTTCCCAATCAAATTAAACGCAGAAAACAAAGTTTAAAACCAAACGGTCAGCTCCCGAATAATTAAAACAGACAGAAAGGCATTAAAGTGGTTTCTGATCCCACTGCTTCCAGGGTTTTGTGATTGCGTTCGCGTGTCTCTTCATTCCTGTACTGATTTGCCCTATCTTTTTCTATTCCCCAGATGTTCCCAAATCACCGCCACCCGTTATTGCTATCACCACTCAGCTGATTCCAGCCCCGTAATCGAACTCACTACGACCGCCCGTTGTTGTCGCTACTACATCTACATTTATACTGATCAAGCCACCCAACGGTGTGTGGCGGAGGGCACTTTACGTGCCACTCTCATTACCTCCCTTTTCTGTTCCTGTCGCGTATGGTTCGCAGGAAGAACGACTGCCGGAAAGCCTCCGTGCGCGCTCGAATCTCTCTAATTTTACATTCGTGATCTCCTCGGGAGGTATAAGCGGGGGGAAGCAATATATTCGATACCTCATCCAGAAACGCACCCTCTCAAAACCTGGACAGCAAGCTACACCGTGATGCACAGCGCCTCTCTTGCAGACTCTGCCACTTGAGCTTGCTAAACATCTCCGTAACGCTATCACGCTTAATAACCCTGTGACGAAACGCGCCGCTCTTCTTCGGATCTTCTCTATCTCCTCCGTCAACCCAATCTGGTACGGATCCCACACTGATGAGCAATACTCAAGTATAGGTCGAACGAGTGTTTTGTAAGCCACCTCCTTTGTTGATGGACTACATTTTCTAAGGACTCTCCCAATGAATCTCAACCTGGTGACCGCCTTACCAAAAATTAATTTTATATGATCATTCCACTTCAAATCGTTCCGCATGCACACTCCGATATTTTACAGACAGAAATGCATAAAAATGGTTTTTGATCCCACTGCTTCCAGGGTTCTCGTGACCGCGTACGTGTGCCCCTTCATTCGCGTACTGATTTACCCTACGTTTTTCTATTCCCCAGTTGTTCCCAAAGGAACTAGGGTGGCTGCGTACAGTCTGTCACTCTGGTCTAGGTTTTCGACTGCGCCCGCAACTGGAATCGTGCGTTTGCGCACCGCGTGACTAGATCGTATACTTAGACAGATACTCCCCCAAATCGTACTCGAACTCTTATTGCACCGCTTTAAATGCTTCCACATCATCCTTTCATTTTGCAAAACGATGAGATATCAGTCCCCTATAACTTAGAACTACTTAAACCTAACTAACCAAATGACATCACACTGAAGCGCCTAGAACCTCATGGCCACACCGGCCGGCTGCATTTGGCAGCTGGGATGATGTGACACATGTGGGTTGGCATGATAGTCAGGCAAATACTGATCAGCTCTGTTTCTCCGAACGTATAAAACAAAAATTGATTAGCCTGTACCATGTGTTCGAGCAAACGGGCGGCGCTGAAAGGAAAGCCAGCCGAAATTCCCTTACTGTCGCACAACGCCGCGATCTGGTCCTCATTGGCATGGCAGGTTCCCCTGCTAAGAAACAACGCACGAATCCAGTAGTGTGTGCTGGGCCACACTGGGGAAAGCACAAATTCGAACAGTTCCGACCAGACATAGGGTGAATTCAGTTAACCGAGTTCAGGAACATCTCAAACTCACGTAGTGAAAGGAAATGCTTAAAACAGAAGCTTTGCTTTTCTCTCGCGAAGGTCTGTCCTCCGCCGCGAGAACCTCCCGCAACATTGCTTTCCCTGTAATCGCACTTATCCTCGCTTTCCGAGACCCTCTTTGCACTTTATTCCCTGAGGCTCCAACTCCATCAGCCCCTATACATCTACATTTACATGGATACTCTGCAAATTATATTTAAGTGGCTGGCAGAGGGTTCATCGAACCCCGCGCGACCGTTACGGTTGCAGGTTCGAATCCTGCCTCGGGCATGGATGTGTGCGATGTCCTTAGGTTAGTTAGGTTTAAGTAGTTCTAAGTTCTAGGGGACTGATGACCTCAGATGTTGAGTCCCATAGTGCTCAGAGCCATTTGAGCCATTTCATCGAACAACCTTCACAATTCCCTATTATTCCAATCTCGTATAGAGCGCAGAAGAAACGAACATATATATCTTTCAATGCGAGGTCTGGTTTCCCTTATTTTATTATGCTGATCGTTTCTCCCTATGTTGGTCTCCGTCAGCAGAATATTTTAGCATTCGGAGGAGAACGTTGGTGATTGAAATTTCGTAGGAAGCTTCCTCTGCAACGAAAAACGCCTTTGTTTTAATGATCTCCATCCCAAAGCCTCCAACATTTCAGTCACACTCTCTCCCCTATATCGTGATAATACACTTTTTCGATGCACCCCGTCAGTCCTATGTGGTAAGGATCCCACACCGCACAGCAGTATTCTAAAAGATAACGGACAAGCATAGTGTAAGCAGTCTCCTTAGCAGATGTATTACACTTCCTAAGTCTCCTGCCAGTAAAATGCAGTCTTGGGTTAGCCTTCCCCAGAACATACTCTGTGTGTGACTTACAATTTAAGTTGTTCGTAATAATAATTCCTAGGTATTTACGACCTTTAGATTTTTCTGATTTTTTGTGTAACCGAAGTTTAACGGATTACGTTTAGCACTCATGTGGATGACCTCACACTTTCCGTTATTTAGGGTCAATTGCCAATTTTCGCACCATCCAGATACCTTTTCTAAATGGCTTTGCAATTTGTTTTGATCTTCTGATGACTTTATTAGCCGATAAACGACAGGGTCATCTGCAAACAATCAAAGACGGATGCTCAGATTGTCTCCCAAATCGTTTATAGAGATGAGGAACAGCAAAGGACCCTGGAGAACGCCAGGAATCACTTCTGTTTTACTCGATGACTTGCACCTCCAAACTCTGATAGGAACCTAATTGGTATACACTCTGGGCCAGAAGACATGCGTTTATTAAGTAATTCAAGTTGCTTCACTACTCCAAGGATATCTACTTCGACGTTACTCATGTTGACACCTGATCTTGTTTCGAATTCTTGAATATTTACTTCGTGTTCCTTTGTGAAGGCATTTCGGATAACTGTGTTTAGTTGCTCTGTTTTGGCAGCACTGTCTTCGATAGTATCTCCATTGCTATCGCGCAGAGAAGGCATTGATTGTGTCTTGCCGCTAGCATACTTCACATACGAACAGAATCTGTCTGAATTTTCTGCCAGGTTTGGAGATAAAGTTTCGTTGTGGAAACTATTATAAGCATGTCGCATTGAAGTCAGCGCTAAATTTCCAGTCTCTTTAAAAGATCGCCAATGTTGGAGATTTTGTTTCCGTTTAAATTTGGCAGGTTTGTTTCGTTGTTTCTGCAACAGTGTTTTGACGCGTTTGGCGTACCAATGAGGATGAACTGCGTCGTTTGTTAATTTATTTGGTGTAAATCTCTGAATTGCCGCCGATACTATTTCTTTGCATTCAAGTCACATCTGGTCTGCAGTGACATTATTAATGTGGAAGGAGTGGAGGAAGATGTTATGTGAATTTTTATGTGCTTTTTTGAACAGGTATATATTTCGTTTATTTGTGGAGGACTTGGGGGTCTGGGTACGTTCAATAATACCAGTATCCGTTTTAATCCTCGTTACTAGTTCAGGATTATTCCGTGTTAACAGGTAAAGCGCGGTTTTCACAACCTTTTACTATTCATGAAGTAACTGCTCGAAATAGTTGTCGGAGAAAGCGTTTAGCAAAATTTCGGATGATGTTTTATGCGTACCTCCGGAATTAAACATGTATTTTCACTAACATATCGAGGATAGATTAAAGGCACCACGAACTATATTTGTATGAGGCGGGTACGCGTTTGAAATTAAACTCAACTCGTCTTTGAACCTTTCACCTACTGTATCATCTGAATTGGGAGGTCGGTAAAAGGATCCAGTTATTATTTGATTCCGGTTGCCAAGAATGTCCTCTGTGCATACTAATTCGCAGGAACTGTCTACTTCAATTTCGGGACAACCTGCTTTGAGGTGAGCCACACGTTTCTTCAAGTCACGAGCTACGTATCGTCCCCTCTGGACCAAACCTGGGTGTTGCTCACAGTAGCCGGCAGTCTGTTGCTTTATCGCCACCGCCTGCGGCCGAACTGGTGCTCGCTGTCTCTGCGACGTTAACTCCCGGCTCTCGGCAGCTCTTAGGAACAGGAACTCGGGCGCAGCAAAAGACAGAGTACGTATCGCGCTGATTCTCTGCTCTGCCTGACCCTTCGTGGCTTCCAAACGCCCGGCAGCCGCTCTCTCAGCTCGGGACAGTAGCTCTACGCGTTCACTTTGGGACAGCCACGAACGTCGCCATAACCCTGCTCTCCTGTTCTTCGAGCACTCTGTTTAGCGGCAACTGCTCGCTTTCAGCTTCACAGACGCTTCTCGACGACCCTCGACGTTTTCGCTAACTCGATCACTATTTCATCCCGTAGCATCTTCTAGTCATTCGCTTTACTTTCCACGTTCCGTTCGAGCTTAAGATTCGCAGCTTCTAAGTCATCAAATAGCTTTTCATTCACTTTCCTCGGCTCATTAAATTTCTCTTCAGTCCCTTCGTGAGTTCACCAACCGGCACAGAGGTTGTTTGAGCATAGTGGAAAAAAAATTTGCATGCAGTTAATGCAATACTAAATCTAACCATAGTACATAACATCGTTAAATGAACCTGTATAATTAATCAATGGATTGTGAATTTGGCACATTAGTTCTACTCATTCCTCTCTCTGGGTACTTCGTTATCACTGTCTTTTTGTGCAGCATATAAAAATCAGGCTAATATTTCAAAGAAAGAAGCAGTTAAGAGCATCGAGTTGCAAGTCTGGCAGCTATTTGGTGCGTTCTGAAGTAGTTAGAGGACACACGATTTGAGTTTTCATGAAACACATTTATTCAAAAATAGCCACAAAGAATTATGGGTGGACATTCTGTAGATATACTTAAGTTGTGCCTGAACACGAAATAAACTAATCTGATCTGGCAAGAAGAAATTACATAGCGCAATTTAACTATGCATACGTGAGGGAAAAGAGAGGAAAGGGAACAGAAACATATGACTTCAGTTATCCAATCAAGCTTCACACGAAAACTACGAAATTCAGAGGAACAATACCTGCATTGCCTGCATGCACTAACATCAAAGGGGTTTACACCGATTGAAACATCTTGTTACAGCAAATACACCACCTGAGAATTCACGCAAGCATCATGAAAAGAAGTCACCTGAGTTGCACATCCAACTGTTTCAAACAGATGTGAGTGAAAATCGCTAAATGTATAAATCAATGAGAGTACACCACTGTAACAACGAATAGATCATGAATCACACCGAATTCATAATAAAACCATCAAGGCGGAAGGCCCCAATGATTCGAGAAACATATGGCCCCCATTAAACAAAGGCAGCTGCTACACGTTCCCACAAAACACGGAAATGCAGTAACGCAAATATTCACCCATAACTTATCAGTTAAAATAACACGGAACAACTATTGAGATTCAGTAATAGAGCGCAACGCTCACAGAATAAAGACAACTCGAGATCACAGCAGAAAATAGAACATGCGATAAACTACAATACATAAAAAGAAATATCGCACATACACGAAAACACAAGTTCTGTCATATTCACAAAGCTTTAAAGCACATTAACTCAGGCTAACCATATCCCGTAGAGCGCATTGACACAACAATAGTAGAAAGGAACAAAGCAAACTCCGGACACTGACAAAATCATAGACTCAAGCATCCTATTAAGAGCAATATAAAGCAAGTAGTAATCGAAACACTTCATTCAGGCCAAGAGCTTTTCCGAACGGCTCCACGCATGAAGGCCGCGTTTGAAGCTACGACCTATCTCATCACTGGCAGGAGAGGGCTCACTTAAGAGCACAGCTACCATCCACCGAGTTCAGTCCGGAACCGCGCGACTGCTACGGTTGCAGGTTCGAATCCTGCCTCGGGCATGGATGTGTGTGATGTCCTTAGGTTAGTTAGGTTTAAGTAATTCTAAGTTCTTGGGGACTGATGACCTCAGAAGTTACGTCCCATAGCGCTCAGAGCCATACATCCACCGACAGCCACCGCTCGGCTCGGAGCGCATGGAAAGCCCACACGGGAAACGGACAATACCAACTTGACAACCACGAAGCTGTCGAACAGCACCGATAGAACTCTTTGCCCACGTAAGAGGTACAAAATTGGTTATCCTGTGCTTCTAGCAGACGAAAAGCAGCTCAAGTACCAAACCCAAGACAAACCTGAAAAGACACATAAAAAGACCTGGTCACACAAGATAGGCTAATGGACGAACTTTATAAATATGGGGCTCGATTACACATGGAATATTAATGGATCACTTAAAGTACTGACATACTGATGCGCAGAACGAGTTGCTTGCACTTAACGTCAGATTATCACTGAAACTTCTCAGTCCTTCTGGGAGAGTTAGTAGAACCAACTGCAGACAAACAGAATCAAACAGGACAACAGTCTTATGAAGCGACTCTACACAGACATTTCAACATATCATAAACACACTAATTATAATCCTTCATGCAGTGATTTTTGCGTTTTCTCCTGTGGAGTTACGGGGTACTTTTATTGATATGAGCGTCCACTGTCTACATCTATATCTACATGGGTAGACTGCAAATCACACTTAAGTGCATGGCAGAGGGTTTATCGAACCACCTTCACAATAATTCTCTATTATTCCAATCTCGAACAGCGTGGTGGAATAACTAACACGTATATCTGTCAGTGCGTGCTCTTATTTCCCTTATTTTATTATGATGATCGTTTCTCCCTATGTAGGTCAGCGTTAACAAAATATTTTCACGTTCGGAGAAGAAAGTTAATGACTGAAATTCCGTGAGAAGATTCCGCCGCAACGAAAAACGCCTTCGTTTTGATGACGTCCTCCCCTAACTGTGTATCATGCAGTGACACTCTCTCCCCTATTCCATATTAATACAAAACGAGCAGCGCTTCTTTGAAGTTTCTCGATGTACTCCGTTAATTCCATCTGGTAACAATCCCACACCGCGCAGCAGTACTTCGAAAGGAGACGGACAAGCACAGTGTAGCTAGACTCATCAGTAGATCTGTTACATATTCTAACTGCTCCGCCAAAAAAACGCAGTCTTTGGTTTGTCTTCCCCGCATCATTTTCTCTCTCTTCTTTCCACTTAAGTAGTTCGTAACTGTAATTCTTAGGTATTAATTTAAAATTACGGCTTTTAGATTTGATTTATCGTGTAGCCGATGTTTAACGGATTTCTAGTAGCACTCTTGCGGATAACCCCACACTTTTCTTAACTTTGCGCTAATTGCCAACTGCCAACTTTCGAACCATACAGATATCTTTACTAAATCGTTTTGCAACCGATTTCGATCTTCTAATGACTTTACTAGACATTACCTACAAACAGTGATCGTAGATGGCAACTACTCATGATCGCAACAGAGTTGCACTGGACACGGGGAGAAGAACATTTTTCCATAACACATCCGTCAGTAGTTCTCTTTGATGAACAGGATGTGCTTCACTTCAGCAACTGCTTCATTTCTGCACTACAATAGGGTGTCTCACGGAGACCTAGGAGCTATAAAGGGCTTGGAAAATCTCTGTCGGCTAGTCTCATAGTCTTTAAACCGGAGATGCTTATTTTGCTGTAATTGGTTTTGTGGAACCGAGAATTCATTAAGATCTTCTCTTGCAATGCTGCGTGGTGATTGCCCTTTAATCGCCTTAATGAGCTCCGGTCTTATTGCCAAAGGTAATTCAAACTGAGTTCGTGGATGTTATAAATGCATAAGATCCAAAGATAATGAGATGTAGATTGTTTACATAGGAAAGTATCACTTTGCTTATGTCACCGAGAAGTACTGGCAATGAGTGTTGTGTATAGAGTGACTAACTTATACTTCTCCACAGTACTGCTTGTGAGTCAGGTAGATCTGTGGTACATCTACATCTACATCTACATCTACATGACTACTCTGCAATTCACATTTAAGTGCTTGGTAGAGGGTTCATCGAACCACAATCATACTATCTCTCTACTATCCCACTCGCGAACAGCGAGCGGGAAAAACGAACACCTAAACCTTTCTGTTCGAGCTCTGATTTCTCTTATTTTATTTTGATGATCATTCCTACCTATGTAGGTTGGGCTCAACAAAATATTTTCGCATTCGGAAGAGAAAGTTGTTGACTGAA